>NC_138235.1:24084690-24649690 GCF_964197995.2 Scardinius erythrophthalmus
GTTGATTCTGTCTGAGACATTGATTGAGACCGTCTATGGTGAGAAGGGTCAAGTCCTCAAGTCTAAGGAGCGCAAAGTCTTCCTCCTGAATGATATGCTCGTCTGTGCAAACATCAATGTAAAGTAAGTACTCCTCTTCACATGTCCAGCAATGTGGAAATCACAACTCTGTCCTTTCATGAGAGAGATTTAAGCTCATTTAATTATGTTGCATTATAATGAAAGAAATCGTTCACCCAAAAAGGACAATTCTGTTGTCATTTACTCATCTTTATGCTGTTCAAACCTTGATTTCTTCTGTGGAATATAAAAAGAAGCTTAGTAAAATGTTCACTCTTCTTTTTTTTTCTTCATATAATCAAAGTGCATGGTGACCAAGGGCCATCAAGCTTCAAAATTGATGACAAAAAGTATCATAGTCATAGCAAAGTAGTCCATACAACGCTTTATTCCAAGTTATCTGAAGCTGTACGATAGCATGCTGTGAAGGAAAAGACGAATTTAAGTCGTTTTTCATTAAAAATGTTCTCTGACGACTCATCTTTCAAATCTCATTCATGTTCAAATCTGGCGCGTCGAAACATATCACATCAGGTTTGACACCATTGGTTCTCATGTGTTTCGTAACCGATTGCAACGTGCCAGATTAAATATGTACATATGCAAATATTTAAATTGCACATGAGATTTGAGAGATTTTCTATGAATAATAATCTTAAATTAAAAGCTATTGAATGGCTTCAGAAGACATGTTATATAGAGTCATATGATCTACTTTTATGGTACTTTCATGTAATTTTTGGAGGTCACCATTCACTCTCATTGTATGGAAAAGAGCAGCATGAACATCCTGCCTAGCATCTTCTTTTGCGTTTGACAGAAGACATTTAGAATTACATGAGGGTGAATAAATGATGTCAGATCTTTCATTTCTGGGCTAATTAGATATAAATTAATAAATAAGTAGAATTCAGTTACTTGCTCATAATTTATGAATTAAAGGGTTAGTTCTCCCAAAAATGAAAATTCTGTCAGTAATTACTCACCCTCATGTTGTTCCAACCCCGTAAGACTTTCGTTCATCTTCGGAACACAAATCTTAATAGTGACCCTACGTTCTGATGTAGAACCCAGAAGCGCTGCGCTGTTACACTACGTGAACTCACTCAGAGGCCCACATAATAGAAAATGAAAAAAGTCGTTATTTTTGTTTGTTTTTTTGTGCACAAAAAGTATTCTCGTCGCTTGATAAACTTGATAAAACTTGATAAAGACGATGTCTTTACTAACTTTTCTGGGATGGTAGATATCGATTACATAGAAGCCTATGAAGGAGTGAGACAGCTCTCAGATTTCATCAAAAATATCTTAATTTGTGTTCCGAAAGCCTTACGGGGTTGGAAACAACATGGGGTGAGTAATTACTGACAGAATTCTTGGGTGAACTAACCCTTTAAGGCCATCTTCTTATTAACTCCCTCTTAACTGACACACAGAGACATTGAAACGGGCATTGATAACATCTTTGAGGAGCCAAGGTAATATTCTCACATCTGGCAGGTTTTTTCATTAATGACCACTGGGTCATGCTGTTTTCAAAGACTTTGGTTCAGAATGATTTTACACTGGCTTCAAAGTTCTCCTGCACTCCTCAATCTCATCGAGCTGTTCTCAGTGCATATCATGCGTAACAGTGGAATACATGAATAATAATTTCCTGAAATCACAGTAGGGGGTGTTAGGCTCTCTGGGAATCCTTCTGATCACAAAGCTCTAATTGCCCGTCTAATTCCTGGATCTCCGTCACCATCGTTCAGACGTCCTCTGATCAAGCATTGTTTGTAATTGCGAGTTGGACTTTGTTTTGTGATCTTAAAGCAATTCTTTTGTGTTTAATCAGGGGCCCTCCAGATATCAGCAGCCTAGTCCCCGTCGGTCCAAAATACGTAGTTAAATGGAGTGCCCCCCTGCTGCAAGTGCAAGTGGTGGAGGTGGGCCAGGAGACCCCCCAGCGTAAAGACACCGTCTACCAGCACAGTGGAAGCAAGCGCCTGAGCTCCACCAACTCTCAAGGTTGGTATTTTTAAGTGTACTCCTTTCATGTGGTTAGAGGAGCATGGGAAAAATAACGAACTTGGCTTTTTGATGTAGTCAGTAAAACTTGTTCATAGCAGTTTTTTCTATATTGTACAGACACATAATTGGTCCTACTACAGATTTATATATGTATGTGTGTATATATACACTACTATTAAAAATTTTGGAGTCAGTAAGATTTTCTTTAAAAATTAATACCTGTTTTTCAAATTAATATCCATTTCAAATAAATTGTTTTTTGAAAATTATGTTGTTTTCATTTTTTCCCCCACGATTTCCCGCAGCACAACTGTTTTCAACATTAATAATAATAAGAAATGTTTTTCGTGCGCGCACCAAATCAGCATTTTAGAATGATTTCTGATAGATCATGTTTGACTGAAGACTGGGGTAATGATGCTGAAAATTCAGCTTTTACATCATAGGAATAAATTACATTTAAAACAGGAAAATGTTATTTTAACTTAATAATTAATTAAATATTAGTAATAATATATATATATAGTAATATATTATATAGTACTTATATATTGTAATACGGTATACAATATATCATATAAATTTAATATTTCAGAATCGTATTTTTGATCAAATAAATGCAGCCTTGGAGAGCATAAGAGACTTCTTTCAAAAACAACAAATTTGTGTGTGTACGTTTTAATATTTTAATGATTTAATTCATATTATTTTGTCTTTGTATTGATTAAATTATATTTTAATTGTAATAAAATACACTTAAATTATGTATTACATCATTTGTAATGAATATTACTTATAAAATAATAATAATAATATTATCTTTACCTACATGTAGTATAAAGAACCAGTCAGAATTGACACTGTGGTTTCTTGGTTCGAGTTGAACAAGACTGAAGATGGTGGCTTACAGTTCAGTACGAGTCAGTGATTCAAACCTAAAGATTTATGTGCGTTTCATTAAAAGAACTGGCACAATAATGTAATAATTTATGAATTATAAAGGAATGGAAATGTGAATTAATTGGACTACACTAGTTTGTATTTGCGGTATTATAGTGGAGCAGGAAACACTGTCACATAGTATTAATATTCAATCTCCTTATAAATTGTATAGATTTTGACTATTCTCTGACACTGGTAAAATAAATTCCAATTTTCCCACAGTTATGCTTGTTTTACCTTTGACAAATCACTCTCCCAGAACTAATATCAGTGCATATTCCTCCTGGTACATTCATCTTGTTCAGAAGACCTAAGGTTTCCACAGAGCTCAATTTTAAACCCAGCTCATATTCTTCAGCAGGGATAATATACACTCACAGTCAGAAGACACTACAGAGGGTCTAATTCCCGGATAACATGAACCAAAAGTCCTTGGGTGACTTTTTTTTTTCTTCTTCTTCTTTTTTTTCTGCATCAGAAACTTCAACTTTTTCTTTCCTGCTGTGTTGGAGCTTTCAGCCTGATACAAATACTGCACAGAATTACAATGTTAGTTGAGCGCAGCCTTTCCGCTGCAAGAATCTGCTGGAGGCGTATTGTTTCAGACCCAAAAGCTTTAATGTGAATATAATTACTGATTATCATGGAAATGTTATTTGTTCAGGAAAGCTGTTTCTGGGACCACCGCGGCTGTTCCAGGAACTGCAGGAGTTACAGCATGATCTTTCTGTGGTAGAGGAAGTCACGTTGTTGGTGGGCACCCTGCAGGGATCGTACCAGGTACAATCCTCAATCATCACACTGTCGCACACCTGATCAATTTCTGACTGTCAGCGGATGATTCCCTTCCTATTAGGGATGTGGATATTTTCATAGTTATCTGAATGACTAGACGTTCTTGAAAGGACAGTTAATTTAAAAGCCTTAATTTACTCACCTTCATGTTGCGCATTATTTATTCTGTGGAACACAAAAGAAGATATTTTGAGAAAAGTGTTTTGCTTTGTCCATACACTGAAAGTCAATGGGGTTTTATTAATGTTGCTTGGACTCCACTGTTCCTCAACATGCTTTCTTTTGTGTTCTGCAAAAGATTGATGAGAGATGTGAGATGCAAAAGATAGCAAGAGATGCAAAAGATGGCAAGAGATGTGGAAATATGAGTACTATTCGTAACTTATGTTTACCATATGAATATATGAGTAATTTTTGGGTGAACTATCAATTTAAGGAAGCCCTTAGGCTTTTTATAGAGATGCCTCCACTAGACACCAATCAAATGTTGCTGAAGGGGTGTTCAAATAGAGGCATAGGCACGAAAAAGCAGCATGAGATCAGCCTTAAACATTTCTTATATCATGTATATTTCATAATCATTTATAGTTACAGATTTGTACTGTATTATTATGTCATTCATTTCATGTTCCTTCCTATATTCAAAATTTCTATTGTTTTGTAACATCATTTCTGAAATTTTTTAATTGGACTATTTTAGCTTTGTCAGTATAAGATAAGCTTTTCCACAGCTTTGTTTTCATTAACGAAAATGTAAATATTTAAAAGCAAAATTTTCAAATTTACATCTACCCAGACTAATATCCAAAGTTTACTGACAGCTATGCGAAATGTATCTGCAACCTTTTGTTGCACACATCTAGTCCACACAAAAAAAACGGATTATGTATAGTAACAGAAACATTGCTCACAGCAGGCGATTTGAAGTCCGACGGTAATTGTCTTGAAATGTATTGTTGAAGACGGTGGATTTGTAACAAAAGCTTGGCGGTGCTGTCAAAGAGAAGAATTTAGAGACGCAACTTCTCTGAGAGAGTTTACCGTGCTGACAGTCTAGCAGCTTTCAGCATTCTAACACGCTCTGTGAGATAGCCTTTATGTATAATGCATAATAACGGTATTCAAAATGTACGTTGTAATGCATTAAATCATTTCATAAATCCTTCCTTGTTACATCTGAAATTGGTTGTTTATAATGTATTGTACTTTATAAAGGTGTATCAATGTAATATATTATAACTGGGGTTACAATTATTCATGAGATCATACAATGCATTACAAGGCATAATTAATGCATTCAAAATACTTTTATAATGCATCATGCATAAAGGTTTTAAGTAAAGTGTTGTCAAAGTTTTTTCTGTAAATCCATCCCTTTTAAAGCACGCCTACTAAGAATTTTGAAACTGCATTGTTGACCTCGCTATTTGAATAGCTCATTATACTAGCTATAATAATACCTATTCCTAGTTCCTGTGTGAGGCTCTTTCGCTCTCTAACCTCTCTCTGCGCTTATTGTGTTGTTAATGTCAAAAGCAGGGTGCTAATTGTGGTAACCAGTGCTTAGTCAGTCTGACAGCTGTCTCCCGTAAATGTGACTGTGTGCGTGTACAGAATCTCAACACTACGGTGGGACAGGACTGGTGCATGGCTCTTCAGAGGCTTATCCGCATCAAAGAGGACGAGATCCAGTGTGCCAACAAGTGCCGTCTACGGCTGATGGTTCCTGGGAAGCCTGACAAGTGAGTGTCGACTACCCACTGATGCCAGTGGGCACAGGTTACACAAAATAGAGCTGTGCATTAAATTCCCTTCAAATGTGGGCGGATGAGACAGTTACACTAACTGAAACGCATGCATCCATTTCATCATACTTGTACCAGAAGGATTTACATTTCTTGGATTTGTCTTTGACAGGCTCTTTGGAGTTACTCTATTGCTCCACACGGCCGAACGACTTTTATTGATCAAATGGAAGTTTAAATGGAAGGCTGAACTAAGAGCTTTTAAGACCTCTGGTCATGAACTCTAATGGACCATTAGGGTTTAAAAGCAGGGGTCTTCAACCTATTTTAGGCCACGGACCCCCTTGGTGGATAATGAGACAGAGCAGGGACCCCCTGTTACATACAACCTTCACATTTTTATTATTATTATAGTCCAGCATTATATTTATGTTATTTCAAATAAATGACTTTCTTTTCAATATTTTATTCATAATTTTTTTTAGGATAGTTTCCAAAAAAAAATTTTAGGCAGCACCACTGTTTTCAACATTGATAATAATAATAAATGTTTCTTGTGCACTAAATCAGCATATTATAATGATTTCCGAAGGATCATGTTTGACTGAAGACTGGGGTAATGATGCTGAAAATTCAGCTTTGCCATCTCAGGAATAAATTACATTTTTAAATGCATAAAAATAAAAAAAAATGTTATTTTAAATTGTAGTAATATTTTGCTATATTACTGTTTTTACTTTCTTTTTTTATTCAAGTAAATGCAGCATAGTCATTACATTACTATTAAACACCATAGCGTGGGAAGCACAATGAAAGCTTTGGGTGAAATTAACTAAATATTGTTTAATGCAAAAAACATATTATTTTGAGATCAAACAGTAATTGCCGGACCCCCTGCCGTACCGCTGTGGACCCCCCGTTGAAGACCCCTGCTTTAAGCTGAATTGTGTCTTTTGTTGTTGCCTTACTTTTTTCCCTTTTAGCAGAACCAAACTCTTTTGACTCTTGGCATAAATACAGCTGTACAATTTTAGTCATGCGTGGAGCTGAAAGAGGCTTTGTTTCACTTGGATTTTGATTGTGTTAAATCCCTCTTGGATTTTCACAGTTTGTGTGTGTGTGTGTGTGTGTCTCTTGACAGGTCTGGCCGTCCAGTCAGTTTCACCGTGGTCTTAGGTACGCCCAGTCCAATTAGCAAAATCTCCTGGGTCAATCGCCTGCATCTGGCCAAAATCGCCATGAGTAAGTGTGGTCTCTCACACATGAGTAACAGGTTTTTGACATGAATCTTTCACTTATCATTTTTATGGGTTCATTCTCTTGTATAAATGTTCCAGTTTTTAGCTTTCAGTTTCAGTGACAGTATTGTGCCTCTGGCTAAGCTTATTACTGTATGTGTAGGAGAAGAGAACTTGCCTGGATGGGTGTGTGTAGAGGATGATGAAAAGACTAAGCCTCCATTCTGGTGCCCGTTACTGGCCTGCCGGGTGCCTGTGTTTGCCCCAAAAGTGCAAGATCTGAAGGTAAGTGAGAGATATCCAACCACTCCAACAGATTTTGCATCATATAGAGTTGAAACAAACTATCCAGCTACACACAGAAGTCACATTATGTCGTTGTTTTTTGAAAAATTTACGTTCTGTCATCTTTTACTCACCCTCATGTTTTATAAGTGTATTGCGAGTGGTGTCTGACTTTTGCTGTTCTACTTATAGAAAAGAAAAAATTATATCTCAGCTGTTTCTCTTTGACAAGATGTTTTCAAGGGGATGCTGGGGGTCTGCAGATATTAAGCATTTATTGTTTATTCATTATTTTAACAAAAAACTTTTGAATAAAAATACTTTGGAATAATATTTATTAATATGTGTCATATATAAATATATTTAATATAATATATTAGATTTAATTCATAAGGTATATGTTTCATGTTTTTAGAATATATTAAAATATATAAATGAATATATTTAATATATTTAATATAGTAATATATTTAAAAAAAATCCTTTTGGGTTTATATATCTAATAATATTACTGTAATAATAGATAGAAACATTCACAGTCAACTTGATTAAAACATAAATATTCCATATATTTAATAATTGGCTTTGGATTTTAGTACAGACGGGATGACATCAATTTTTTTTTTAAGCAAATGTATCATAATATTGATAGAATATTTAATAACTTCTCTCACAGAAAAAAAACTATTTTCTTAGTAATGGGTCTTTGCACATGAAAATGTATAGCTGTTTTTCTATTTTAGAAAGGGGGTCCCTCTCAAGTTTGAAAACCCCTATCTTAGACAGCAATGAGATTATAAAATCTTCCTTAGATTTCAATAAGAACTCTACTTCTTGTACTGTATTGCAACAATAGTCTCGTTTGTATCTGTTTATTTATCCTACAACATTATTGGAGTTAATTTTGAAATGGCCCTTATCTGCAAACTCCTGAAAGAGCAACCAAATGAGCAATGTTTTTCCTGTATGGGGGGTAAAAAATTTCCTTTGCGTAGTCAGCGTTTGATCTAAGACATGGCAGAGCGTACTCAGATTAACATTCAGACATTCATTGGTATGCATGCGGAAGTCTGTAATTGACTGCTTACTGCTTGACCAACACAGTCATATCAGTACTGCACACCATGGAGAACTGGCAATCTTAATCAGACAGGGTGTCTGAACCAAACACATGTTGCCTTGCATTTACATAAAGCTTTGATCTTTTATTTTATACGGCATTCCTTTTCTACACCTCCAGGTCTGTGTGTAACTTCACAACATCTGGTTGGTGCTTTTAATCCACAGGACTTCACATTTTTTAACCAAGACCTTCTGCCAGGCTAGTTTTGATTATCTTTATTGGTTCTGTTCTCCCATTAGCTTTTATAGTACTGTTATGATTGGTCTTAGAACTACCATTGTGTTGAGGTTAGTATCTCAATATTCATTCTCAGTGAGTGGCTTGTTGATTTCTACAGTGTATTCAACATAGTTTTTGAATTTTGAGTTTTGGATTTGCCTTTGTTATCTAGCTGTAACATATGAGGATGACTTGTGATATTATTAAAAGCATCAGTAAGAATGTGTTGAAAGCATCAGTAATGTTTTACAATGTTTCAGGAAAAAGTGTGTTTATTAATGTTTGGATTTCCAACATACGTAGCTATATAATCACTTCCAGCTAAGCTTCTTTTTAAGAAGATTCATTTCTGTACATTTCTTTTTGTAAAGTAGACAAACAATGTAAGGATAACTTGCAATGGCACGAATGTAATATAGTACAATATATTTTACCAACACTCATCAGTATGGTTTATGGCCGCGTCTTCTCATTGTCCACAAAATATGGGTTTGGGTTTAAATGCTTCTGGTTCATTAGCTCTGTCTACCTGACTGCTATGAAATGATTTTTTTGTGTGGCTCAAATGTCTTCCCAAATCCCTAATGTCCCATAGCAAATGTGTTCCATAGGAAGCAATATAACGAATGCTTCACAGCTCATTTGCTGCCGCTGAATATGCTTTACTATTCTGAAGGAGTGATGCAATCATCCTTTAATGATTTCTTTCCATACCGCTATCAAGTCTGGATGTGTGGCTGATGCGTCTTCTGGCTGCTTTGGGTGTCGCTCTTATAAACCTCACATTCTGATCCTGATCCGGCACCTGATGTTTTTGATGTCTTCTGACGGCGGATGTTCTTTTTGCCTCGCATGTGTACTTCTTTGAAGTCATAAGTTTGCAGCCTTAGGACCCATTGTTCATTGCTGGCAGAGGGTTTTAGATTAAGGACTAAATATAGTCCCTTGTATTTTAGTCTGTGATCAAATCAAACTTTCTCCCACAAGCTAACTCTTCACTTTCTCTATGATTACATTTGCATTCAGCTTGCGTTTCAGCTAGCGTGTATACATCTTCCCTCTTTGGTACTGAACAAACACTCGTCTTAACCTTCGGAACATGCATCTGCTTTCATCTGCATTCTGTCATCATCCTTTTTGAAGTACACTCCAGTGCCAGCCTTGCCCAAAATGAGTTTGAATATGTTGCTGTACTGTAGCTCACAAGTCCCTAGAAGAAATGTCTTCATAGCTCACGCACTCTCTGCGGTTGATTTGATTCCTTGCTTTGCCTCCGTGATATTTAATATACTCACTTATCTAAATCTAATATTTGGATTGGAAGTGTAGTAATGAAATATTCTCATTTAAGTCTGCGACTGATCTATTCTTTCATATTGCTACATACGTCTGAGAGTTACAGATTATTGGAAAATAAAAATCTGCATCGGTTCTTGATTAGATGTTGAGATGTGGCCGTTGCGCTCAAAAGTGGAGGCGAACGTGAGCTTGGAGAAATGGCTGTTGATTGTGGCTATACTTTAATGCCATAGCTGAGGATATAAAAAAACCCTGTAATTATGGTCTATTCAAGCTGCTAAAAAGGAACGATAAGTAAAATAAAAATAGAAGGTGTTTACAAACACCACCAATTACTAGAGCTTTCAAGCTTCAAAAAGCATTGTGAAAGTACCAGGTAAGTGGTCCAAATGACTCAATTTTCATTTTTTTTTTGGCAAAGTATTAGTTTAATAATGCTTTGTGTAACCAAACATCAGACATTAGGCCAAAGTTTTTTTTTGCACACAGTGCCGTGACCAATCAATCACTCCTTTATGACTGGCTGCCTGCTGCACATTCACTGTACTCGCAGCTGCGACAACTCGCGCTCGCTTATCAATGCATTTTAATTCGCGCCTACGGTATCTTTGTAGAACTTTAAAAAAAAGAAGAAAAAAAAGATGCTGCAGCCAATGAGCAGCCGGCGGGGGCTGGCTGCAGGACGACTCAACCTCCAATGACAGTTTTTAATGTTTTATCAGACAATAACTACTCAAGAATTTGATTTAGTATAATTTTCGGGACAATTAGGGCCGGATTCGGGATTCGGGACAACAGCTTAGATTTCGGGACTGTCCCGATATTTTCGGGACGTCTGGTCACCCTAGTTACATTGGATACGCCATGAGTGGTGTGGAGTGAGTGAGTGAGTGAGTTAGTAACGCAGAGTGCTTTCGTCGACGTGAATACTCACCAAGGCATGCATTGTTACATATATCTGTGTGAATTTGACCATTTAGGCGCGCAACCAAAGACAGAGGCTCCTTTGCTTGTCTGGAAAGCAGAAAGCATCTTATCAGTAGCGGATTTAGTTCTCTTTCGTGGCTTATTGCGCTTTTAATATTTATTTTTGATAAATATCTAGCACATACCACTCTTTACTTTCTCCAGAATCCATGTTTCTTATTTACTACTAACTAACTGCACGGATTATACGGACATATACGACACATTTATAGGACATAAAAGGTCTCTGCGGCAAAAGTGAAAGTGACCGGTGAAATGTTTCGAAATGTCTCTTGGAAAAGCAGAGCACCAGTTTTACTTTTTTGCTGCTGTTTTAAAAATCTTACTTTTCACCGTTGCCACAAACAAGCTAAGCATAGCTGCTTGAATCTAAGTGCAGGAGCTCTAGGTTACCATTAAAACGTGATTGGTGTTGATTGCTGTCATGGCACTCACGAACAGCACTGAACACGCACTTTGGCCGGTACAACTTGAAATATATTATTATTCTACATTTTTCATTAACTCCGGTATCCTGATCAGCAAAGAAATTGCAATTGGCTGCTTTCTCGCTTTTTCTGCAGAAAGCTGATCTCTAGTAGCCTGGCTAACGTCAGACCAAGTCTCATTTGAGACTTGGTCTGGGAACCACGTGTTCATTTTCTCGTATTTGAGGCGTGGTTTACGAATGCCCAGAGCCGTTTATTGGGCGCTATGAATGTCTATCAAATGCGCCTGTATGTAGCTCATAGCCAATCGCTTAAATTATACCAGATGACGTATGTAGAGTGACAGAAATTCGACGAGGAAAAAGACGATGGGTCAAAGATTTATTTGTACACGATGGCGTTTAGCGAATATTACCGTTTGCGCAAGATAAACATGAGGGTAGAAGGTAACGTCGAGTCTTATGCCATGTTGGATCCATAGATATAAACAAACTGCTTCGGTGTCGTCATCGTCTTGCTGCTCTCTCCCCGTTCTGTGATTGGTTCCCTTTTTCAGGGGAAAATTTGGTCCATGGTGTCCAGACTGCCTAGCAGCGTGAATAAAATCGCGCTGCGAGCAAGGCAGTATGGGGAAACCCAGGCTAGATCTCTAGTGATGTGTCTAATTTTTTATCGATTTTATGGTAAAGGGTGAGAGACCTGGAAAGCCACATGATTTTTGTCAAAGAACCATGTATGGCTCATGAGCCGTAGGTTCCCGACCGCTACACCATCTACCTTCAGGGGCTAATTGGACCATGCTAACAAACCCTGACGTCTTGCTTGCACAGTTCTCTCCCAGTGCGCGACAAGAAAAGTTTTTAGCAAGCCAATTAAATCATTGTCGAATAATGGGTAAGATCCTTAAATTCCAAGAAAAGTCCAAAGCGAAGTTGAAGAGAATTTCTTGTCTTCATCACATGAGAAGCTTCTAGAGACCATATAAATGGAAGAATCTGTGTTTATATTTGTGAACACAAATTGATGTGACAGAATAGATCTGAAGAAGTTCTTAAATATTACCTCTATAAAAAACCTGCCCTAAAAACTTTTTTGTGGGAAATGTTTGATGGTAAAAAGAGTGTGGGGGAAAATACCGTCGTTACTGCAGATTAAAAGCGAGGCAGATCTGTGGCTTCTAGAGAAGATGCAGGAATAGACAAGCGGATGCTTATGTGATGTGAAGTTTAGTCTGTGTTCAGGATGAACACCTATGAGACAAATGTGGCTGTGTCTAAACTCTGTCTTCTCATATAACACCTATCCACCCCCATACTATCAGTACAAAAAAAAAAAGTAACGATGAGCTCTGAGATCGAAAGCTGGAACGAGGACAATAAAAATCTGTCATCAGGTCATTAGGAGGCTTCTGTTTTAAAGGATGTTTTTCTGAAATGTTACAGTAAGATGCAGCAGCACAACATTTTTAGCACATTCTAAAGGAAAATGACAAGCCTGACACAGAACCTTGTATAAATAATTCCAGTGGGCTAATTCATGTACATATTAAATATTCTGCCTGTTTTTTCCATGGAGGGGAAAATGTGAATAAAAGCCTTAGCCCCAGTAGATTGCTTAAGATGAAAAGGGGCTCCGTTCCCACTGTGCATATCCAGGAACAGCGAGTTTGCAGCAAATTTTGCACATCAGAGTGCTGAGCATCAGGCTCACAGCAGGAGAGGGACAGCAGCAGCCTGCGATTCCCACGCAAGATCCTCCTCATACACAATAAGGTCTGTTTCATCTAAACAGGTCATCCTCTTACCATGGAAATGTGCTATATAGGCTAATGTGTCATGGCAATGTAATGGGTTCTCATTACATTAAAGATAAAACCTGCTCAGTCCCCCATTTCAATTAGTGTTGTTGTGTTGCTTGCTGGTCCTTTAGTGAACTCTGTAAAAAGTAATCAGTTGACTTAACTTAAAAAAAAAGTGAGGAAACCCATTCCCTTAAAATTAAGTAAATAAACCTCATGGGTAATTGAAAAAATTAAGCTATTTAAACTTGACATTTTAACATATTAACTTAATATTACAATTATATTTTTAAACCCTACAAATAATAAAAAGGGACAACTTCATAAAATTTCTACGGATTTGTAGCTAAAAGTGGAGAATTGGCTGTTGACTTTAATGCCATAGCTGAGGATACATCTGTTTATCTAATTGAAAGTTTGAAACACAATAACAGAACATGACTTGAGTGTGTGCAATATTATTTCAAGCTAACAAACTGTAATTATGGTCTATTCAAGCTGCTAAAATGAACAATAAGTAAAATAAAAAATAGAAGGTGCTTACAAACACCAACGATTACTAGAGCTTTCAAGCTTCAAAAGGCATTGTGAAAGTACCAGGGTAAGTGGTCCAAATGACTCAATTTTATTTTTTTTGGCAAAGTATTACTTTAATAGCAACCCAGAAACTAGTTAGTAGTTGTATTTTGTGTCATGTTACACTTAATTGGATACGCCATGATATTTACTGGCAGGATCTTGACATGACATGACAATACATTCATTACATACAGGCACAAAAGCCTTCACTGGGGTGGTACCCTTTCAACAGGTACACCTTTGTACATATAGAGTGCATATTAGTACCTAAAAAGGTACATATTGGTACCAAAAGTGTACATATCAGTACCTAAATGGTACATATTATAACCTTTTGAAAGGGTCAAATGACAGCTTTTGAACATTTTTTTTCTGAGAGTGTACCATTATGAAACAAAACTCTTAAACCTTTGTTGTATACTTCTCATGAGCTGTAATTACAATGAGCTATTATAATCAAATAATAATAAGTTACTACAACATGTGCTGATTGATGTGTTGTCTTGCTGTGCAAACAGTGTACTCTTAATTAATAATAACACAGTGTTGGCAGGGGTGGGTTTGTCACTAGACATATGGGCCGTTGATGATTAAACCTGGAATAATAGCTTGTCTGGCTTGTGAATAAATTATATGTGAATGGCAATGGGTGTTTAATAACCTTATGTCTGTCTAATTTGAGCCAAAACACCCTGCAGTCAATTAACTTATTTTACTTCTCTTTTCAAGCCAAGTGCTGGCTGTGGTCACCAGCCCTTTTAGATATGCAGCAACTCAGCATGTATCAGAGTCGCCTCAGCTGCCAAAACATGGACAAAAATGTAACAACCATGCTTTTCGTAGCCTAAAATGAATTGGAAGAATCTGAAATCCCTTTCATATCACTTTCTGAAACTGAGGGGAAAATCAAAAGATGTGCATCATATTTATCATGCCCTATTTAAAGCCTTCTATCCAAAAAAATAATAATTCTGTCCTCGAGTTTAGATAATCCTTTGGCTCTGAGTTGGTTTTTTGAACGTGCAAAAAACAGTCTTTCTTTGATCCCACTGTTGCAGTACTCTAATGATCATGTTTTTGAACAAAATGTGCATTCATCAGGATATATATATATAAAAAAAAAGTCTTGACATGAGAATATTCCTTCAAGACAATTCAGTTCACTTAGTGGCCATCTTGGTAACATCCCCAAGCAGCGATGTCAGTAACAGGCTTGCAAGAACGGCTACATGAATGATGAAAAAACAAAATTTGTCAGGGTTGCTGACATCTCTCTGAGCGAAGCTTTAGTTCTGTGAGTGACAGAATGCCATTTTTATTATTATCAAATATTCCTGTTGTCAAAAGCTGGTCATTCTTAATGCTTGCCTTCATGAAATCGAGCCTGAAGATGCTTACTTTGAGGGTTAACAGAATAATATCCTACCTTTTTTGTTGACCGGCACAACATTTTGCTGATCTCATTAGATTTGTCAGCAACCCTGACAATTTTTGACATGTAGCTGTTCTTGCAAGTCTATTTCTGACATCGCTGTTTGGGGATGTTACCAAGATGGCCGCTAAGTGAACTGAATTGTCTTGAAGGAATATTCTCATGTCAAGATTTTTTTTTTTTATATCCTGTTGAATGCACATTTTGTTCAAAAACATTATTTATATATATATCAAATATATATATAAAATCATTTATATGTTTTTAAATGAAGTCTGTTCTGCTTACCAAGGCTGCATTTATTTGATTAAAAATACAACAACAACAAAAACAGTAATATTGTTAAATATTATGAGAATTTAATGCAATGACAATTTGCCATTTTAAATATATTTTTTATTAACATTGATAATAATAAGAAATGTTTCTTGAACATCAAATCATCATATTAGAATGGTTTCTGAAGGATCATGTGACACTGAAGACTGGAGTTTCATCAACATTCATCTTTGATCACAGGAATAAATTACACTTTACAATATATTTGCATATAAAACAGCTGTTTTAAATTGTAATAATATTTCACAATATGAATATCACAATTTTTTGTGTATTTTTAAAGGTGCATTAAGCAACTTTTCATGTTAAAAATACCCGTTTTTCTAACCCATACATGCTTAAACAATTGCCTGATGGGCTGAATGAGCCCTTCTATGATCTCTGCGATTGCCTCTATAATCCTGTACAGTAAAATAAATAAGAGGGATTCGGGACGGAATCGACTGGGCGTGACGTCATGCGCGTTCACGCTCACCTGGCTATGTCTGGCAGGTTTGTGTATTCGCCGCCATTATCCGCATCAGCGAAGACAACTCAAGCGACTTTGGCAAAAGTAGAAGATGGATTCAAAGAGACCGGCTTCTAGTTCATCCCAAACCCCAACGCAAACTCCACGTAACCGCGTGCACAACTCTGGTTGCAGTTTCGCGTGTCGCCAGAAGGGGGCATAGTTCTGCAAAAACTCAGAGACTTGCGCAATGCACCTTTAATCAAATAAATGCAGCTTTGGTGAGCAGAATAGACTTCTTTTAAAAACATTAGAAATATTACTCCAAAACGTATGACTGGTACTGTATATACAATGTAAAAATTTTTTAGTATTGCAATTGAACTGTTTTAATGCTGATTTTCAAAAGTGATCTCTTTATCTTTATCTTTTTGCAGTTGCAGGCTGCCCTATATAACCCTGTCCACTGCGCACTTCTCGGTTTTTCTGCCGCCAGCACATCCTTGCCTCAGGGCTACCTCTGGGTAGGTACATTTTTGCACAATGACAACATCTTTTCTTCTTTAAAAATCAATCTGCCCACTGGTGCTGGAATATCATACTACAGTATCTCTGTACATCTCAGATGATGCACCTCGGGGTCCCTCACCTCATCTTTGACACAAACATTTGAATAGTCTACCTCTGACCAGGGCTGTCATCAGTACGGCACAAGAGAGAACATCCTAAGCTCCCCATTTAAACATACTGACAATATGCAAATTTCACAGACCTCCAGTTTAATCACACTTAACTAAAGTAGTCATTTGGCATATGTTTTTTTATTTTTTTTTATTCACTTACACTACAGTATACTTGCTCAAAGGCACAATGGAAATAGCACATGGACTATTCCTTGCAGGGTTTGAACCTTTTAGCATTTTATGTACTATTGCACATTAAGCATAATTTGCCTCTGCAATGCACAGTATTCAATTATATTTTAGAAATATCGCTCAAGGTAGAGTGCCGTTGTTCTGAATACTCATTACACTTGACAGTTACTTTTAAGTGAAATGAATTAGATATTGCAGATTATTTTGAAGTAAAACGTAAAGTGTGGCAAATATTATTGGCACAGAGATGAGTGTGTATTTTGTAAAACATTTGCAACTGCTTTTAATCACTTAAAGGGATAGTTCACCCAAAAATGAAAATTATGTCATCATTTACTCTCCCTCAAGTTGTTCCAAACCTATATGACTTTCTTTCTTCTGCTGAACACAAAAGAAGATATTTTGAAGAAAGTCGGTAACCAAACGACTGATAGACCCCATTGACTTCCATAGTAGGAAAAAAAAATACTATGGATGTCAATGGGGACCAGCAACTGTTTACTTACCAACCTTCTTTGAAATATCTTCTTTTGCGTTCAGCAGAAGAAAGGAAATCATACAGGTTTGGAACAACTTGAGGGAGAGTAAATGATGACATAATTTTCATTTTTGGGTGAACTATCCCTTTAATTAGATTAATTACACTTAATTACTAATTTGTACTGTCTGTTAAATAGGCACTACTGAGCAGACAATTAGAAGTTTATTTTAATGTGCAAATAACGTCTACATAAACTTGCATTTTTACATCACTATGCTATTAGTGTGTCCAATTTGGGAATCAAAAGTTCTATGCACACTTGCTGTCTTC
Organism: Scardinius erythrophthalmus; assembly: GCF_964197995.2. Taxonomy (NCBI): domain Eukaryota; kingdom Metazoa; phylum Chordata; class Actinopteri; order Cypriniformes; family Leuciscidae; genus Scardinius; species Scardinius erythrophthalmus. Next base: position 24,102,110 of record NC_138235.1, read on the forward strand.
ACACCCACTTGAACACTTGGGTCAAATTGAACAAAGAAAAGTGGTCAAGTGCAAAGACTGCAAGTGTGGGTATTGGGACAGGTCCACAGTCACTTGTTTTGTTCCTGAATGAATTGGCCAGTTGAATGAATTATTCAATGACTCATTCATCATAACAGTGTAACATGCAGGAGTCATATAAAAATGGAGACAAACAGTGAAAAGTCTCTTGTATAATTTCCACTGAAAAGTTTCGAGGCCATGAACCAGTTCAAATCTGACTGAATCACAACTCCTACATGGAATTTTACTTTTATGTGATCATAGCAGGAGCTCCTCAAAAAAACACTGTTAGAATAGTTTGATCGACATTTAAAAGAAAAGGGAAGCAGTATTAAAAGTTTCTCGAAAGGCAGCTCGAGAAACAAACATCAAGTATTCCACATCAAAAGACATTCTATAAATCATTTATCTCGTGGCTGTGCTTCCACGTTTTTTTTCTTCCATCTTTTTTTGCCTGCAGCCTCTCTGAGGGCCATGTCATTGAGTTCAGGCACTGGATGTCCTCCTTCTCATGTTTGTTTTCTTTTTGTTGTCTCTTCCGACTGCACAGGTGGCTAGTGGGGGTGACGACTCTCATGGGCAGGTGGAGATTTTCTCCCTTAACCGAACCACTCCACGCTCAGTCAAGAGTTTCTCTCTAGGTTCCCCGGTGCTTTGTCTGGAGTATATCCCAGAGCCAAGCTCTGATGAAGAACTAGAGACACAGACCTCTGAAGTTCTTTCCAAGATCGGCAACACCATCTGTGTAGGATTACTGGATGGCAAGTGAGTCTTTTTGAATACGTACCTGTATTGGTCTGTAGTCATTACCTTGCTAATTTTATGCAGAAAGCTCTGGGAAAAGCTTGTAATATTGTGTGTGTGTGTGTGTGTGTGTGTGTTTCAAGCATCCTGGTTTATGGAAGTGTGGACACCGCTGCTCAGTGTCTGCTAACATTCTGTAACCCTGAGGGCTGCCCGGTTCTGTGCCTGAAACACTCTGCCAACTTTCTGTTCGCTGGACTAAGTAATGGAAAAGTTGCCATTTACAACAGAAAGAGTGAAGGTAGAATAATTTTATAGTGTAATTTTCAGTGTAAATAGAAATTAAAGGGATTCAGACCCATGCCGTTCCAAAACTGTATGACTTTCTTTTTCTATTCTGAGCAACCAAAACTGTTTGGTTACCAACATTCTTCAAAATATCTTCTTTTGTGTTCTCCAAAAGAAATAGTCACACAGGTTTGAAACGACATGAGTAAATAATGATATAAATTCATTTTTTGGGTGAACTACCCCTTTAATAAAATCTACAATGTTACATTTTATAAATTAAATTCTTTTTTCATTTACTTTGGATTTACATTTGCAGGAAACAATATGTGAGCTCTTGGATCTAATCTTCAACAAAAGACAAATGCAATCTGCTTATACAAATAACACACAAGCAATGATGCATTTGCATGTTTTTATTGGGGGCACACCATGTAACCATTCACAGGGCAGGGTGGGAAAAAGTGTTTCCTCTGTACAAAATCATTTCAGTTCAGCAATATTCTTGGGATGTCTGGTGTGAATCACTCACTTGAGGTCATGCCAAAGCGTCTCAGTCAGGTTAAGGTCAGGACTGAGCCACATCAGATGGTGTATTTTGTATATGATTTAGTCCTGTGCTTGAAATGGTTGTCCTGTTGAATCTCTCGACTTCTGAGTTCCAGTTGGCGAACAGATGACCTTACATCCTCCTGCAAAATGACCTGATAAACCTGGGAAGTGATTTTTCTGTCAATGATAGTAAGCTGTGTAGATCCCAAGGCTGCAAAGCCCCATGATGTCCCTCCATCCCAGTTTTTCTTAAGGGCTGCTAACTACTTTCAAACACCTTTGGCTTCATCTGTGCACATAATATTTTGCAAGTAGGGCTGGCAGAACATCCAGGTGCTTAAAATTTATTTTATTTTTTTATATGCTATTCTTCCATTGCCCAGACTCTAAATTTTGGGATTCCAAATTAGCCAACACACTCTCATGGTAATTCGTGACTATTTTACGTTTTGGCAAAATGGTGGCTAATTTGTACAATCTCATTTTACACATTTTTGTACCAGTTACACTCGATGGGTGGACTTTCAAGCAATGCAGTACAAATCGTACACATTTATACAAAATCTGCACCTTGTAAAATAGTTGGGGTTGGGGTTATTAACAAATAAAACTGTTAAAAGTATAGTTTATCCAACAACTTAAATTTGGTCATTTACTCACCCTCATGTCATTACAAACTTGTATGACTTTCTTTCTTCAGTGGAAAACAAAAGATGTTTTTTTTTTCCATATAATTAAAGCCAATGGGGTCCAGTTTGTTTAGAACTCTAGGTGAAAGGTTCACATATTTTTTCCTGCAACTGTAATTAATATGCTTAATATTCTCTCTGTTACATTGTAAAAGATGTGTAAATATTAGCCATTTCCAGTAGCAGCTCTAAATCCAGCATGCATTTTGCGGTTACAGAGGGGTTGTGGGATCCAGATTCCTGCAGACATGTGGTTATTGGATGCGCGCCCGTCCTCAAACTCCTCCGAATAGACGAGTATGTGTGGGCCAGCTGTGCCAACCAGGTCTCTGTGATTGAGGGCTCCTCTCTCAAGACTCAGGTATACACCCACATGTGCTAGACATTAGATACTTCTCCTCTGAGAAATGTGTTGAATGGGATTCCACCACCTTCCCAATGAAGACGCAGTGCTTTTCATTAGACCGTACGAGTCAAAAGAGTGAACTGTCACGTCACCTATCAATGCTCGAGATCTGTTCTGTAACAAAGGTTGGTTTAGGAAATCTTGAAATGATTCTTTTATTTCAAAGTTTTACATTTCATTTATCTGTTAGGCGGCTTCCCATAATGCTAGATGCATTATGAGAGAGCATCTAAAACCACACATAAAAGGTATCCTCCCTGTAGAAGCCCAACAGCATGTTAGGGTGCTAGCCTTTGATCACTTCTGACAGCTGAGCCAACCTCTCTATTTTGCCGCAAGGAGCGCACCCTCCCTCTGCCTTCCTGATGCTTAATATCAGGATTAAATTCAGCTTTGGAAGTTCAGTTCAACCGGAAGATAAGATGTGGGTACTCATGTGGACACGTCAGCCTGTTTACATTTGCGAGTCAATAGTTGTTTGCACCTATAGAGGAAGCATCTGGCAGAATATCTGTTTTAAAACAGAGCGAAGGTGCAGGAAGTACTGGCGTACACTGCAATTATATAGCTGGGAAAAAATAGCTCTGTAAGATAAACAGTAGGGCATATGATTTATGTTGTAGAAATAGAGCTTGCAATTAAATATAATGGGTGTGAAATTATCAAACCATTATTTTGTCCAATAAATGTTTTTTTAACATTAATAATATTTATTAATATTTTGTATAAACAGTGTATAAATATAAAAAATACAAAAATTGTACATTTAAATTGTCAATATGTAACCCCAGTAAAAATGTGACAACTTGCCCCAACTTGACATTTATAAACAGTGCGTGTATGTATATGTATACACACACACATACTACTGTTTAAAAGTTTGGGGTCGGTATGATTTGTATTTGTTTGTAATGTCTCTTATGCTCACCAAAGCTGCATTTATTTGATAAAAAAATACAGATGGTGTGTGTATATTAACAGTTGACAACTTATCCCAATAAAAATGAGACAACTTTTATCTTTTGTTAAAAAAAAAAAGAAAAAAAGAAAGTATATTAGACAATGATTAGATTCTATATATTTCATAATATAATTGCCTTTTAGTTTTATTACTCTGACTGTAGTGCTTTTTTGCACTACTTTTTTGCACTTAAATAATCCATTTCCTAAGCATTTTTAGTGGATCTAAGTGGATTATTTACTTATTTAAGCTTCACGGTTTTCCTTAACAGTTGTCACGCTGATGTAATAAGCCCAGCCTCACATACCCAAACGGACTTTAATTGGGCAGTATATAGTCTGACTGTGAATTATACTCACTTTTGAGTCAAGAATGTTGGCCTAAACTTTCATGGGGTTTTTTCTCTCTTTTCCCCTAAATCTACAATTACTCTCTTTTATGCATTTTCATCATTATTTTGTATCTTTTATGATTCCCAGAGTTTTGAAGTTCATCCAGACCCTATGGTTAGTGTGACCCACATGGTGCGCGCTGGAGGAGGGGTGTGGATGGCGTTTTCAGAGGGATCATCCCTACGTCTGTTTCATACGGAAACATTGGAACACCTCCAAGAGATCAACATTTCAACACCCTCTGCATATTTGAGCCCTGGCAAGTCCAAATTATGATTACGGTGTAGGATTTCATTTCAGTAGGATGATGTTTTGGCACACAGGCCCTAAAAGGGGGGGACAAGTGTCAGGTGTCAAGATTCACAAAAATGTTTGAAACTGAATATGAGTTGGTAGAGAAATTTGAAAAATAAATATATTTATATATTTAATGAAAAATGAATAAAAACTAAAAATTATTTTTCATAGGTCAAAAAGCTGTGTGTGTAACCAGCCTGCTCATCTGCCAGGGGCTTCTATGGGTGGGCACAGCTCAGGGCATTATTGTCACCCTGCCAGTGCCCAGACTGGAGGGCATCCCCAAAATAACAGGTGAGCCATAATTAAAACCAAAAAAAAAAGTATTGCATCTAAGCCTTCTTTTGGTTAACAAACACAAAAGCCGCTTTTCCCCCATCGGACCAAAGTGTTCTCTTTTCTTAACCATTCCAGCCGGTACGGATATGGTTTCATTTTCCACTGTGTGGCTGATAACGGACCTCTTTGGAATGTAATACAAAACTGCTAAACTGTTCCTCTTTCCCATCAGGAAAAGGGATGACCTCACTCAACGCTCACAGCGGCCCGGTTGAATTCTTGCTGGCCACCTCCAGCGTTTTACCTCAAGATTTCCTGAAGCGAGATTCCGCCACAGAGGGTGCGGATTCAAATATTGAAGGTGAAGATAAGGAGGCGACAAATTCCTCTCAGGAGTCGCTCCAGCAGGCGGATGGCTCTTCTCAGGGAGAGGCTAAAGCCAAAGGAGTGCTGCTGCAGTACCACCTCCGCTCTACCTCTCAGCTCCCAGGAAAAGTCCTGACGGGCCGGCCTGAAGAACCGTCCAACTCGACCCAGGAATCTCTGGAGCACAGCCTAGAGGACGGCTCCATCTATGAGCTGAGCGATGACCCCGATGTTTGGGTCAGAGGGCCTGGGCCCTCATCTAAGGAATCAGCACGTAGGGAGAAAGTGACTTCAACCGCCGTTATATCCGGTGGAAAAGGGTTCCACCGACTTGCTAGCTCCTCTAACTCACATGACTCAAGCGAGAACACGCTCATGGTCTGGCAATTGCCCATTACAGTTTGAGGAAGTAATAAATTATTCATCCTTTGGCTTTCATAAGGTGTTTTTGCAGCAATGGAGGATTATTGAATCATTGAAGGACAAACAGACTGTAAGCTTGTATCTGTATGGTTTATGAGGATTATTTATTCCACTTCTCCTCCAGAAGGTTTTTTTAAGTAAATGAGGGGCAAGATTATTAAATCAAGATTATGCTGTCGATTGAGCTGGAATATTCCTGTAAAAGGATAGTTTACCCAAAATTAAAAATTCTGTCATCATTTACTCACCCTCAAGTTGTTCCAAACCTGTATGTATTTCTGTCTTCTGCTGAATGCAAAAGAAGATATTTTGAAGAATATGGATAACCAACTATGGAAGTCAATGGGGCCCATCAGCTGTTTGGTTATCCATATTCTTCAAAATATCTTCTTTTGCGTTCAGCAGAAGAAAGAAATTCATACAAGTTTGGAACAAGGTGAGTAAATGAGGGTGAGTAAATGACAGAATTAAAATTTTTGGGTGAACTATTCCTTTAAGTTGATAAACATCCGCACTGTTCAGTATTCGTCTGTCATAATAATAGCATGTGCTCAGTCGGCTATATAATGCACCACATGTAAATATGAAATAATCTCACCTGAAAATATCACTAAACGACTGATAACACCAAATGACATAATTTTATTATAGCACATCTGCATGCAAGGAATCAGGGTAAGTGTTATTGTTTTTTTCATAAAGTAATCCTTAGTATGTATCTGAGTATTGGCTGTGACCCAATTATTCCTTGTTTAAATGATAAAAGATATTTTTTATGCAGCACCACCAAAGCGGTGTGCACAGAAAAGTAAGGTTGAATATGTAGACAGTCTATTTAAATGTGTTTTGTTATTTTAGTGTAAAATGTGAAACAAAGTCTTCGGTGTAGGTACTTTTTTCTGGTGGTCCTCGTTGTTCGCAGTGTCACTTTTAAAAAAATAAATAAATCATATTTACTATGACTGAAGTTTCTGCAATTTTTCCATTACAATTTCATTTAAAAGCATTGCATTTGATTTTAAACTGACTCAACATGAAATGGTTTTGAAATGGCATTGTGTGCGAAGACCTGCTGTAAATTAATACTGCAGAGTAATATTTTATGTTGAATCTCAGCATATTTTCTGCCTTTTATCTCCGCCCAGCCACTGCCGGCTCTCACAGTAAACATATCAGCAAACGCAGTATGGCGCAGCTCAGGCGGCGTTTAATACATGCACGTTGTGACACTAGTGCTACGTGAATAGGATGCCAAATCACATCTCTGGCAGGCGCGGAGTAAAATTGACCTGTCAGGATTTAAAGGAGCTGTCACTCATCGTTCTGATATAAATGTTTTGTAAGCAGAATGCACGCTCACTTCATCTAGTAATTGTTGTGCTATTCTTGTGATGCCATTCAAGTCAATTACAGGATGCATTTAATTCATGCTCAGATGAGATGCATCAACCTAGTCCATTATTGAATATAAAAGCTATTATGTTTGCTGAAGAGAAACTTTGGTTCACTTTGAGGATGGAATTTTTCTCTATGACAGTAAGTTTCTTTTGTGGTGTGGTTGGTAAGGAGGCATTTAGTTTGAGGAACTGTAAACCATGCTTACATCAAAGACTTCTAATTAGAGATGTTTGATTGCTTTGTGTCTGGTGGGAAATCAAGACACTCATTATTGCTAATTGAAGGACTTGATCAAGATAATGCCCCTCCTTTGTAAAACTTAAATAGAAGCACGATGTTCGCACCTCTGTGATCATGGAGGATGTGCCAATAAGTGTATTTACTCATAATACAACATTTTAGATGCTCTTAAATACATAAAAATATATGGTAAAGAAAAATCAATATACAGTGTCTTAGGCAATTTTCTACCTTACAATTCTACAACAACATCACCATTTGATTTTTATATAATGTTGAAATATAAATCTGAACTAAACAGCATTCAATACTCATAAGAGAAAAATAACAGAATTAGAATCTGTCACACTGTATTTTACATTTTTTTGACTAACAAAATTAAAGAATTATGGTAATTCATCCTTTTTTCTTCCTATTATTATTATTATTATTAGAGTAAATACTATATGTTGTATAATACGTAATTAACAGGTTTTCCTGTAGCATTTTTTATTTTATTTTTTACACTAAATATTTTTACAGTGTGGGTTGTATTGAATCTTCATTCATCTCATCAGCGCACATATATTAGATGTCCATGCTGAGAGAGATGGAAAAAAATAACCCAGTTTCTATGGAAGAATGTCTGACCTGATCCTCTATAATCACAATACACTGAGGGGTATCTAAATGTCATTTACCCTTTTAAGTTGTGAGTGCCTAAAACTGACAATCCATTCATTTGGCTTGCTATAGCAGTATGTTGTGCATTTAATAATCTTGGTAGCCTACATTATTTCCACATAAAATAATAAAACACATTAAATATAATTTTAAAGAGCGTTTTAATACTAACCTTAACACGTAAATAAGATAGCATAAGTGTTTGTTCCTGGCAGTCATTTCATCAACGATTGCTCGAGGTTACTGAGCGCGTGTGTGTAAGAGCGAATGTGAGTATGAGAGTTAATGACTGCGCGCGCTCGGGGCAGGGGCGCGCGCACGAGAGAATGAATTCATTCAAATCTGTTGCTTTGGTGAATCTCCACCCGTCGGAGCTCAGAGAGATGCTGTTCCTGCTCCTGCTCTTTTAGAAGGACACCATGACAAATCACTGGGAGAATCGCGACGAGTTACTCAATATTTCAGCTTTGTACGGAGGATGACATTAACACAATATTAAGATGGACTAGCTACTGACACACTTGCGCCATTGAGTGATATTAAAATATGACAAAAGAGATGAGTATAATTACTTTATCTTTGCTCCTGTGTGCTGACCTACTGGATTTCGTTAGAGGTAAGTTTTACTTGAATTATGTATGAAATGAGCATTCAGCTGTTTTGAGAAGTCAAGCCATATTGATATGGTTTTGTTTGTCTAACGTTACAACTCAAAATCACACTTTGGACTCAACGCGTTTACGTCCATAACTTTATACTGTATAGGCTACAGTTTCAAAGATTTTAGTTGGTTATAAATTCCAAACCAGCTAAAGCACATCTGGACTACCTCCTTGTTCCACTCATAATGCTATATTGATCGAGGTGTCTTTCCTCTCAGGTGCATTTGTCTAATAATTTTGATGGGTGGTTATTTTGAGGATAAAGCTTAATCTTTTGTCCTGACCCATTTTATGAGGGGTTATCTGCACTCTGAAATAATGAAAGGTGATTGCAGAACAATAATGCAGGAATATCTAAGGTTATTAAGAGTAAGCAAGCATATAATATTATTTAATGAATAGTTTTGCGTTTGTGGGTGATTAGAGTTTTTTATTTTTTATGCATATGCATTCATAAGAGAGAAAGAGTGCTTATTCTGGACATGAATTAGTAATTGCAACTCCTTACTGTAACTCAATAATGCTGGCTAGCATCATGTCATGTCTCATTCCCTTGAGTCGGGCACTTAATGTCACTGGTCAGATCATATTAGAGGTACAGAGGCTTTGGGAAGTGCATAATTAGCAGTGTTTTTATTTATAATGATATGAAAGCAGTTTAACTTTAAGCCTTGTAAGTGTTTAGATCTGATTTCTATCAAAGGCTTTGTACCATATTCATGGTGCATATGACGATACCCAGACTTAGCTATTGTTTAATAAGGGTTGGAGTGAAAAGTTGACAAAATTGGAAGTTAAACCTAAATTTAAATTATGTTGATTCTTGTACCAGTTTGGTAAAGAGCATGAGTTTACAGCAAAGATGTAACTAAATGTGAAAGATTGGGGGAAAACCTAATGTAAAGGTTTAAGAATAAAACCTAAAAAACCCATATTGATTGAACATTAATGTGAATATGTGTGTGATACGTCTCCCTCATTGTGTATGGTTACATAGCAATCAGTATTCAGCGGATATCATTGATGATTTTTGATCAATTTCTCATCACTGAGAGGTTTAAATTGCATAATTCATTTATCATCTTCATATAGATAAAACAAATGGTAAACCTGAAATCTTTAATACACTCTAACCTTTTATATGCTTTAATGTTTATATAATCAAATAGATTACTGAAATCATCTCAGTGACCCAACTAATCCCTGCACATCACCATTAACATTCCCAGCCAACTTTGACATTTGACCAGAGATTGATTTTCTCTGATTTCCAAGATTATTTCAGTCTGTAAAATGTGCTTATGTGGAGTGGTAATGACATAAACCCTAAAAATGTACATGGTCTCCACTCACTAAGCCTCCTAAAGGACACTCTGTTACGTTTGCTCAATAAATGAAGGCTTGATGAAGAAACTGCCTGAGGATCAAAGGAGGACATCCCAGACAGTGTCCTGTGCGGCATGTGGGGCGTCCTACAGAATTACTTGGATGAAGGAGAAAAATACCATGGATTAGGGAAAGAAGAAAAACACAGAAAAAAAAAAAATAATCCATTCACTGACGTCACAGTTAAAAAAGCCAATACAGTGGAGCAGTGGGATTTTGTAGGCCAGTGAATTTGTGACAGATTATAGGCCGATTGCCTCCCACTCTGATGCCTGCACTCTTTCAATGGAACTGCAGCACTCAGCAAGACACGGCTGCTTTCCACGGTTGTTCAGGATACAGTGGTATTTCATGCTTTCTGTCTGATGTTTTTACATTTTAGTAACAATTGTACTCTAAGCTCCTTCTCTTTATGAAGACAGGGACACTGCTCTGGCAGCAGTGATGGATGGAAGACGTTGAAGAGATGAAATGTAGCTCTAGCTCTTGAAGCATCAAACCACATAAAGAATCCATCCTTGTGACAGCCATTATGTAATACTGTAATGCGCTGAACAATGTGTGTGTGCAAAATCTTTTCAAATCCAATCTAGACAGATGAAAACAGATGGGTGTTTGATTTATAATGTATTTGGTTTTGCTTTGTTTGTGTGTGTGTGTGTGTGTGTGTGTGTGTGTGTGTGTGTGTGTGTGTGTGTGTGTGTTTTGTCTCACTTTGCTTCTTTAAGTTTTCCTTTGATTTGTTACTTTACATTTTTTGTAGAGTAGCATTTGTAGTGTATTTTGCATTGCTTAGTTTTTTGTGTTTAATTTGGTTTCACTTTGTTAATGTATTTGTTTTGTGAGTTGTTTTATCATAGAAGTGATTGGAGTGAAACAGAACACTGTCTGAAATATAGATTTTCAGGTTTAGATAAATTCTTCTGGATCAATGTCATTTCACTGAATAATGATTAATCGTTTGATATGGTCTGCAATACTAGCAGAGTTTGTTAAATAATAGATCATTATGGATACCTGTCAGGTATGCGCTGATGAAAGTTTTGTTATTTCTTGAAGTGAGGAGATTAAACATTAATGAAACACAGCACTGAGACTACATGAACTTCTCACAACATTATATTGGTTTTTGATCTGAAATATTCACAACTTGGCTCATTATATGCTATAATTTCACTGTCATTGCAGCATGACCTCTCTTGGGGGAGGTTTATATTGGGTTCTTCAAAAGCACTCGGTTTTGCTAACTTATGACTTAATGGTTTCAGAAATGAGGAGAGCACTAAAATGGGGCTGGGGCTCAATGCTGGTAATTTGAATGGGATTTTAAAGGAGGGCTGTGCAATTTGAGAATGTAATAAAGCATTCAGGAATTGACACATGCTATCTTTTTCCAGGTTATTTAACAGTCACCATTGAGCCTCTCCCTCCTGTGGTTATGGGGGACACAGTGACTTTGAAGTGCAATTTCAGGACGGATGGCAACTTACGAGAGATTGTGTGGTTTCGGGTAAGTGGGGTCCCAGCTTCATCTTTGCATGATAAGCCTTTTCTTTTCAGCATCCTGAATATATGTGTGTTTTTCGGTGTGCTAGTTTTTATGCTTTTTTTTAAACTCTTTTTGGTTGTTGTTCTGTTGGCAAACTGACGTTGTGAGAACAGAAGCTGTCAAAAAATATGAAAATATATTCAGGATTAAGATTGAATGCCTCAGTGATTTTAGGACAAGCTGTTTTCATTTTGTCGTCACACAGAGCCATAAGTGTGGCGGGATTGATGAGCTATATGGATAAAACATTCAATCAAAATGTCAGTATGCCAACAAATAAAACTCTTGCCACATCATTTATTTAATTACTTAGAAAATCATAAATTATCAGCTTTGCTGCTTCTTTCCTCCTCTGAAAATGAGACAAAGGTTCACAATCTAATAGTGACCCCAAAAACTGTTTGGATACATTAGCCACAATTAAAAATGTATAAATGTCTTTGCATTGGATTACAAAACAGCAAAAAAAAAAAAAATCTATTATATCTTTCAAAATTAAGACAAAAGCCATTCGATTTCCAGGGAATGCATGAACTGATAAAAATGCTACTGTAATCTTAACATCAATGGACGTCAATTGAATGTAAATGGGGTAGTAAAATGTTAATAGATTTGTCCAGTTAATGATAAAACTAAACATAGTGACTGCAGTTGGTTTACAGTAATTGAGAAAATGGTTCAGAAAGTTAGTCCTGAGACAAGAACTGGCACCACAGATTTATAAGCATTATTTTAGTCCAAATGTGACATTTTAAAAAAAAAAATTCCAAATAATCAAGCATTCTCTATACACAGGGAAAATGTGTAAATGCAAAATGATTTCTCTAAACTTTTACCTTGATCAATTCATGATAGAATATACTGTCATTGTTTTCACAGGTGACTGAAGGTGGAACCTCAAAACAGAAAATTTTCACCTACGACGCCATGTACAACACCAATTTTTCTCACATAGAGGACTTCCGCAGAAGAGAGGACCTTGTTTACCAGTCAACTGTCAGGTTATAGTTATACCCAGCAGAGCTCAGTTTATAGTGGATAACGCTTGGCTTTCCTCTCAGCACGTACCGAGCTATTTTTGTGACTGCTGTTATGTGTTTAGACAGATTGTTCCTCAATGTTCCCAGGCTCCCTGAAGTTCAGATGGAAGATGATGGACCATATGAATGCCATGTGGGGATCTATGACAGGGCGTCTAGAGAGAAGGTGGTCTTGGCATCTGGGAGTATCACTCTACATGTCATGTGTAGGTTCAAGTTATAAACGTCATTCACAGGTCAATTCACAGGACTTTGATGGATTGTTGATTAAATAGTTAGAAAAAAGCAGAGATGTGCTTCAATATGTGGTTGCATTAACATAAATCCCATTATAACTGATATTGACTGCTTTTGCGTAAGACTTTAAAAGCAATAGTTCACCCAAAAATGAACATTCTGTAATCGTTTACTCACTCTCGTTGTTAGAAACCTGTGTGACTCTTTCTTCTGCAGAACTTTAATTATTAAAACATTCATTGTATGAACAAAAATATCTTCTGTAGTGTTCCAAACAAGAAAGAAAGGTTTGAAACTACATGAGGGTTAGTAAAACACTGTGAACTATCCCTTTAACCTTAATCATTGAAACAGAAGTCCAGTGAGTACTTTTAAAGATAATCAAATGTGATAATGATAATAGGATATTCATGATTAACTAGGCTTAATTTGATTGAGCAGTTTTTTTAATAGCTTAATTATAATGTGGCCCAAATGTGGTACCATAACCAAGATTTCAAATTCTCAGTCGCACATCTCTTTTTATTTGCCTGTGCATGTGCCTTCATGCCCATGAAAATCTGGGAATTCAGCAGGGTATTAATGCAGTTTCCCTTTGCGTGCACTTGTAAATTAATAAATTTCAACAGTAATTTGCTGTGACGTAAGTGAGACACGAAGTAGAGTTCATTTAATAGCTAAGAAATGATCATAAAGATTTCACATGGCTTAAATCAAGAGATTGGGTTATTGTGATATAAATCTTGCCTACTAATGCACTTTGCCTATAAACTGAAAGCTCATTAAATGAGGATCTCCTAGCTTGCGGTCTGAAGCACAAAAGAGCCCTTGAGGGAAAGATACTAATAATTACTTTGAATGCTGCGCTGTCATCTCTCCTTATCTCTTTGAGTTGCTGTAGTGTGCTATCGATTTATAATGAGTTTTCAATTGTTTTTCTCAGCTCCACCAAAATCAATATCTGTTGAGGCAGCAAATCAGCCAGCTCGATTCAATCGCTACGAGGCTCAAAACTTCACGCTTGTTTGCATTGTAACTGGAGGAAAACCTGCCCCCGTGGTTAGTAGAAGAATAAAACACCAGCTCTAAATTAAAACTTAAGGATGGACATGTATAAAGCAGGGGTTATTCAAATGGAAATGTGTTTCATTGCCTTTTACATGCTTTTCAATTATTTCTTCCCCAAATTCAGGTGTACTTCAAGAGGGATGGAGAACTTATTGAAGTCCATCCTTTCACATCCTCTGAGAAAGTGGAAAACAGAGGCTTGCTTGGTGCCAAGGATAACCAACCGCTTATCAGCCGAGAACTGGACGATACAAAAGTGCAGAAGTCTCTTTCTTTCCTGGGCCCTTACAGCGAACCGGTGCGTCTGGATAAAGACCAGCCCCAGCGCAGCTACACGTCTGGAGCCCCTAGCCAGGAGGAACCCAGTCCCACCACAGAAGTCATCCCAGAGACTGTGATCAGCCGAGAGTTTCCCCGCTGGGTGCTGAGCTCAAGTCCACTGTACTTTTTCAACCATACGCAGTCTGAGCTTCATGATGGTACTATGGAGGTCCAAGCTACGCTAACCTGGCACCTGAACCCACAACTGGACAATGAGGCTCTGTTCAGCTGTGAAGTCAAGCACCCAGCTCTATCCATGCCCATGAAGGCAGAGGTTACGCTCTGTGAGTGTCAGCTTATGTACATTACCAGATAGAGTTGCTGAGGGGTGCACAATATATCAGTGCCATATTGGTTATCAGCTAGTATTAGAGTTTTTCATTTTTACCATTTTTACATTTAGATTACCTTTGCAGTCTCCTAACACTCACTTAAAGGGTTAGCTATTCAAGGGGTAGATATTAATTTTTAAATTCGCCTAAGATTACATCTAGCAGTTGAATTTGAAGATTAAAGGGTTAGTTCATCCAAAAATTAAAATGATCCCAGAATTTACACCCTCAAGCCATCCTAGGTGAATATGTCTTTCTTCTTTCAGTCATAATCGGAGTTATATAAAAAATATCCTTGTTCTTTCAAGCTTTATAATGAGCTTTTATTAACCCATGGAGCCATATGGATTACTTTTATGATGGATGGATGCACTTTTTTGGGCTTCAAAATCTTACTATTCACACAGGGATATTTTTTTATATAACTGATTGTGTTCGGATGTTGAGGGTGAGTAATTTATGGGATAATTTTCATTTTTAGGTGAACTAACCCTTTAATCTTCAAATGTAACTCTTAGATGTAATCTTTAGCAAATTTAAAACTGAATATCCATTTTCATACTGTACAATATAATGCTGTGATGCCTACATTGACTTTAAAACTGTTTCAAAAAGGTTGATTTTAGTCTTTTATTTGTAATTTATTTGAGACAAAATAGTATAGAAGTTTTATGCTAGCCATAACGTGAAAATAATATATAGCCTATAAATAATTATTTTCATTTTATGGTTGACATTAAACTTCTGTACTATTTGTGTAGAATACAAATAGTATAGAACACCTCGACTCACTCCCTCCTATGAAATAATCACAACGCTTTCATTTCTCATTGTTTACAAGCTGCTCCAAAAGGTCCGAAACTCTCTATGGCTCCAAGCAGAGCGGAAGTGGGAGACACGGTCCGCATCAAAGTAGAGGGATTCCAAATGGGGCCCAAAGCGGTACAATCATTAAAGGAGAAATGTTTCTAGAATATGAAGTGGTGCAAATACATTACTTGCAAATAATGCAACTTAACAGTAGCAGTGATTCGTGTTTTTGTATGAGCGAAATATGACTACTCTAATTTGAATGCATGGAATGCTGTTTTATATTTGGCTATAGCTAACGTTTAACAATTATAATGCCTACCAATGACTTTTGGACATGTCAAACTAATTAATTAAGTTGCTTTTGATGTTTTACAGTAGACCGTAAATGTCTATGAGAGCTTCTTTTGAAAATTGTTTAATATTCTCTTCAAGTATAAAATGTATGAGCAAATGAAAACTGCCAACGGTGTTTAGTAAATATATATAAATTATTAAAAAAGAGGTCTCCCAAGATACTCTCATAAATATTTTAGCTTTGTTTGTAATTTTTCAGACTTTAATATGCTATATACTCTCAGTGTTCAGTGTTTTCAATTTCTTAAGTGTTGAATGAATATTCTGACTTTCTCTTTGTGCTGCAGAATGAAGTGTTTCCAGAGCCTCTGTTCACATGGACACGTGTGGGAGGACCTCTGCTGGATGGAAGTGAAGAGAGATTTGGTAAAGTACTGGTTCTGGATAGAGTCCCAGCTGAGCTCAACGGCTCGATGTACCGCTGCACGGTCCAAAACCCTTTGGGATCTACCAAAACGCACACCCGCCTCATAGTATTTGGTCAGTACCAGACGCATCACAAGCAATTCAAATGGTCTGCAGCCAACACTCGAATGCCTCGTACTGTTCAGTTTGTACCTAAGATGTGTATGCTTCACAATGCTGGATTCACATCTGAGCACTCGCGTGCCTTAAAGTGTCCAAACCATTCCCAAACATCCTATTTCTCACAGTGTTTTGTTTGTTCTCAATAATTAAATGCACCATACTGTTCAGTGAGATTCAATCGCTGTAAGCTGTTTATTTCCAAAAGACATCACAGTGTTTGATCAGTAGACTCATAGTCTATGGTCAGAGTCTGTGGTAAATTGTTAATACTACGGTCATTTTTTCATAACATTAAATCTTTAAGACTGAAATGAAGAATGCAACCATTTACTGATTTAAAGTTGTAATCAGTAATGTTTTTCCTCATTAAAAGTTTTATACATAAAGAAAATTATGTTATTTTTACAAATATGTTTAAAATCATGTACTGTACACTCACTGACGAAAAGGAAGCGTCCAGTCACATCAGTAGCTTAAAGTCACCATGAAATTAAAATCTACCATTCCTATTTTTTATTGGTATATCATAAATGATTTATCCGTGCATTATTATTATTTTATTTATTTATGCGCCATCGTAATCTTTAATCTCTTCTCTGATGGCGTTTACTTGCGCGAGGGTGGGACAACATGTCACTCACATGAGACCGCATAAATAGCAAACGACAACAATCCAATCAATTCCCAATTAATATAATCAACTCTTTTCTTATATGAAAAGCCATTTCACTCGAATATACGTCACAATAGGGAAGGCAACTTTCGTTTTTTATGTCGACTTTAACAAATCTGTTTTATTTTACATGAAGCGGGTAGCCAGTAGCCACATGGCAGCTGCCTTGTTGAGATCACATGACCAGCAAATACTACACAAATTGTGATATCCTAACTGTTTATTCATGGCCGAATGCAAGTAGAGCATGGGTGCATCTGAAATCGCATACTTCCCTACTATATAGTAGGCGAAAAACAGAATGTGTCTGAATTCACATTACTCATAAGAGTAGGCAAAAAGTACCCCGATGACCTACTTCTTCCGGCGAGATTCTGAGGTGTGCATACGATTACACTTTACTATCCCACGAGGCCACGGGAGAGGATTTATGAAAGACAGTGAAGCGACGTAACTGACGCTGGTAGGATAAGGGCAACATGGCAAATGTACTATGTCCACATTCATACTGCATACATTCATACTACATAGAACATACTTTTTTAGCAGTCGTGAAGTAATTACTTATTCAAAATATGTACCTACTCAAGAGAATATGCTATTTCGGACGCAGCCCAAGTCTACATAGGCATCAGTAACTGATAAATTACTTTTTTGTGATGGTGCATCCACACCACTAGGTGTCAGTATAGGTCCATGATGACCATAATATCAGCAAGTTCAACATAACAAAAATACTAAGGTTACATATTACTATGTTTTGTGTTGCATTTTATGTTTTAACTAAAGCTAAAAAAAATTGTGTGAACAGAAAATCCCAGGATCAAGAAGAAGACTAAACATCTGAACCGTAAGGAACAAAAACATCCTACACATAAAATATCCTACAATATTCTAGACTCTAATTTCTCACAATGATTGTTGAATCATTTTCAGTTCCCAATTCTTCCGGAGACATGCTTGGACCCTCACTGATGATGCTGCTGTTGTCATTGACTCTTGAGTTAACATGAGCACCATGGGATGCGTTTTTCATTAGTACCCTCTATGATACTATGTCAGCTCCTCTGCCATCTCTTTCGCTGCAGCTACACTATAATCCAGGACTGAGAGTGCAGCAGAGAAATATGTGCTCAGAATCAGAACGATGAGCTCAACCCACCCGGACCACCCCATCCATGTGACTACAGTTCAGCTCAGTGTGTTCCGCACCTGTTTTGTCACAATACAGTGACATATTCATGCTTTGACTTCATTTTCTACATTGTATTTGTGCACAGCTGCTTTGCAGAAAAGGATTAGAGTGAAGTGGAATGGGTCGGCCCACATACAGATAATCCTGGACATACATTACAGCTTTCATCATTCTAAACAGCTTATTGTAATGTCATTTCATTAATGTTGTTCCTTAATATACCCGAGCGAGCTGCTGAGTGCAAAATAAAATCACTCAATTGCTTTCAGAGCTGAAGCTATTGGAAGTTGAGGATCAGATTCACCTACTGCACATGACCTCTAGATGACAGTGTAGATCTAAGGACCGAACACCTTTTTATACTACATAAAAAAAAGTCATTAAACCCTAGACTGGTGTTCACTGAGATGTTCCTCGAACAGTTATGTAATGCATTCTAGCGAAATGTCATTGTTTCTACACAGAATACCCAACGAACAAGGTGTGTTTGCTTGTTTGCTATTGCAAAACTTGATAAAGAATAAAGTCAAAATTTGAAATCCCCTTGCTTTTTTTCTGCTGAAATCCATACAAACGGCAAATCATTATGGCTTAAAATTGTACGTGTTTTCCCATTTTAAGTCAACAGTCCAATAATTCTTACAAAATAGTTAATACGTTCATTATCTGAACGCTTCTGGTTCTGTTATCAAGAAGCTTAGCATGTCTAGTCATTTTTACATCGGCTTCGAACGCGGCTCATCCAATTTAGAATTAAACGTTGGAACTAGCCTATCTGAGCTCGAGTTCGATTGGCCAAGCGGCGTTCCAAGAGTGTTTTGCCCACTAAATACCCACGATACCTTGGAGCGTTTGCTACTAGCTGGTGAGTGGGGAAATGGAAAAGTCATGCATTCATTAGCAAAGTTTTCTGACATTTTATTATATTTTACATTTATTTGATAGTAGGCCTATTTGGATTTATATCTATTTTAGGCATGATATCTAAGGCGTTCTATAAATTTGAACAAACTTAAAATTTGTTGTTTATAAGTTTTGCATAGCTAATTACTAGGGCTGGGTAAAAAATATCGATTTCTCGATTTTAATCGATTCTCATTTTTATGAAACCATATCGATTCTTAAATCGAAAAAATTCTGTTTTCAGTTGATGAATGAATGGATCATTGTTGCGCACATCCCATCCAATAAATCGCAATAATCTTTGTGCTTTGTTATTATTGATATGAAACAAAGTCTCAGATTTCAAATTACGTCCATTTTCTTACGAAATTCAAAAACATAATTACCGTTTTGGCGCTGTGGCGTGATCGCTCCAACGCAGTTCAGCTCAAGAGAAGCAACGAAGCAACGGAAGCAACTCTTCCGCCTTAATAATACAGCGCGAAATAAACATGAATGAGCATCTGAAAGTGTGTTAAAAGATAGAGTACAACTTATCGAAATCCGTATCATGTCTCATGGAATCGCTCAATCAGTGTTTCAACCGTGCAAAGACGTTATTAAACAATGTCATGTAACGTCACATTTACCTCAGAAAAAACATATCCAGTGACTCGTTAGTCAGCTAGAAAAGTTAACTCTAGAGAGGACTGAGGAGCATTTTGTTAAATATATGCACCATATTATATATTCATTATAATTTTTAATGTTCTTCAATATTTAATGCATGTTTGAATAAATCTGGAAAGTTTTTTATGACAGCCATCATTTTAAATTTTATATAATTTCATATAACTTTATTATTATAAAAATAAATAAAAGTGTATTTTAAGTGTTTGTATACATCAGTTCATTTTTACCTTCAATATTATAGTAGGCTAATGAAGCATAGGCTACAACTGACTCCCATGGTTTACAGCATTAAGAGATTTGTTTTCCTTGAGAAAATTTGCAATGTATTGAACCTGATATCCAAAATAATCGATATTGAATCGAATCGAATCGTAATCGTAATCGAATCGAATTGCAAGCTTGTGAATCGAAATCGAATCGAATTGTGAAATTTGTGTCAATACCCAGCCCTACTAATTACTATTCACAACCAAGTTGTTTGCCGCCATATTTCACGTCGTCGACACAACATCACAACTCGGTTTTGTCAGTCAGGTGGTCGTTAACGCCGCATCAAAATTCTTGCTCGTGGGATATTGCTTAAATAACCTTCTGAATGACAGTTCTTCCTTTTTAGAGTTTTTTAAATAAATTCTGCGTTGTCTTTCCCCAAAACGTCTAGCGTGTTAGAAGAATTTGGATGACAAAATAGATGCGCATTACTAATGAGTATCCCTGCAGTGCTCACGATGAGAGCCCCTTTAAGTCATTAACAGTGAACAGCATGACTTCTCTTATAATGAGAGGCTAAGAGTAGCCTACAGCATAAATTATAAATAAATGTTTCACAAATGATCTATCAATCTTCGCACTACTTGCAAGAGTCCCGTCCCGCCTCTTGAGATAAAGGGCACGGAGACTCTCTTGCGTTGTGAGTGAGAGAGAGAGAGAGAGAGAGAGAGAGAGAGAGAGAGAGAGAGAGAGAGAGAGAGAGAGAGAGAGAGAGAGAGAGAGAGAGAGAGAGTCGTCTCACATGTGACAGTTCTTCATTTCTAGATAGGTAAGACAGTGGCACGCAGATGAACGTGCTCTATTAGACCTGCTCGCACTCTAAGGGACAGCTTCTTTCAGATCAGGAGAGCAGGACGCATTTCCAGTTTCTCAGAGAACTCCAGCGTGCCTTTTGACAGCTGACAAGTTACAAACACACTCCCGACGCACGAGCTCGCTTTACTCGATAGAACTCGGTAAAAAAGCGTGGACTGTCTGAAAGTCGCGATGGAGATGAAGGTGTTGGGATGCGCGTTGCTTTTTCCTTTCCAGATCTTCTTGTGCTTATTGAGGGCGATCGTGCGCTTCTTCGCGCGCCAGAAGCGCAGAGATCTGGGCACCGATGTGGTCCTCATCACTGGAGGTGGAAGAGGAATCGGCCGTCACCTGGCTAAAGAGTTTGCCAAGCAAGGAGCAAGAAAGGTAAAGCTTCTGCCTGCGGCGTTAGCGTTTTTATTCAATGTAATGCAATTCTTTATTATGTTAACTACTCATTTTGCTTTAGTAATGTAAAAAAAAAATTGAGTGCTGTCTATTTCGGTCTTGATCTGTGTGCAAATTATACAATGACTTCCAAGGATCGCCTATAGCCTACTTGAAAGGAATTTCAGGAATTTGCTTTTTATTACATTATTATTATTATTATTATTATTAATTAAAATGATTGCATAATTTCGCGCAACGCAAATTCTAATACTGTAAATATATATATATATATATAAAAAAAAAAAAATATATATATATATATATATATATATATATATATATATATATATATATATATATATATATATATATATATAAGTAAACTCTAAAGCGGTGTGATATATCTGCAGATCTTTAATAAAATGATACATTATGAGGCTACTTGTCATACTTTATGTGTAACTCCGACACTGATCGTAATGAAAGCGCCTGAGCAGCGCACTGTTGTTATGGCAACCTCCTCTGGCGAACGCGAACGCCACTTCTGTTTGTTTGCGTTTATTTTGGCGGCAACAGGTGAGAATGCGCTGGTTTGTGCTCAGTTTTAGACAGGTTAAATGATCAATTAAAATGGACAGCACTCCTAAAATAAAGCACAAATCATTTATAAAGGAGGAAAGAAAAAAATGGAAAAGGAATAAGCTGTAAAAGTGCCAAAATGTGAGTAGGACATTTTACTATAACGTGATTGGTTGGTTTGTTTAGTAGTTCAGCTTTAGGCTACTGACAATCAAACAGGCCTAGACTTTGAAATGGTGGAGTTTGTTCTGATGGGTCACAGACAGTGTGTGTGTTTTTTAGTCAGTGTAGTCAACAGAAGGTACAGTGACCTGTAGCTGCCCTCATGTGAAGCCTTAAGTTCTGTTTCATATTCCTCCTGCACACAAACACAGGTGTTTCCTAAGCCTTTATGTCTTTACAAATGCCCAACAATGGGCTGCTGACAGGCAAGGCTGTTTTGTTGAACTCAAATCATGTGTGACTCTTTAACCTTCCAGGGAAGTTCATACTTCCCTGTCCCGAGTGTGAGGGGAAAAAAAAAAAACTGAAATATTATGTTATTTATTATGATTATTGGCAATGAATATAAAAACTCATTATATTTATCCTTCCAAGAATAAAAGAAAACCTCAATAACACTAAAGCATGAGCATCAAGTGTCAGGAATGGCTGCTTTACTTTAGTGTGCGTGTGAGGGAGTGAATGTGTATATGTGCTGCATTCATGTGTGTGAATGTGCGCCCAACATGTGTAGGTGTGTGAATGGATCGTTTGCAAGGGGGTGTAGTAGGCAGAGAAGCACCTTGCAGATTGGTTACCACAACCAAGTTCATTGGCAGGTCAGCCAGCTTTTTGCAGAGCAGGGCTGATGATGTCATTTGTGTTATTGTGAGGGCTTCTTACGGCTGAATCCCAGAGGAAAAGAATCAAATGGAAAGCCAAAAGAGCCGATGCTGTGTATGAAAGTCAAGTCAAGCAGACACAAGTCAGGGCCCCTCAATTATATATTGATATATTGATTACTTATGAAGTATTTAACTTTTAGTTCCCTGGTGAGGGGATTAAAATAGGATGAAAATCTTTTCCTTGTAATAGTCTATGAGTTGACACAGCATAAAAACATGGAGAAACATGTATTAGTTATGAAGTTCTAGTCAGTCACATTTATTAATGTAGTGCTTTGTACAATACGGATTGTTTCAAAGCAGCTTTACAGTGATAATCAGGAAAACAATAATCAATAAACAGAATAGTGTCATTATTCAGCTGAAGTCAGTTCAGTGTTGATTCACTAACATTGTGAAATTTGTCAATTTTACAAAGTTTATGTAGGCTAAATGATAAAGGTGGGAAGGTAAAGGTGAATAGAGGCTGGTACTTTTCATACTCCCAGCTGGGCTTTGGCCCATGCCTGACCCCACTGGGCCAGCACTAATGAGGGGGGCGTTAGGCTGCCCCTCCTTATGTCTCCCGGTGGCTCTGTTGCTTGAACTTTTACTGATTATGGGACACTTACCATGTGCTGTTTGTGACATTGGCGGGACATGAGTCAGGCAGTATGTCACTCAGCACATCTGTTGCTTGCTTGCCCTATTTTACTCTCTCTCTCTCTCTCTCTCTCTCTCTCTCTCTCTCTCTCACACACACACAGTAATATTTTGTATAAAGAAATTAAGCCATTTTTAATTTCATTGTGACAATATTTTTTATTTTATTTTTTTGTATTTATTTATTTATTTTTCTTTTCATCCAATCCAATCCATTGTCCAACTGCTTGTCCTATGTTGGGCTGTAGACAGGGAAATGGATTTTATTTTTATTTTTGTATTTAATTTTTTCCATTTTATCTATTCTCTAAACCACTGGTCCAGTGTAGGTTTGCGGGGATGTCTCTCGGGCCATAGGTTGGGAAACACTCTGGATGGATTTTTATTTTATTTTATTACTGCAATACAATTAAAATGTGCAGAAGTATTTTACTGTAATGCAAAACATTACATATTATTAAATTGTAATGAGAATTTCACATAACAATAGTGATAATATGTGTGGAATGTACTGTGGGACAATGCAAAAAAACAGCAATGGTAAATCATTTCGTTAAGAACTTTGTTCTTCTTCTGGTGTGGCCCGGACATGTTCTTGACAGGTTTTGTGAGAATTTCCCCACATTAAAGCCTTGAATACTGAAGGGTTCCTCGGAAGGACAGAACATGTGACCGTTTTATGTGTGTATGTTTGTTTATGAGGCAGATTGAGATTGACAGGATGGGGAGGGGACGGGCTCATGCTTGTGTTCATTACCTCTTGCTGACCTTGCTGAGTGATGGATCTAATAGTCAGAGAGTGAACTGACCCTGTCCTCTATCACTCTCACTCGCTCTCCCTAAACCTTGTGTACAATAATACGATAAGGAAATACTTTATTCAGTAACTCCTTAGAGAACTCAGCCTATACATACATCAATGTGTAGCAATCATGCATAATGCATCATAGAGTTGGAGAGTGTTGTCCATCAGCTCCCAATGCAAAAATTCCTCTTCCTGTCTTGGAAAGTGTACATGATGTTTTGCATTTGCTTTAAACCAATTATGTCTTTCCTCCCTCAGGTGATTTTGTGGGGCCGCACAGAAAAATGTTTAAAAGAGACCTGTGAGGAGATCTCTATGACTGGGACAGAGTGTCATTACTTTGTGTGCGACGTGGGCAACAGAGAGGAGGTGTACCAGCAGGCCAAAGTGCTCAGGGAAAAGGTATACTCACACTCTGCAAGTCTTCTTTCAAGAGCTCTAAAAGGACTTTATAGGGAATAACCCTGTCTCAAACTGCTAGTGTTGTGGCTTTTGCTCAAGTACGTCGATCCACAAGACCGTAGTGTCTCATTTGTCATTTTAGGTTTCAGAAAGGTGCTCACTAGTCAGTGTTGCCAGATTGGAAATGGAAAGTATCGTACCAGAAGCTCAAAATGATCGTATTTGGAAGAAAATGATCGTACACGAGTCAAATGTACAGAATACAGCTATTTATTGACCAGCAACTTTTTGACACAACATGAAAATGACTTTGTTGCTAAAATATCGACCTCAGCTTGGAAAAAACTGACCTAAGCGCCACGGAAGGAACGTTCACTTTTTTTTCTTTCTTGCAAAACATACAGAGATGACATGTTAATGAAATACAACTTTGTGTACAATATACAAAAAAAAACATTAACTTGTGCTCATGAGAGAGTTATTCTCCACGATGATTGGCTGAGAAGACATTACGTGAGATGAGATGGAAGACATGCGTAACACCACGTTCATGTTCTTCTCCCGGTAGACGTAGAATACACAGCTAGATCAATGAGTATAGAAGCCCTATGATTACAACGACCATCATTTAAAGTGTCGCACAATTCTGAAATTGTCGTACATTATGGGATTTTTTTTTTTCATTATTGATGGTACATCGTACAGAGGTCAAAATGATCGTACAAATACGATAATTATCGTACTTCTGGCAACACTGTCACTAGTGCCCCCTTTGTGGGGCTAG
Source organism: Scardinius erythrophthalmus (assembly GCF_964197995.2). Lineage (NCBI taxonomy): Eukaryota > Metazoa > Chordata > Actinopteri > Cypriniformes > Leuciscidae > Scardinius > Scardinius erythrophthalmus. The sequence continues at coordinate 24,127,137 of NC_138235.1, forward strand.
GCTAGGTATTTTCAAATCAGTTGATGCCAAATACCCCCATATATAATGATCTCCTTGCAAGGAACCCCTGTTTATGTTGTTTCCTATTAAATAATTTGAGTTATTTTATATTATATTATTCATATTTATATTATTAATTATGTTTTGGTGTCTATTGTGGTATCATGCTGTTTCCTAAATTAAGCAATTGCCTTATTTTATTTTATTTTATGTTATATAATGTTTATTATTATTTTGTTTATTTAAAAAAAAATTATATTTTATTATATTTTTCTCTGCTTTGGTATTACCCATGTTGTTTCCTAAAATTAAATTAAATATTTATATTATTTATTATTATTTATATTATTATATTATACTCTTTTTGTTTATTATTATTGTTGTTGTTATAATCTTTTTATTTTATTATATTTGTTTCTGCTTTTGTATCTATTGTGGTACCATGTTGTTTCCTAGATTTCAATAAACAATTTCTTGACTTATATTATTACATTTATTTACATTATTATTATTTTATTTTTTATTTATTTTATTTTATTTTTCTCTGCATTCTCTTTCCTTTTCCTTGTAACAGAAATAAAACGATAATTATACTCGTCCAGGTTTGCTCTAAATGAATGCAATGTGGTCTCACACAGGTTGGGGATGTCACCATTCTAGTCAATAACGCAGCTGTTGTTCATGGGAAGAGTCTAATGGACAGTGACGATGACGCACTCCTGAAGACCCAGCACATAAACACACTTGGACAGTTCTGGGTAAGAGACTAATCAATTCCTCGACTTACTCGCTGCTCTCATGAATGTCAATTTATTATAGCACAGCCATACTACAGTTACCACGCTTTGAGTCTAACATGAACTCTAGATACTCCTTTGTGTTTTCCAGAACATTTTTCAGTTACTTAACGTTAAGTCACTTGGCATGCTGTAATTCTTGGAAGCGTTCCTCATCATTTAAGTGTGTTTTTGCCAAGAGAGAAAAAGTAACAACATTCCTCACACAGAACAGTCAGAGACAAAACTACAAGAGATATTCACAAACAAAAGCAAAGGAATGATTCTGAAAGACCTAGGGGAAAAGTGAAAGTTAAATATTTCAAAGGAAATGCACTGTTTGGAAGATCTAGGCTACACAGTCGTGCATTTTAGGACACATTCATATTCAATGAGAACAAGAGCTGATCATCTAAAGCTTCAGCTGCAGTAGTAGCTCACGCTGAGGATTGCTGTAATATATTGTTGCTCTAATTTCAAACACATGGCGTTTGCAGAGTGCCAGTTTTAAATAGAGTTTTGCATAGAAGCCATCAGATCAAACACTGAACGTGGGCTCATATTTCTGCTGAGCCGGTCAAAATATGCTTGTTGACTTTCACCAAAGGTAGCCTAGAGAATCCTAGACAATTTACACATTCTTGACCCTGAAGTTCTGAAGCTTTCATTGTTGTTGTTGGATTTTCCAGAAGATGGTTGAGGGAACAGAACAATGCGTAATTGTGTCTGTCTCCCCCACAGACCACGAAAGCGTTTCTGCCTCGCATGCTGGAGCTGTGCAACGGACACGTGGTGTGCATTAACTCCATTCTCTCCCTGTCCTCCATCCCTGGAGCCATCGACTACTGCACGTCCAAGGCCTCTTCTTACGCCTTCATGGAAAGCCTGACGCTAGGCCTGCTGGACTGCCCTGGAGTGGGCTGTAGCACAGTGCTTCCCTTCCACACGGACACAGAGATGTTCCAGGGCATGAGAGTGAGGTAATGAGCTGCTGCTGTTGATAAACAAGACCTAGGTGGAATTCAAGCACTCTATAATTCATGAAATCACCTCTTAGGTTCCCTAAGCTGTTTCCTCCTCTGAATCCTGAGATGGTGGCCGAGCGCACTGTGGATGCAGTTAGGACCGACACTGCCTTCGTTGTCTTGCCATGGACCATGCACTTTCTTGTCATCCTTAAGAGGTGAGACTGTCACTGTTGTAGGAATCAGAGCAGAATAACACTTTGTCATATACAAAACATTATTATTATTCATAAATTAATTCAAATGTATTATTATATAATGACTTTTATTATACTATTTTATTATATTATGTCGGAGCTGATAGCCTCGTGGGGATGGGCGGCATGTAGCGCAGTTGTGCTTCGGGCAACCCGAGTTCGAATCCCAAACCCGCCCCGCAATTCTCTCTCTCACACTTTGCTTCCTGTCCTCTGTCCAACTGTACTATCTGAATAAAAGCAAAAATGGCACAATCTTTAAAAAAAAATAGTTTATTTTTTCTTGCCTGTTTATTTCAAAGTTTATTACCAAATTTAAAGTATTAATTTTATAGATCTTATGCGCCATCTTTAGAATTTTGTCTTTGAACTTCTGTTTTTGCGGAATCTCTATATTTCTATGGCATCGCTGTCGAACAGTAATTAGCGAAGTGGTGAAGTGGATTTACTTGTTAAGTTATCGAAAGTTATCATGAGCGTTGTAATGTTTGAAGCGGATGTCATAAATGTCAGCAGACTGGAAAGATTTAAAAATGAGCGGTTCATTCATAAATCTGTAAGATCTTACCTTCATGCTGTGGAAATACAAACCGGAAGACAGAACACAATGAGCGCAGCGCTGAAAAGTGGCGGGTATATATATATCTATATCTCAGAAATATATCTCTATCTATGTCTCAGTCAAATGCGGTCTTACTTTTCGAGATCACTTCATTGCATAATTATACAATTTAATATTTAGCAAATAACTTATTTTTTTCTTCTTCTTTCTTCTCAGCCTTTTGCCACAGTCTGCCTTGGAAGAGATCCACAAGTTTTCAGGAAGCTACACTTGCATGAACACATTCAAAGGACGGACTTAAACTCAGGAACAGCTTGACTTTGAAAAATCATCAAAACCATTTTTTCATGCAAAGCAAGCACTACGTCCAGGAACATCAATCTGTTGCTTTGTGGACGCAAAAAAAAAAAAGACTGTGAAAGGGTCACTGGGAACAGCGTATCAAGATGGCTTGTTTTCCCAAGAACTATGTCTGCGAGTCTAACGTAGATGAATTTGGATTTGGTTGCCCTATACTGGACTGCACACAGGCATGTAGGTGAAAGTGTTCCTTGGATATTGTGATAACAAAGAGCACAGACTGATAGAGTTAACCCTTAATCAGTGTTTGAAAAGGACAACACTTAAGGTGTTTGGGGTCATTTTGACCCCAAACTTTTAAAGAGCGATTGCATAAGGAAATATACATTTTTATATGGAAAACTATATATCATTTTTTTTATTTACTTCTCAACTATACATTTATGCTGTGTTTTTGTGGAAATTTTGAACTTTTTTACCTATTTACTGCACAATTACATAACTAGGCCATAAATTGGCTCATGAAAAATGATTTTTTAAAGAAAAAATCACTTAAATAATGATATTAATTCAATATAAATGGTTTTTGGGCATTGCTCTATGTGTTAGGGATGGAATACTGCCATCTAAAGGTTAGTCGAAAAAACTTATTTCTTATGGGAAAGGAATTAAAGTGCAATGGCCAAATGTATCCAATAGAGGGCCATAGAGAACCATTCATTCACTCATTTTCACTTCTCCTCACAAATTTGATATATATATACATATATATATGTGAATATTTATTTAAACATTTTGAAATGCATAAAAAATCTAATTATTATTATTATCAAATTAATTATTATAATTATATAATATTAATTATATAATTATTATCAAATTATTATATACATTTGCAGAACCATTACAAGTCACCACTATGACATGATTGTGTGTGTGTGTGTTGGTGTGTGTGTGTGTGTGTGTGTGTGTGTGTGTGTGTGTGTGTGTGTGTGTGTGTGTGTGTGTGTGTGTGTGTGTGTGTGTGTGTGTGTGTGTGTGTGGGAACAAGCTTGTTCCATGTTGCTTATGTGACATTTTTCAGATTTATGCCAGTTTAGTTGATTTTATTTGCCAATTTCTATACAAATGCTCTCTGTTGCAGTGACATACATGTGTGTGTTTGTGTGTGTGTGTGTGTATGAGATAGAAAGTTCGTTCCACTTTGGGTTTATGCTCTAGGACCAGACCTTGATTTAAATTTAATTTTTTTTAGATTTATGCCAGTTTTGTTTATTTTATTTGCCAATTTCTATAAAAATGCTCTCTGTTACAGTGACATACATGTGTGTGTTTGTGTGTGTTTGTGTGTGTTTGTGTATGAGATAGAAAGTTCGTTCCACTTTGGGTTTATGCTCTAGGACCAGACCTTGATTTAAATGTAATTTTTTTTTAGATTTATGCCAGTTTTGTTTATTTTATTTGCCAATTTCTATAAAAATGCTCTGTTGCAGTGACATACATGTGTGTGTTTGTGTGTGTTTGTGTGTGTTTGTGTATGAGATAGAAAGTTTGTTCCACTTTGGGTTTATGCTCTAGGACCAGACCTTGATTTAAATGTAAATTTTTTTTAGATTTATGCCAGTTTTATTTATTTTATTTGCCAATTTCTATAAAAATGCTCTCTGTTGCAGTGACATACATGTGTGTGTTTGTGTGTGTTTGTGTGTGTGTGTGTATGAGATAGAAAGTTTGTTCCACTTTGGGTTTATGCTCTTGGACCAGACCTTGATTTAAATGTAAATTTTTTTTAGATTTATGCCAGTTTTATTTATTTTATTTGCCAATTTCTATAAAAATGCTTTCTGTTGCAGTGACATACATGTGTGTGTTTGTGTGTGTTTGTGTGTGTTTGTGTGCGTTTGTGTGTATGTGTGTATGAGATAGAAAGTTCGTTCCACTTTGGGTTTATGCTCTAGGACCAGACCTTGATTTAAATGTAAATTTTTTTTAGATTTATGCCAGTTTTGTTTATTTTATTTGCCAAATTCTGTAAAAATGCTCTCTGTTGCAAAAACATACATTTGTTTGTTTGTTTATGTGTTTGTGTGTGTCTGTGTGTGTGTGTGTATGAGATAGAAAGTTCGTTCTACTTTTTATTTATGCTCTATGACCAGACCTTGGTTTATATGTAGAAATTTTCAGATTTATAATGGATTTAATTTGATTTTTTTGACAAACAAAATAAAAAAAAGTCATTTTTTTCATTTTCCCATTCATTTTCAATGTGGGGTCATTTTGACCCCAAACACCTTAAAAGGTAAATTTTTTTTTACACACCTTTAGAACAACCAAATCAAGCCCAGTTTTTTTGTGCATGTTTAGATAGGTTATTTAGGAAAAGTCCCAGAGTTTCATGCCCCTGAGATGAAGGTAACATTTTTAAAAAATGAAAGAAAAGTCCAGTGGGGTCATAATGACCCCAAACACTGATTAAGGGTTAAGAAAGAAATGGTTCTTAGAATGCTCTGAGGTTTTCATCAGGGTTTTTTGATCTTGTAATGTTGCCCTTGGGAGTTTTATAGATTTTCACTGATTTTAAGAAAAAAAAAATTTGTTACAACACATATACGGCAAATACATATTCTTAAATATATTTCAAAATAAATTGCTAATATAGATGTTAAAACAATTATTTCAGTACGTTTTAGTTATTGGCCGCTTCTTATTTTTCAATCTAAATACTGTGTATTAATATTGTTCAAAACATTTATTTTTTTAAATACATTTTTACATTTACCCAAAATTTATTTTCAAATTGTAAATGTATTTTCTTGCACATTGAAATACATTTTGGAAATGTTTTTGGTTTAAACAAAATTGTATTTTGAATTTGAAAAATATTTTTCCTTAAGCGGTGCCGTTTACCTCATATATTTAGCATATATTTGAAATATATTTTGAACAGAAAAATGTTCTGTTTCTTTGCCGTATGGGACATGTTTTAAGTAATTCCAGCACGTCTACCTTCATATTAACATCAACGTCAAATAAACAGTATTTGATCTTAAAAAAACCCTGGTGAGTGTTATTTTGTGGGTGTTCATGTGGGTTTGAAAACAGGGAAGTGTCGGTCCCTGGCAGTGTGCTTGTTCGGTCTCTGCCAAAACTCACAGGCATTTCATGGTCAGCATTCCACCGCTGCAGGCCAGCCAATCGTGAGCTCATTGTGCGCTAGGCTGGGTTGTCATAACACTAACTCCACTTAACAGGAAAGCACACTGGAGAGGGGTCAGCCACTGGAAGGCTAATAGATAAATCTAGAACTTGTCATTTGGTTCAGATTTGTCACTCACACCTAGCTGAATAACTGATGTTCGCTTCTGATACAGCTGTATCGCACCAAACAGATTGGTGGGTAATTCAGCGCCTGTTGACAATTTTCTCCTACGCCTCGATTTGCCAATTTGGATGCGAGATCTAAGACCGTGTAACCTCATAAAATCAAATCTACAGGCAGATGTTTTTTCTTTCGCCGTCTCTCCTTCAAATTCTTTCCATGCGGTGCATCCCTGCTGCGGTATTAGAAGACAATAGAGTGCTATCAAAGCCCACTGGGGACTGAAACTGAAATACAACAGGCACAAAGCAGCTATTGCAATTATGCGATTGCCAATTCACATCACATCCTTCATTCTACACATTCAACTGTTATTATGTGACTGAAAGAAAATGTTGCTCTCTGATAAACTATATAAAATAAATAATATACGGGGCTGGGGGGAATAATCACCAGAAATGTTGTATAGCCCAAACGACAAAAACTGAAAAATGAGTTTTGGCATGTCTAACCGCAATGATGGACACTGTTGAGAATGGGATCAGGACATGAAACTGTGTCATGGAGTGCATGTGTGTTGGAGAAGTCAGCTCAAATCTCAGGGGGTGAGTTCAGAGCAAGGTTAGCCAAATAGTAGATAAATCTGAGTAGGCTGTTGGACAGACAGCTCACCCTGTGATGAACCCTTTACCCAGGGAAAAAGAGCAGCTTAATGTGACTAAGCACAGGTGGAAAAGTAGAAATGGGTGCTAAGAGTATTGATAGGGCACGTGGTAACTCATGCTCAATGTTAGCACTAGCAGTGTTGTTCCTATAGTTTTAGCAATACAGAGTTATGGGTTGCGTGGCCACGGCACATCCATCTTTAACTAATGAGTGTGTCGCCCTTAAGGGAAAGACCTTTGATCTAACATCACACTGTCAGTCAAGAAGAAGAATGTAGGCTATACTAAGGCCATGTTCAGACTGCCAGCAAAAATCAGATTTTATCCAGATGGGTTTTTGAAAGTCTGGAGAGCAAAAAAAACATGCAATTCCAGTCAGATTTTTACAGATGCGTCTCAGTCAAAGTCATTTTAAACTGTATTTTAATGCGTCACTCTTAAAAGCAACACAACACAGCGATAACGTAACGAAACTGGTGACGGAAATGCCGTGAGTACTCAAATGGTGTTCAAATGGTGGCTGCGTCCTAAAACTGATAAATGCTGCCTTCGGAGGACACATTCCAAGGTCGGAAGGCATCAAGGCAGACTTCCTGTCTCCTGAGATACCTTCATCTGATCGGTTTTTGAACGCAGCATAGATGTATCCTTCGCTGCCTTTGATGTCCCACAATCCTGTGCTTTCCATTCTTTGACAGTTGAGCTAGAAAAATAAAGATGGCGTCTGAAAGTTGCGGCTGGTCGTCAGTTTGTGTGTAAATGTAAATGATCAACGTTTTTCCACCTATGATGTAATTTCTACCTGGAAATGACTATTGTAGTCACCAAAACTCGCTCTATTTTGCTGTAGATCATTAAAACCGTCACGCTGCCTTTAGAAGTCTGTCCGAAATCAGTTTCGTGAGGTTCCTTCGTGCGCAGACGCTGCCTGCTAAGTCATTGCCTGATAGGGCAGCGAGGCAACAAGTCAGCAGCCTAAGCTTTCGGACGCAGCCGGCATGTCTCAAAGATTTTGGCATTTTACTGTGCGATGGAGGAGTTCTGCACCGCTTATTTGGAGAGCGAGATGATGCACCACCATTTTCCTGCATAGCTACGTGGGTACGCCTACGTTGTTACCAAAGCAACCCATGCAGATAGACTGGTAATGTCTGGATACACAAATCCTATTTGATCACTTGCCATTAATAGTTTGGACAGTCTTCCTGAAAAGATCTAATTTGAGAAGAAAATCTGATTTTCCTGAAGTCTGAACATATCCTATGTGTTTAGAAATGTAGCACATAACCATGGTTTTATTATAGGAAAAATGAAATAACCATGTTTTTTGGCGGATTGAATATCATTTGTAACCACAATTTTACTTCAAATACCATGGTTAAACTATGGTTAGTGCAGCAAAATCATGGTTAGTTTCTGGTTAAACTATATTAATCGTGTTTTTTGGTTTTATTTGTAGCAAAACCATGGTTAATATTCGTAAGCCACAGATTTTAATGCCAGAGATTCTCATATTACATTCACCTTTTCGTTGACAAAATATAATTTCCCATTACAAGCAAATTATCGTCTTGCATCTTGGATAATAAACGCGGTGCGTCAAGTTCCCGGCTGTTATATTTGGCGCGAATTAACAGCTATCAGTTGAAGGCAGCATATGTCATGAACGTCAGTCTTACAAACGGAGAACTGAGCAAGGGGTGAGCAAACATCGCAAAAATGCTAAAAATGATTTTAAATTATACTATTCTCCATTACCCCCGGTTTTTATGTAGCCCACAAACATCCATCTTACTAACAGAAGCTCAGTAGAAAACCGTTGCTCTTATTAATATATGTTGAAATATTTTCTGATACACAAAGACGACACTCTGGAAAGGATTTTTCACCACTTTTTTTTTTTTTTTTTTTACCAAAAAATAACATTAACCACAATCGTAAAACACAATAAATACAAATACTGTGTTAAACCATAACTTTTATTATTATGCCTTTATACATTTGCATATTACAACAAAATAAATGTACACACTATACTTTGCATATTGTGCAGTTATAGAGGAAACCAGCTTTGTAGGGTTGTATACAACATGTCAGTATTTAAATAATAGACAACTTAGAAAACACATTATAGGTGTATTGTTCATTTTATCCTAAATTATACTGACCAGTGTTCTCAGAGGCACAGTCACAGAAGTTAAAAATCTAAGTTTTGTTCTGATAGACCAGTATACTATTTACAGATAGGCTAGTTAAGATAAGCGAGGAAGGTGACTCTTTAAAGAGAAAACATTTGTAGTGTCTGATCTTTGGTAACAACTTGTAACAAATTAAAATGAATTGTTTCATTCAGTGAAACAATTAATTCCATGATAATGTTCAATTTAAAACGGTGAGTAAAATAAGAAATGTTTGAGATTGGGAACAATTAAATAGAAGAGATTATTCTCTTTCATATAAACATCTTTACATCAAAGTCTCTTTATGATGTAAAAACACTAGATGACAAAACTTTATGTTGATTGTATGACACATAAAGAGTACTAAAGGCAAGAGAATCACAATAGAATGCACTACAGGGTACCACCATTTTATTTGTTGAAATATGTTAAATGTGTTTCAAATGTTAAGCTTGAACTTTTAAAAGATCTTAGAAACAGAATAAAGGAGAAACTAGAAAACTGAAGAAACATCAAATTTTTCATTCAGAATTTAAATTTCGTTATTTTCATTAAATTGGATATAGAAGAGACAAGAAGTAAATAAGAAACGGAGAGGATAAAAGCATCAGACAGATGTTTTTGAGGGTGGACTGCATATGGAGAGGTGGAAAAATGCAATGTCAGTAATTCTAACACTTGCACTCTCTCTGTGAGTGTGTGTGTGTTAATGTTGAGTCACCGGTGAATGGTGAGAGCAGCTTAACTTTACTTCTTAACTACATTTGTATCAGTGCAGTTCAATCATAACTTCCAACCACACAAATTCAGAGCAAAATTAACTTTCCTTTAAAGGCAGTTTTGTACAGCAATCCAAGATTAATTTTATACCATATAATTAATTTCAACATTTTATATACATGGCAGATAGTCCTATTAGTGTGCCTATATATGTACATAGAGGATCTATACACAAACATATAATGTACAGTGTCAGACTAGCTTTGCACATCTAGCGACAAACACCAGTTATTTTACCAATTGTAAAACAAACTAAATTAATTCTACTTCGAAGGATTGCAAGGAACCTAAAATACTTGCATATTCAAGTGAAATCTGTGCTTGCCAGAGCTTACAACAGCCCCTCTAGACTAGTTTGAATCACTGAACAAACCACATGCTGTGAGCATGTCCCGTACACTGGCCTAAGTGGATGATTACGCTCGGCTGATTTATTACTGTCCTTTCACAGAAACGGAAAAAAAAAAGGAAGTAGCTGTTGAAAAACGAGCGAGAAACACCTGCGGGTCAGTGTAGTTAAGAGTCTAATAATAAGCTATCCTCATTCTCACTGGGAGGCAGCATGAGCTGCTGTTCATAGTAAAGGCTCTTGGCATAATTGATTTCTTGTGAAATCTTGATGGCAAGATTCTCGCTTTTCACATGGACCTATGAGAAACGACAAATGACATTTGGAATGGAATTAGAAAAACGTACCTCGAAATGTTAATGAGATATTTACTGGTGGTCGTAATGACCAAAATCAAGTATTACATATACTGTAGGCATTATTTGCTGAAAATTCACCATCAAACGTTTCATATTCCACCATGTATCTATATTTTGCTATTCTGAAAATATCTAGTGACTAAATACACCGCCCTTAGTCTCATGTGAATTGTGCATGTGAACACTTACCATAGGTTTCTGGTGTGATGGACCTGGAATGGCCACTCCGCTACTAGTGCTTTCTGCTTTCTTAGTAAGCTGTACATATACTTTCCCATGGTCCTTGGACACCAGACAATGATAGAGATCATCATATTTGACCTCTAAAAAGATTGCTTCACGATCCGCAAATTCTCCAGGCTTGAGGAAATACACCACTTTGGAGGAGATCAGCACACAATATGTGTCTATGGGCTCCACGGCAATGAAACTACAGAAGAAAATAGGCATATGATCAGTACACCAATGCTTTACAAAGGGCGGAAAGTATTCTGTCCTGGTAATATCTGGGTTAATTCAATTAATTTTGCATAATTGTACAACAGATGTGTTATGATTCAATTCGGACCAAATTCGATGCTCATTTGTAATCTGCAATAAATTTTCCTCTGAAAAAGGATTAAGTCAAGCTTGCTATTTAATGCATCAGAGAAGAAAAGATGAGCACATCAAATTAAACAGACAACATTAAGACAGTTCCAGTGTGTAAGAGAGCGCAGGACAGATCGTGCAGGACAGAGCTGCACTGAGGAGACGAATGGCCTGTGTGGCACCTCTGAGGAGAAAGGTCAGGTGGGCCAACAGGGGTCTGCTGATCTGGATGGATTAGCCTCTTTGGTGATAAATGTCTTTTCTGTCTCACTTTTTGAACAGAGAAACAAGCCCTGATGCTTCCAACCAAAGATGATCTAAAAAATGATGTCTCTATGTCCCTTTCCCAAAGAAAACCTTCAATGTGATTCTTGAACTAGAAGAACCATTTGGAAAATGAGCTTTGTTGGTTTTTAATCCTACATTGAATAACAAAGAAAAAAAGAATTCCACAAAGCAACCTAACCTGACTTTACCATCAAAAAGGATACTCACGATTCAGAGTGGATATTATCCGTTAAGTGAAAGAGCTGTTCTTGTCCATCTGCTTGTAGGGAGGAGAATCGAGGCAGCAACCCCTGGGGGCCCTTACAGCAGCGCGGCTTCCTTACTCGCTGAACGCTCAGCCTGAAACACACACAAAACACACAAGGATCATTACTTACAAAACCAACAGCCTTAAGAGGGTTAACATTGGGGAATCCAAGTTGGAATGAAGCACCTTTTTACTGGAAAGACTGGACCTTTTGCCTCCCCCCCCCCCATTTCCCGTTAAAGAGAACAACTGAGTCTCTTGAAATAACACCTGTTGTGGCACAATCCAAAAAACTCGCATACTCAGACTCCGGCCATATAATATCATTCAAATTCTGTTTCACATTCAAACACACCATGTTGGTTTTAGGTGTGCGGTTCAATTGATGGTCAGGGGAATGATAGCTCCAGAGTTCTGGTGGTCCTGGCCAAAGCTGATGGGTCTAGCCAGCAGCCTGCAGTGCCAATGCAAAGCTTGGGTCTCGCTTCTCCAGCAAACAACCTCTCTCTTCTCTTTGGCTGCCACTGGTGGGCCAAGTGGAATTCCTACATCTGGCTTGAATCTGGGCCAGCAGGCATTTGATTAGAGCTGATGGTTTCCAGTTGATTCACAAAGACGGCAGTGTACTGCAGCATTTCTCTGTTCTGTTTAAAGTGAAGCCCGGATGAATGCAGCTGCCTCTGTTCATCAAGAGGTCACAATGCAAGGCGCTGGGGAAGAAAGGATAACCAAGGATGGACAACCCTGAAATCTTAAAGTGGGTCGTATTTGCAACCCGTTTTGCATTTCACATCAAGCATATAATATTGAAAACAAAAACTAAGTGACTCAGTGAACTTGCTATCAACTCTACTGATGTCATGGAAAGAAAACAGCAGCACCCTGGCAAATTTTAGCATTAGCAACTAAATCAAATATTCTGAAGTGACTGGTAACTTCATTATGAAATATTAAGGAGACTGCGGTGTTGTTTTTTCCTTAGAAAAGCCAGAACTTCCACATGGACTTCGCTCTCGTTTTGACAGCAAGCCACGGTTCATAATCATAACCGTAAGTCATGAGATCTGGCCCTGTGCATGACAAGACTGTAACAGACCCAGGGAGACTCTTAACCTCTCTTTCTCTCTCTCTCTCTGCAGCCTCTCCCACTGCTCTGGAGGCGATCAAGCACAATGCCCCGCACCCGATTGTGGGATTGGAACAATAGGGTTCAACTCTAGGTCAGGCACAGGGCTTGGAGCCTGGCCAGTCAGCCATCAATGGGTGCAAACAAACAGCTCTTACTTCTTGCTCCTTTCCGAGAAAGATCATGAGCAAAATGGGTTGAGGGCGGGCTGCTGTACGTAGGTGTTTAACTTGGTTCTTCACTGACATAGTGAAGCATACGCCGCAAAAAGCATGCCTGCTGGAGTATAAGAAAATTAAGGCACCATCTCTGTTGTCCCAATGAAATATTTGTCACATGTGCAGTTATAATAGAGTTGCAGCAGGTTTTTGAGTATATTTACCTCAGAAAAGCCACTCAAAACTCATTAGGCAGCTTGAAAAATGAACTCTAGAGGAGAATTTTGCTAAATATATGAACCATACTGCATATTCGTTATATTTTTACTTTACCTGTTCTTCAATATTTAATGTTTGAATAAATCTGTCATGTTTTTATGAGATCCACCATTTAAATGTTTATATTAAAAAACAATTAGAAACATAATTATGTCATTAAAAATGTATTATTATAACATTATTTTGATAAAAAAACTTCCTTATGTGTAATTTAAATGCAAGTAGCCCACAAATCAGTTCATTTGAACCTATAATATTATAGTGATGTATCAACTGGGGTTCCCTCTTTAATTTACAGTATTAGTTGAATATCGAATCAAATCGAAAGCTTGTGAATCGAAATCGAATTTAATTGTGAATTGTGAAATTTGTGTCATGGATGAAAAGTATCTGTACACATGAAAGGAGGTAAAATCACAAGAAAAGCTTGACGTGTACAGGCAACTATAGATTATCTAGGGTTATTCTATTTGTTAGGATATTGATATAAAATCTGTTAATAAAGTTTCCACTTTAAACCAGTATAACATTTCATCCTATATATATACAAGACTATAAGCAGGCTTAATTATTCTATGCCAGACTGACATAGCCTGCACAAAACTTTTCCGTTTCTTCTGAGTCAAAATACTACTTCAACTTGCTCGTCTTCCGAGGGGACTTTTTTAAAGTAATCTGTTATTTTTAAAATGTAACATTAACATGACAGTAATTTAAACGCAGCCATTGTAAAAATGTGCTACAAAAAAGGAAAACAAATAGTATTTCCAGCGTCCACTAGTAGCAGCAGTATCGTTTAGTCGACTAGTCTCTCACATCCCTAATATAAACACATTTGACTTGTGGTGAGACATAGTTTGCTCATCGGGGATGTTTAATTCTTGGCTGACTAATATTTGTTTATCTTTATGATCTTTATCTTTGGTTAACTGGGTCAATTGTGGGTCAACTGTGTAATGTATTTGTATTTAGTATGCTGATTCACAAAATGTTGAATTAGCAGGTACAGTTAACAATAAAAAATGCACATGCTCCTTGATTACAACAGCAAGGAAATGAACCACAGTTGTAGTCTCGATTAAATGCCATAGAACAAGTAACTGTCATCTTTTACTATGAAGGAATTTGAGGTTTACCAAAACTTAGTGAAGGCAGACTGTCAAAAGGCCAACTAGATGAGGGACTTTCTTTTAATAAAGCTTGAGGTAAAAGAAAATGCATACTTTTCCCAAACTGAACTGACAGCTAAAGGTGGGGAACAGGATGCTTATTCAGTCAAAGTCTGAGCCCCTTCTGCTGCCCCCACCAACCCCCAGCACTTATTTGCCTTTGTTTTGAGATTGTAATTGAGCTGCCTCTGGAAGCCTGCCTGGATTGCATAGTGCAGTTGGGAATGGTGTATGTTATGTGTGTGTGCATGTGTATGTGTGTGTGTGTGGGGGGGTCTGGGGTCCGGGGAACTGATGTGGGAGGCTGAGTTCACTAGCAGGGCAGGAGAGCAAAACCGATTGTGTGGACACCTCCACTATTCCTGACCTCGCAACAGTCTGCTCCTCATTTACTTGTTTATTTCCTGTTTGCGGTCTGAGAGAATACATATGACACATACTCCTTGACCAGCAAGAGGCAAACATAACCTGATAAATCTACAGTGACATGGTTTGCAAGAGAATGTGCAAAATGGGGGTAACATCATGAACATTTCAGACTGAAAGGGAAGAAAGCTCAACTGGAAATCACCACATCCAGTTGCTGATGGATAGAGATTGATCCCTCAAGACAGAGAGGATGTGAAGATTTGCTGCTGAAGTACTACCTGCAAAATGTGTTATTGAGAACATGTAATAGTTGGGTCAGACTGCATCCTCTGTGACCCATGAATCCTGCAGATTTTCGGTGTGAACTCTGGCTGAACTCTTGGCCGCACTGTGGCAGGCACGCTCCGAATGCCTCTCCCTTAAACTCCCCCAGCTCTACACTGCACAGTTCACCAGCAGGTCTCTTCTATGCGCGCACACACACACACAGCCTCTCTCCATTCAAGGGGAATGGTGAGAGGGCCTGAAACTCATTCCTCCTTTAGTTGAAGCAGTAAAACCACAAACACTCCCCACTGCACATATACATAGGCAAATGAAGAACAAATGGCTTTACATACCAGACAGCCTGTGTAATATGACCTGGTTTTGGGCCCCCTCATAAAACCTCAGGTAGAGCTGCTGGCTTTAGAGGATGAAGTGAAGGTGAGACCCTGAAGGCTGCTCTTAAAACAGTAGGCAAGTTCTTCGACCAGTTCTGGATTGTGCTTTGGATCATTAGCAGGTGTTCATTAGTGTAGAGTTTGGCTAGCCACAAGCTAAACTCATCAAAAGGCAGGTGGAATTTATGGGCACATCAACAGAGAGGTCACGAAGGCTTTGCAAAGTTGTAAGAGCTATAAACATTGAACCACAGATACCCCCTTTCTACTGAAATGGTGATGGTTCCCGTGCCGAAGGCAGTGCTCAAACAAGGGGATATATTCCACCCACTTCCAGCTGAACAATGATGTAACTGACTGCGTGACTGCAAACAATATGCATTATGGTCTTTATGACTATTAATGTCAGTAGTTTTAAGAATTTAAAAGTAATCTGATGCAATGTTTAGTAGATGTAACATAAAAATGTATAGTAAATTGATAGTAATAATATATCTAAAATATTTTTTATTTTAGACAGACATTAAAAATTGGGTGATTGGAGGCGCTGAGCAATGTGATATTCACTGCATTGTTTCTGAAGTTTTTTAATAACCTCTTCAGGCTGATTTGTTTCTGTTTTGTTTTCCACCTTGGACACCAGCTCTGGCACCCTGCACTGGAAAAGAGCCATGAACAAGGCCGTGGATATGCCATTCATCTAAAATGTCTGTCATCCTTTTCCATAATAGAAAAAATAGCCTGAATACATAATTGAGTGGAAAATACCTGTTGCTTAGGCTGGCCATTTCTCTGACAGTTTGTGCTGTTTCGGAGGCAAAATCCAAAGCTCCCGCCACAGGTTTTGTCACTGTGCCGACCAATCCCTTCCCCAGACCAGAGAAAAATCCACTGACACCCCCCTCAGTCTTCACTCCCTCCACCGTTGAGGTTATCACACTGGTCAGACCGCCAATGATGCCTACACAGCAATGAATCGGTAATCTTATAATACTACACAATGGTACAATAAGTGCCTTAATATTGAGCTTATGAAATGCCAAATATTTTGATGTACCATGAGCAAGACCATGAATCCCTGCCACAAGGTGCTCTCCACTGGTGGCTCCATGATAGCGAATGCACTCTCGTTCAGTCTGATGCCGATTGTCCATTGTCTTGCCCAATCCATCTGATAAGGTACCTGCAAACTGCACAGGCAGATAAACATTTAACAACAACAAAAGAATAGTAGATTATATGTACTACAAATGAACAATTCTCATACTAGAAAGAAGCATTGCTACTTAAATTAATAAAGAAAATATTAAACTATAAAATGAAGACATTTCTATAAGTATGCAGTATTAATAAGTTAATTGTACCAATAAGAAAACAAACCAAATCACATGTGGCATGAAATACATTTATACAGAATCTTTGAATTTGTTATTCGAACATTTGTCAATACATCAGGAATTGGAACAGTTGCTGACACTGGTCTTTTCAGTTAGTGAAAACCCCCCACAGTGACCCGAAGGAGTGGACTGCCTGCATTGACCTTAAGGAGTGGACTGTCTAGTTTAGGACACATCAATGACTTATTGTGGTTCCTGTCTCATTTTCAGCAAAAGTTCATGTAGCTCTTCAGCTGTTTATACTGTGGACTGCAGTCAAACAAAATCATGCAAATCAACTATTCTATTCAGTTCATGAGACAAATTTATTTCTAATGTCTTACAGTCACAGTCACTCAAGCTTTATTTGCAAGGGAGCCACATTCTGGGCAACCACCATGGTTCTCAAACCCTTCCACTGCTGAACTGAGGATACACGATTTTACAGATAACTGATTTTACACACCATCTCATCCAGCTGTCAGATATATCAGGCTGTAATTTGTCTAATGGGGTGGCGCTCCCCCCTCTTGGCACAGTTGACCTGACTTTGCCCAGAGTGGCCCCCCTCAGGTCCCCTGCAGGTGCCTCCTGGAAGGGAGTTTGTGTTACAGGCCCAGTGAGCTCCCTACTGCAGCCAGAGCACTTTATAAACACAGGCACATTCTGCAGAATTCAAGCAAGAGCCAGGCATGAACTTGGGATGACCCCTCCAAGCAAAGTCCCTGGTGAGTTCATCTGAAGGCCAGCTCAGATTCTCTGCTCCTCCTCCTCCTCTTCCACCTCCCTCTCTCTCTCTCTCTCTTCCCTTTTTTTAGGCTTGGCTGTGAAATTATACCAATACATTTACCAGATATGAGTTTGCGGGAGGGAGAGGAGGATCAGAAAACTTTCAAGTTTATGGCCCCCCCCACACCACCCCTTCTTGAGCCATTAGACCATCCAATCTCAAAGCAGGGCCCCTAGAGATGTGCGGGAATGTATTCCAGTGTGTGTGAGAAAGAAGATGTAGAGGAATGAAAACCATGATGTGATTGCCAAGAAGTGGTTGAGTCTGACAGAGATGTGAAAAAGCTGATGAAGGTAAATCCTGATCCACAGCAAGAGAGTTTAAGGCTGTTCGAGACATGGAAACAGTGATGGAAAAACCAGCTTTATGCAGCAGGGGGTAACTTTGTTGAAAATATGTCTAATGCATTGCTCAATATGAATTCAAATGTGTGTTTAAAGTATAGGTGCTATTGAAAGAAAATCTGTGGAGAAGGTTGGAGGCACAGACACACTACAGTCAATGGAGGGTGCATTAGCTGAAATACCTATTAAAAAAGGCCCAGGCCCCCATAAAGGTAAAACTAACAACGGAGAATTCCTGATGTCTGCACATGTGCCAAAATAAATTCTGGGTGGCCACTGACATAAGTTACAAAAACTAATAGTAATCTTTGCAAATACAATAAACCTCAAGCTTTCTAGGCACTTGATCAAACCAAAGCTCTCAAATGCCTTTTATATCTTTCATTAAAGTTTTTCCACCCCAAGCGGTATGACATGGAGCCTTATACAGTTGGTGGATGATTTTGGCAAAACATTTTTATTCATGCTGCTGGAAGTTCTCCAGGGGGAGTCATAATTTGTTTATACTCATGAAATTGAATTAGTGGCAAAAAAGCAGCCAAAAGAGAAAGTTTTTATTTCCTCAAGCAAACCTAAGCATTTGTTCAGCAGTTCGGTGTGTAATGAGCAAAGACCTTAAAAGTTACTACAGCCAAAAGTAGAGCTGAAGTCAAAGAAATGGACTTCAAATATCAACTATAATTATTCAGTATGATGAGCATATTTAAACAAACTCACCTTGGCTTAAAAGCAGCGAAGTGCGAATGTGAAAGTGCTGATTTAGACATAGTGTTGTCCCATGCTATGAGTACTTAAGACATTAGCTTGGCGAGTGTGGTTGGAAGGAAAGTAAATGAGAGCACAGAGGGAGCGGACAGAGGGAAAAGCATACAAAGCGCTGTCTGACAGTGAGCTGGCTGCCAATGAAGGACGTGGTGCGATGGCCTGTTAGACAGACATGCTGAGAGCTGGCTGCAGGACATGAAGTGGAGGCTCAGGTCTGACCACACACAACTGCAACCACATACGAGTACACACATTCCCACACTGGTGCCATGAGTCGAATTCCATCTGCTCAAACAAACTTCTTATAATGTTCATGAGAAAGTTACAGGGCTGATATTCAACTTTTATGCTGACAAAACTATTAAATGCCGGTGTTCCAATGATTCTGTAAACATGCAGAATCCTGCCTGTTTACACAGGGAGACCAAAACTAATAAACCTCAATGAACCTTCACCACTTTATTGCATATTAGGAGGAAAATCAGGTCAGATTGCTCTGCTGGTGAACATCATGTGCATTTGACCTTCCAATGCTGTTCCCATTCTTCTCCTGGAAATCATCAAATTACAACATGTGGCTAGTTCTAGTGTTCTGCTCAGGCACACTGCTTGGACGCTTCTTCAAAAACATTCAATAAGAAGTCTGTGAAATAAACAATTTCAGATCACTGAGGAAAATTCGTTCTCTTGCTTTATTTTTCGTTATGACTTGGCCTTGCACTCAGTGAATTCATGTCTTGCAGTTACAGCTCTGGTACTTTGCAGCTAAACAGATGGACTTATATCATATATTTGGGAATAGTTCAAATAACCCTGTGAAATACTTAAGTGATCGGGTATCATGCAGTGTGAGATGGACTGGTGAAGTCGAAATTTTCTTACCTTGGCAGCTGAGTTGGAAACACCATGTGTAACACTGCGGATGAGCCCTCCAACATTGCCATACTTGATGAGTTCATTCATACCCTCAGTGACGTCATTCAGTAAGCCCATGGGGTTGCCCAGGAAGTCCACTGAGCCCAGGATCTGAGCCGCCTGACTGATAAGCTCCTACAAAAAGACAGAAAGAAGATACAAATCCAAGAGCTGATGAAATCGCACTGCGGTGATGCAAACGTTTATACCACAATGTACAGTATGAAAATATAATGTAAACATATTTCAGAATGAAGAATATTTATGACCTCTTTGAAGTGCTTGAGGATGTCACTGATGATCATCTCCTGTGTCTCATATGGATGGACTCGAGTGTAGGGGTACATGTTAATGATTGCATCTTCAAACCGAATGAGTGGGAACCCAAGGGTTCCCTTCAAGGCCTGTGCAGAACAACGCTTGATTATAATGCAGACAACCACATCACAGCATAACGCAAACTTCCAACAACAAAACTGCAACCAGTGAGGCACTTATAGTACTACAGTTGATTCTTTTGTGGCTCTTGTACCTTGAGGTCAGGGGGCAACTTGTGAGAGGTGAAGACGCTCAGCTTGACCTGAGGGACACTGATCTTCAAGTTTTCAAAATAATAGCGCTTTGGAGTTCCTGCATCTTCGCTGGCTTTCTCATAGAGGTTCTCATCCAGCTTCTCTACCTCTGAAATACAAAATCATGTACTTAGCAGAGCATAATGAATTCCCCATACTATACACCAGAGGGATAACCACTACGCACCTCCCTCTGTCTGACCGTAGCCAAAGAATATGAGCAGTTTCATCAAGAGCTTTTCCTCAATGATGACAGTATAGCGGCGTGCTGTGACCATCAAATGCTGCAAGGCAGAGAGTAAAATCTATAATCAAACTCCTGAAGTCAAAGGAAGATGTACAGATAAGCCTGAAGCATTTTGGTGAGAAAGTGAATCCATAAGTTCACTGCTTTCACCTTAAAAAGGTCTGTGAGCATAAGACTGCTGGGCACTTTAACAGCGTTGACCTGCAGAGCAGGACCTGAGTCCACTGTAGTACTTTCAATGGAGCCTGGAGTCACAGACAGCAAAACAGGGTGAGTGGAGCCCAGGAGCTGATTGTCCACCTGTAATAGATGAGAGAGTAAAGACATATCTATCAGAAATGTTTGCTTTAGAATGAAAAATTTGTGGAAAAGGATAGAGCTTCTTTGGTAACTGTCATGCCTGTCTACTGGATTAAGCTTGGCTAAAGTTAATTTTTTTTGAAAGGTCCACAATGTCCACTAATGTTAGATTTGGTAGATTTGTCTATGCTAATTGAGATCTGTAAAGTGTTTTCTGGGACCTGGTATGGATCAAATCCACTGATGATTGCATTTTCTTGGTATCTATGTTCATGTGTTTTTGAATAAAAAGCTGATGATCGTAAACATGGTGAATGATCAGAAAAAATCTAGATAAGCTAATTAGTCTCATTAATCGTCAACCATATTGTGCCATTCCTAAACCAAAGTGAGTAATTCCCAAACATTGGATGAATGCATTTAGGTCTGTGGATGCTTACCTGAATGTCTCTCACTGTAAGTTCCAGTACCTGGCTGGCAGCGGTGCGGGTGAAGTGCACATCAATGCCAGACAGGGTGGCAAACACTAGCTCTTCAGGGAGCTTATTCACCAGTGATAGACCCACTCCTTCATCTAGATTCACCAACACCTACACACAAGGGCATGAATAGTGAGGTTTGAACTTCCAAGTTCAATATTTGATAACACTTGGCTAATTTGGTTTTTACTGGAAACACAATGATGGTAAAATTCCACAATCAATCAATCTGCTGGACAAACAAAAACATGTTTTTTACCTCAAGCTCCTCCTCAGGAACTTTCATCTGAGCACTCTCTTTATTCTGGTCTTCCTCAGTGCTGGGAGAGGGTCTATTCACGCGCCGTTGGTTGAAGTCACTGATCTGAAATGAGGTATGCAGCTTCTCATTATATTAGAAAGTGTGAAAGAAAGATAAGAACTGATTCCATTTCATTTGGTTTCAGATGGCATGCTATCCCAACCATGCAATTCAATAACAACGAGACAGGAGGGGTGTCTTGCCTGTAGTACTCGCGTGGGCCCATCAGGCAGGACCTGTACGGACAGTACACCTGAGCCAGGTCTCATTTTCTGGTTGATAAACTGTTGCTCTGGTGTCGGTTCCAAAACACCAGAGTCTGGTCCCAGTACCACCTCGGCACCATCATACAGGCCAGATAATCCTCCTCTTACCTAAAACAGCACATACAATATTTTAAAGAGCCACAGATTCTGTCATACTGGAAAAAAAGCAATTGAGAAGCAAAAAAATAAATAAATTGGATGAAAGAAGAAGGACAGACCTGGACGACTAGTCTGGGCAAACCACAGGTCAACATGCCAGAGCTGAAGTGCCATGTCTGGGTGGTGCTGCGGCGGTTGTCTGGCCGTCTCAACATCAGAGGCTCATAGCTAAAAAAGAAAATGCAAGATACGTGAGAAATGACACCCACACACCATGATAATGTTTACTCTCCACAGGGACAAGAACAAGCTTAAGATAGACAGCACAAGTTGTCCTTTGTTGTGCAGTGAAAAGTTTAAGTAACCTGTTGTCTGTCACTGCAGCCAGTCCAGCAATGTCAAGCACTAAAGATGAAGTGAGGGGTCGAGGCTGAGAAGGTTTGCTCTGTGGAGGTGATGAGCCCTCATGACAGAGCATTCCTGTTCCTGTCATACGCCAAAGTTGGGAGCGCTTTCCAGGCTCCTAAACAGACAAAGAAATGTGAGAACCTTTGAGAATAAACTAGAAATGGGGAAACTGGCAGATATAAGGCTGAGAAAGAATATAAGCAGACCTTTTTCTTTAGGATGACTCTCTGTGTTTTTGTCTCCACATCCAGCACCAGTTCAGCACAGCTGACCGCCCGCTTCTTCCCCACTGGCCTTTTTCCTCCATCTCTGTCATCAAATCAAAATGTCAACCTCAAGTGAATATTTACTTATATTTACAAACACCAGTTTGAAGAGGTCATATTTGAGTGAGTCAGCCACTGGAAAGTTTTCTGCTTGAAATTGGTCAAATTACCAATTCCAAGGATGAGTAAACTATTTGGAAAGTTAAAGGTGGAGAACTCACTCTGAGAATGTAAAGGACGCAGCAATGTAAATGAAGTTCTCATAGTAGAGCTTGTTGTATTCTCTAAAGAAGTTCATGTCAGCGGTAACCTCTGAAGATCCAGCTCCCTTCACAGTGAGGGTGAGGTAGGGTTGAAGAATAGGTTCATCGCAAGCGTAGTCCAGAACTGCCCCGGCTTTTACCTCGGTGTGTAGCCGGATATCAGCCACTCCGTGTTGCCAGAACTGGATAGGCACCTGAGGTAAAGAGGACATGTGTAACCAAAGAGTTTGTGGAGATTGTGGTTCTGTAATAAGCTTTAAGACCATTTAAGAGGCCATTTACACTGCCATCATAAGATCCCAGAAGTAAAAATCAAAGCTATCCATCAGCTTGAATAAAACTAAATAACATGGCACAGAATTAGCAGCTGACAGTGGACCTGGGAAAACATTGAATTTGTCTCTCAATATGTTGGCAAGATCAGACCTGAAGTTTTGGTGTCAGAGATAAAAAAAGATGGTTGAATAAAAGCAGGAGCTCACAGCGCCTTAGGGAAAGCTTTTTGAGTAGGCCTATGAGTCGAGAGGGACATATTGCCAGTGACAGTAAAGCAAAGTGCAAGCAGGGAATATCTAGGATACTTCTATCCTGGACAAGAGTGTTTGATGATGAAACGCTAAGATAAATCATTGAGAGTGTTTCTAATCCCAGCACCAACAGACTTTTTATTGTTTAATGTCAAGACCCACACAAAAAGAGCAGCAAAATGTCTGCCCAAAATAAGTATTAGCAGATCAAAAAAAAAAAATCTGTTTTGATGTAGGGGCAGCACTGAGACAGAGAAGCCATCGGACGTAGAGCTGCCAGGTGTGAATTCAATGCTTGACGGATGAATCGATTGCTTAAGTCAAGCCAGGGGGAGTAAAAGAGCTATTTCATGTGACAAAAGCTTTATATCCACCTATTGTAATGGCTAGAATGGTGTCTCGCTCAGTAAATTTAAAACCACCAACAGATCATATGACAGGAAAACTGGCTTTGGGGTTGGAGGAAGGTGACGGAAAATGTGCACACCTGCAAATCCCCCATTAAACCCCAGATAACAGGATGATATTAATAACAGGTAAATTTTTTAAGTAAAATGTGCTTTATCTTGCTATGCCTCTTTCATGAATGTTATTGTGTCCAGAATTGAACACTGAAAGAAAATAATATTGTCTTGATACAAATATAAATTATTTTAGGAAGTCAGAAACAGCAAACAGAAAATGATGACATTTCAGAAATGCAAGAGTAGCACCAAAATTTCTTAAACAATTTAGGTTTGGGATTGCGGTTAGTACCACATTCTTATTCATGTGCTCCGACAAATTCTCATGGGTGACCCGGGTTCAAGTAAAGGCCAGGGCATATTCCCAACCATCCTAGTGCTACTCTTTAGTCTCAAATCTTCTGAACCATTCTACTGCCTTACAATACTTGATAATGTGTACCCTCTGAGGACTTACCTCAGAGATGTTATCTATACGGAAGGGTGGGGGCAGCTGGTCAGTGTCACTGAATGAGATTTGATGCGTTGCCCCTTTCAAAGCAATCTCAGCACGCAGGAAGAAGCAGTTCCCTAAAGTGTCCCTATGGAACATATAACGAGAGGCATATAAATCTATGAAATCAAGAACTTTTCCCTCAGTCATTTTCTGTTCTGTTCAGCCATCTCTAGAGAGTGAGTGTATTTGGTGGCATGAGGTACCTCATGTTGATGTGGAAAGATTTAGGTTTGTTGACCTCAAAACCTCCAGACCAGGTGCAGTTGGGTACATCCATTAGACGGACACAGAGAAGCTGATCATAGTCATTTCTAGGCCAGTGGAACACCACACTAGATCCTGGCAGGGTGGAGATATATCCATCTGGATTTGCTGTACCCTACAACAGGTCATCATAACAAACAAAACATTATCATATATTTTCCTGTCTTTTATGATACATTAAAATATCTAAAAACATAGCACAAAGACAAACACAATGAAAACATGGACTCCCACCTTTCCTCTGACAAATTCCCTCTGCGAGAAGGCTAACTTGTGAGATGATCGATTGTCAAGTAGGTATCGTGGAGCAAAGGTCACAATGTGTGTGTCACGATAACGGCCTTTCCCCTTCCTCACATTTATTCCTATAATAAGACATTATATTCCATTATTAAATCACCTTTAGCACAGGGGTGTCCAATCCTGCTTCTGGAGGGCCACTGTCCTGCTGAGTTTAATTCTAATCAAACACACCTGAACCTGCTAATAAATGTCTTTAGGATTACTAGAAACCTCCAGTCAGGAGCGTTGCGGGAAGTTGAAGCTAAACTCTTCAGGATGTTGGCCCTCTAGGAGCAGTATTAGACATCCTTGACTTAGCAGATACCACAATGCAAGAGAAACATTTCTTAAAATAGTATAA
Organism: Scardinius erythrophthalmus; assembly: GCF_964197995.2. Lineage (NCBI taxonomy): Eukaryota > Metazoa > Chordata > Actinopteri > Cypriniformes > Leuciscidae > Scardinius > Scardinius erythrophthalmus. The sequence continues at coordinate 24,152,323 of NC_138235.1, forward strand.
GCATTCCTTATTACCTATATTATAGATGAGTCCGGGTCTGTTGCTATGCTGGATGACTTTGAGTGCTCTCACTCCACTGCCCCCATCCAGAGAGAAACCCTGGCACCATCCTGGAACACCATCTGGGTGGATCCCTTTACCGATCCGCATGGTGCACCTGTTCAAAGAGGACAAGACTTTAGAGAGCTTTAATAAGGGGTAGTTATGCAGTTAAATTACATTTCTGCTATGTTGGAAAATAAATAAATAAATCTGGCTGTGGAATTATTGCAGGTTAATTAAATGAGAAAATGTATTCAAAAGCATTTGATGGGTGGGCATGGTGTGAACACACAATGTTCTTTGGTTTTTCCCCTTCTCTTGCACTCACATATTGGGTTGCTCTTTGTCAGTGTAGCAAAAGAGCAGTGGACTCAAACTCCTGGCTAACTCATGCTCTTCAAACTGCCCAGCGGCATCCGTTTTCCCATTGTCCTGGCGGAAGATCAGAGGCAGCCCTGCGTACACAATAACCAATGAAAATATTACAGACATGGTGCAGTACAATTTAAGTCTTGAATTCAGATCATCAATCTGTAGTCAATGCTTAGATATGAAAGCATACCAGTCTTGTTGACAAGCCAGTAAGAAGCAGAGATGAGTATTTTTAATGCTCCTTGGGCTCTGAGAATAATCCGAATGGTGAGACAGAGCAGCCGTTTGTTGACATCGTATAGCCGCATACGCACCACATAATTTTGTGTACCGGGAGGGATGAGCAACTCCTTGCAAACAGGAAAGTTCTCTAGGAGCACACCTAAGAACAAACAGCATACTTGTGAATGCTTCATGTGGATTAAAAAAGCAAATAGGTAAATTTTCATGTTAAATATGTAAAAGAAATGTAGTATGTACTCCAGTTCACCTAATTCTATATTTTGTGATGTGTCTACAGCATGCAGCACTGCCTCTTTGCCCGGTTTCATGGTTCCCTTGATTGAGGTCCCTTTGATGTAGTAGTTGAGGTCACAGGGAAGGAGGTTGGCCAGCACTAGGGTGGGCAGCAGATAGATGGTGTGACCTGGTTGGCGGTAGATCTGCTTTGTACCTCCCGCCACAGTTTTGGCAGGCTGCTGTTCAGGGTAGTTCTCTTTCTTAATGACGACACAAAACCTTAAAAAAAAAAAAGAAAAAGAACAAAACGGTTTACAACTTAAGTTTCATTCGTCTTTGATATTTTCTTTCTCCTCCCAGCCTGTTTTTACCTGAAGTTGCGTTTGAGTTGTTCATCAAAGTCTGCTGACTGGCACTCTCTCTTGCTGCTGCTGACGTCACCAGGCCGCTCCACAGTAGTCCAATGGATGGGCACCTTACAGAAGAACAACCCTAAGCCTTTAGGTCTTGCCTGAAGCCTCCAAGAGGTCAGATGGAGAGGGATGGCCAAGGCCTCTCCAGGCAGGATGGGTGGCAGGACAACAGGTTCTATAGAAGGTAAACGGTTAAAATAAGATCCACAATAAATAAACACAGGTAAACCATAGCAAAAAAGTGTGTGTGTGGGTTTGTAGACACTTACTGTCTGGAGCCGAAGGGCTGTCTAGTCGCACTTCCATGGGAACCTCAAGACGATTCTTAACTGTGAGCGCTGACTGCACCGTAATTACCTTTCGTGCACTGCCCTCCATAGTGATAGAGAAAACCACTCGAACAGGCGGCAAGGCTGAGAACTGAACAGAGATTATAGACTGTGTACAAACTCTAGGATAATTTGGTGTAATGTTATGAGGTACAAACACTTACATATACATGAGGGTGTATGATGTTGGTTCTGCTAATTGGGCTGCCAACCTAGAAAAGCCAGGTCATTAAATTTTTATGAAGCATTATTTCCATTTTTCATGAACTACTAAAAGATTTTATATCAAAATGATCAAATAACGAAAGAAACATTCATATCAAAGACCCATGAGAGAAATCCAAGACTTCAAAATGCATGTAGATAATCGCTAATATAATGCATTTATGAATTACTAATGATTTTATAGTTCGAATGAAGGTCAAAACTTCCTTCTCCACATAACAAACTACTAAATTTGCACAATTAGAAAATGTTTGACCCATTAACTCACAGTGCTCGAGGGGTTGTTTCGATCAGGGGCGGCGTAGCGGAAGAACACTCCAACCTTGTCCACTGACACTGGCTTCACCTGCTCCCAGCCCACAACACGCACCAGCAGCTGGTGGAGTTTCAGCTCATGGGTGTGTCTGAGGTCAGAGCACATTATCAGCAAAGAGATGAAAAGTAAAATCAATGAGGTATTGAGAAGCAAACAGTACAGCAAAAACAAGTTAGCCTTTAAGTCAAAAACATTTCAACATAGACTATCCTGTCCAACATTAGCACATTCAAAGCCTAATGGATTTGCATTTACAAAAGAGACACCCTCCGCTACCTGTGTCTCAGTTTCTCCCGGGCCTCAAACTCAAACGGGAGCTCCTCCCCTGGCAGCACCTCTCTCCACTGGCTGATGTTGTGCGTATCATCTGTTCCAGGCCCATTCACTTCAGATATGGAGTCGGCACTACTGCTGTGAGATAGTGCCACTCTGTGGACACAGCAGAACCACCATGTATTTTCCCAAAATATAAAATGTAGTTAAATACTGTAGTGTGAGCTCTTCTGACCTGGTTGGTGTGGTAGTAAGAGTAGCAAACCACATAGTGCAGCCAGTATGGTTGCGTAAGGCATAGGGCACAAACGGCTGCCTCCTCTTGGAGAGCTTCATATCCGCTGCAACATGGCATGAATATAAAATCAGCCACAGGTCTCACTCAAGATTGTGGATAATGCCAGCTATATAAGGTACTGTGCACCAAAAAAATATTTTGGTGGAAAACGAGCTAGAAATGTTCCTCCCTAAGGTATGGCCCAAATCATACATTAATGGAGATGCCACAGACTATAAATGAAAATTCAGTAACAATTTCACAACACATTCATAAACTCTGTACCAAGACAGCATGATTTAAAGAAAAATATGGTATCAAACCATTTCACACAAAACATATTTAATATGCATACATGGTAATGGGTTAGGGTCATGGGGTAAATCAGGGGTAAATCATGGGTTAAGGTTAGAAAAAAAAGCCCAAGAACGATGGTATCCTAAGCTCTACGATACCAAACACAACGGCCTTCTGACTTCTCTAAAGTTGGCTACGCGTCTATGAACTGTACCTCGGGCATGAATCTGCTGCTCGAGACAAGTCAAGCTGGTAGAGCTTCTAGTTCTAAGGTAGGCAAGAGGAAGACCTGACAGCAGAGAGAAAAGGAGAAGAGAGAGACATGCTAGGAGGTTGTAGGAAGAGGAGCGGAGACGCATACGGTCAAAGAGAAGGATAGAATGAGTAGCACACATCATGGTAGTATATGTTGCGATCTTCTCTAAAAATACAGATAGAACTAATTGTTAGTCACTCAGCATGATATTAAGATTTACATTTAAATTTGTTGTTGATTTTCTGGGTTTAAACTCTGTGTGTCATTTATTTGAAGGATTAATTTTAAAACCATTCAACATTGACTTGTCTAAAGCTGAAGTGTGTGATTGTAAAGATGTTAAAAGACTATCCTGCCATCCTAGCTTTGTTCTATCCTAACTTAAAATGAAACAACTATAAGCAAATGATTTGTAGGTTGATTTCTCCTGTTTGTCAGACCAGTGACAGACATTGGAGAGTGCTTGGAAACCCTGATTAAAAAAAAATCTGTATTTTTGCAATTTAGCCTTCGAAAGTTTGAGGAAGTTTAAAGAAATTAAACCTTTTTTTTCTACAAGGATACATTAAATTAATCAGAAGTGACAGTAATTAATGACAGTAAAAGCTTTCTATTACAAATAAATGCTGTTCTTTTGAACTTTTGATCAGAGTATTACGGGTTACATCAGAGTATTACGGGTTGATAAGAAAGGAATAAATAAAACTTTAAAATATATTACACTTTAAAATATATTAAAATAGAAAACGGTTATTTTAAATTGCAATAATATTTCACATTATTACTGTTTTTACTGTATTAGTTAACAAATAAATGCATTTGTGGCGAGTATAAGAGACAAAGACACTTTTGAACAGTAATCTATATTTGGTGACACAAGTGGTGCCTAAATTACACACTTCAGCTTTAAAAAATGAAGTATAAGATTTATTAGACAGGTATGTCACTCCAGTGCAAGTTAAGCAGACGGCTAATACTCACTCTGGGCAAAGGAGGGGGGGTCCACTGATGACCCCATCCAAGATAGAGTGGTGGAGGGCTGTGGCGACTGCTCGTCTTCCTTGCAGTAATCTGCCAACCACGAAGTCTTGGTGGTGCTGTACTGCTCTGTGAGTCAGGACGACAGGCCCGCAGAAGGGTGTCAATATTAACATACCACTTATAAATATGGAAGCAAACAGTTAGAGAAAAGCATGGAGGCCTATGAGTGTGTTTGACCCAGACTATGTACCCAGTAAGACAGAGGTGATGTTGACATCCAGCCTCTGCTTGGCTCGTACTCCGATCTTCAGGCGAGGAGGATGGAGCCGGCCTGCCGCCTGTCGCTGCCAATCCAGGAAACACGGCCAAGGCTCGATGAATGGCTCCCAGCCTGTAGACCAGCAGAGACAAGTGTGTGTGCTTATGAATGTACACAGAAATACATAGTGTAGGGTTTACACTCCGTTCACAATTACTTCACAACTCAATGCCTGAAAATTACCTATATGGTTTTTCCTTGAAAATCAGTCATTTGGCACAACAAACGTAAAATGGTCAACATCAAAAAATTCCTTCATTTAATAATGGCCTAGAAACAGTGCAGAATCCTCATATTTATTATGAAAACAGTTTAATATTAATATTTAATATATTTATTGGGCCAGTGTTATTAGTACTGTTTGTATACTATTATAGTATTTATTATTTTTATATTTTCAATTTTAGTTTAAGTATTAGTCATTTTGTTATGTGCTTTTGTCATTTTTAGGGTCGAGCACCGATTTTAGCACCGATGGTGTGAGGACCCTATTGGAATTGCTCTGTTTATTATTAGGTTTTGTTGTATTAAACGATTGCTACTTTCATTTATTTTTACATATAGACACGCATGCCGAGATCTCACCTGAGAGTTCTCTGTTGTAATAATCTCCAGACAGAGTAAAACTAGCCTTGCCTTCCTGCATAGACCCAATCCTCTGGAGAACATAAAGACCTGCGATGGAAGAGAAAAGCCGCTACAGAATTGCCTGCCTACAGTATATGTGACATATGGAGTATCACAGTATGCGGTCATCCTCACGTGAGAAGGTGAGCTCTGCCAGAGGGACGTCACAGTCCAGACAGTCATCGATGAAGCAGATACACACGCTCTCGGCCTTCAATTCCACTCCAGATAGGGGATGAGCCGAGCGGCTGCTGGAGTCGGAGTCAGCTCGGCTTCGGCTCGACATGATCTCTGCATTCTCCCACAGCCACGTGGCAGCTTGGTCCAACTGACCTATAATTCAACGTACACCAGTATAGCCAATGCAACACACCATTCTTGGATTCACATGTGTCTTTTGCAATGTTGGTAGACTAGTGCACTGCTGTACCTCTACAGTGAATGAGTGCACGTCTGCAGTCTTCCTTCCTGAACCCAAGGTCCTGTAACCGCGTAAGCTGACCTTCTACAATGAAATATAAGTAGAAACTTCAGCAAAGCTCTTTTCTAAAAACGTCACATATTTACTTGAAGGTGTGTTCATTTTTAGGTGAACTATCCCTTTATGTCATTTCAAACCAATGGAAATCATGCACAATCTAAAATATATGGAATACTGGTGTCTAACCAAATAGTTTTTTTTTAATGATACAAAAAGTCAGCACACTGTTGCTTCCACAAAAAGATTATTGAGCTCTCCAGAACACTATAATGTGATCTTTCATGTGGCGTCTTCCTGATGAAGAGATCTACTGCTCGAAATGTCACAGTGTAGTGCTCTGATGAGCTCAATACATGGAGAGAAACAGTGTGCTGACTTTGTTTTGTATTGTTTTAAACCAATGACATGACCAAACCAGTCTGAACGATTTGTTCATGACTCTGAAAATGTGGATGTCAGTGTTTTCAGTGCATGATCACAACAAGGCTATCATATGCCTTCAGAAGACTTGGAATATAGCACATGAGTCAAATGAACCACTTTTATAATACTTGTATAGAACTGTTGTTTCCATTTTTAACCTTAAAAGACTCACAATCACTGCAATTGAATGGAAAAGGTAACTAGAAAAAAAAGGAATATAGGTTTGGAATGACATGAACGTGAGTTAATGACAATATTTTAATATTTTAAAGTATTGAAATAAAAACAATATATATTTTTTTTAATTAGTGAACAAACCCAGTAAAGCCTCAGTCTTGAGCCTGAAGCTGTGCTTTGTGTCTGTACTGGCAGTGGATGCTGAACTCTCAGCTTCTGTGGCAGTGTCTGAAGGGCCGGTGGATCCTGTGGTGGGAATAGACTTAGCTATTGCAAGGAAAAGCTGCACATCATTGTAGGAAAGACGGATGTCTAGAGCAGGAAACTGGATCTGTGGGGGAAACAAAATCTTGAATTGTGCACTTATGGCTCAATCCTGACTTGTGGTTTAATTCAACTCAGTACTGACCTCCAAGAGAGGTGGAAAGTCCGCTATGTTGAAGGCATCAAGGAGCCCTGAACTGCTCTGGTACGTTGGGCTGCCACAGAGCTCCATTTGCACATTGACAGGATCAATGATGGACAAAGCTGTTTCCTGCTCACTGCCCAGCCGACATGAGAATACCTAAACAGGTATAAAAAAATTAAAGATCAAACAATCAAAACAACGCTTTCTATTATGTCATGGATATTGTAAAATCACAGATGTCCAGGGCAATTACCTCAATGCCTGCTAAGCTGCCAGAGAAAGGCCTGTCCAGAAGTCGAGGCTTGTATGTCAGCACAGTAGTGCCTTTCAGAATGATAGCGTTGGTGTCCAAACATGAAGAATCTTCAACGACCACAAACTCTGTCCCTGGAGAAAAAAAAAAAAAGACTTATTTAAGCTTCCATTCTATGTAATATTTCTAATCTATCTATCTATCTATCTATCTATCTATCTATCTATCTATCTATCTATCTATCTATCTATCTATCTATCTATCTATCTATCTATCTATCTATCTATCTATCTATCTATCTATCTATCCATCTATCCATCCATCCATCCATCCATCCATCTATCAACTTAAAACCTTCAAACTTAAAGCTGTTAAAACTTTCTGGTTAGGCTTTCTCAAGCCAACATCAAAGTTTGTCCTCAAACTGTTTAATGTAGTTTAATACTTTTATTCAGCAGGATTAAAAAAAATATATATATATATTATCAAGGTTTCTACAAAATATTAAGCAGCACAACCGGTTTCAACATTGATAATAATTAATATGGTTTTTTTTTAGCAGAAAATAGGCATATTAGAATGATTTCTGCAGGATCATGTGACACAGAAGACTGGAGTAATGATGCTGAAAATTCAGGATTACTGAATTTATTATTTATTAAATGTAATTATTGAATCATAGGATTATTTTAATATTGTAATAATAAAATATTATATTATCATAATATATTTTTAAAGGCAAATAAATGAAGACTTATTTAAAAAACATTTAAATAATCTTACCAAACCCAAACTTTTAAACAGTAATGTATATAATTTATTATATTTTTTTTTTTATTGAAATAATTTGTGTTTTTATACATGATAATATATAGCTGCTTTTATGTTTTAGGAAGGAGGTCCTTCACATGCAAATCTGGAGGATTCAAATTTTTCCTTGTCATCAAAAAGTCTGAAATGTCCCAATGTAATTCCTAAATCTGCCTTTAGAAAGTAACACAATATTGTTAAGATGTTACCTGTCACATTGAGTTTGACCTCCAGGTATTTATCTTGAATGACGGGCACAGTGGATCGCTTAGTGACCACGCCACTTTTAACAGTTTTGGGCATGACAGCCGCTGTGCTGCCTTGGTCACTGCTGCCACTTGGCCAGCGCTGGCGGCTAGGCGCTGCTTCTTTTTCCACAGGCATCTGCAAAAAGTCCCTTACCATCTGCAGCCAATCAAAAATGAGGAATACTCGCAGATTGTTTAAAACCACAGTGAAGCATGAGGAGTCCCGTGTAGATCTGTGAGACAGATAGAATATGGAGTAGAAAAAGCAAACTTCAGATGATAATAATAATAATTTGTTACATTTATATAGCAGTTTTCTGGGTACTCAAAGCACTTTACATAATGGAAGGGAGGAGATTCCACTACCAATGTGCAGCATCCACCTGGATGATGCGACAGCAGCCATTGTGCCAGAACGCCCACCACACACCAGCTTATTGGTGGAGAGGAGATGAAGCCAATCATATATATATATATATATATGGGGATGATTAGGAGGCCATGATGATTGACAGAGGCCAACGGGCAAATTTGGCCAGGATGCCAGGGTTACACCCAAGCGGCAACATTCTAATCTGAAAAATGAAGCCTACCCGGAAGTGCGAAAAATGCACTTTTTCCCAAAAGGGGAAGGTCCCAAAAGGGAGCAAATGTCCATAGACCCCATGTTAAAATGTCCGTTTTCACAGCATAAATTCATGTTTTTACAGGTTGGTCCCATGGACTTATATTGTATTGGTAGTGGTTAAACATGAGATATAATTCGTCTTGTGTATATCTAACGGGCGATTTTTGGTCTCGTGAATCTATAATTTGTTCCCTGGCCAATCGTTTTGGCTGAGGGGAAGTTTCATAACTTTATAAGCTATTTAACTTTACCGTTGTATGGTTAGACTAGAGCGCTGACTTTGTATGTTTGACTGAATTGTTTGCTTTATTTGTATATCTTCTTATACCTTTTACTTATACTTTTATAATAGCTAATATTGATAAAACTGAAATTTAACAAAAAGAGACTGGGTTGAGTTTTGTCATTTTAAATTTTTCAACGAAGATGATCTGTAATGTTGTTTACTGCAACATCTGTTGTTTAGTACAAATGCACATATTGCCTGGACCATATTAAAATATTTAATATTTTTATATTATATTTAAAACGAAAAGAGGCAGGTTTGTGTTTTATATTTCGTTTTGTTATAAATAGGCAAACGTTATATGCAGTGAATATAATCAATACGTGTTGCCTGAACCACATTTGTGTGGCTATAATGTTTAAGATTTCTTTAAATGAAAACGAAAAGAGTTAGTATGGTGTTTTATAACATATTTCGTTGCCTAAAATATACAGAGATAACCGGAGTAGCAGAGTGAGCTGAGTGACGCGCGCTGCGTCCTTTACCCATATATGGATTGGCCAGAAGGTGGGCGGGGTTAGGATTTCCCAAGATTTTCCAAGATGGCGCCGCCCATACCCCCCATAAACGGCTTCAAAACCGTTCTTCAGAAAGTCTATGGGTGACGTCACAGACGCTTTGTCCATATTTTTTACAGTCTATGGTTACACCCCTACTTTTTTTTTTTGAAGGACAAGTCAGGACCTTGGTTTAACCTCTCATTCTAAGGACCGTGCTTTTTGACAGTACAGGGTCCCCATCACTATACTGGGGCGTTAGGACCCACACAGGCTAACACCTTCACCTCTTCCAGCAGCAACCTAGTTTTCCCAGGATGTCTCCCATCCAGGCACTGATAAGGCTCAACCCTGCTTAGCTTCAGTGGGTAACCAGTCTTGGGCTACACGGTGATAGCTGCTGACCAATGGAATGCATTAAAATATAATTTAAGTAGTGGGCCCAGACCTGTAATGTAGCTCCAGCTGCAGAGAGGCTCGGTTGGTGCCTGTCCTGGATGGCTGCAGAACGCAGTCAAACACATTGTGTTTTCCTTCTGTTGGTCCACTGCACCCAGTGAATCGAGTGTCATGGGCCAGGAGTGAATGGGACACTAGGTTCACAGATTTGGAGCTATTGGAGAAACTCTCAAACAGGAGCTTAGATTTCATAAAGTCAAACCTAGTGGGAGAGAAAGAGTAATTATACTTTTTATCTATTAAAAAAAAGTGCAAAGAAATAAAACATTTTGAACAAATGATGTACCTGGCCAAGGAGCGGTTATGACCTGTGGATTTAGGGTTGTCTAGTAACTCCAGACTGACGTCCTTCATGTCCACCAGAAGAGACAGGGATGTGTACACATCACCACTTAACACGGTCTGCATGAATACACTTCCATTAATACACTGTCCAGGCCTACAAAGCCTGCAAATTAATTCCTTTTTTTCCCTAATTCTTATCTTTATTTTAATAATTGCATTTTGGGGCTTTTGCCTTTATTATAGAAGACGGGACAGTCTATTGACAATTTGATTTATAAACAAATTAGCCATTCTTCAAATTGCAATTTATAACAGGGATCAGCAATATTTTGACAGTATTGGCCTTTTAATTTTTTTTCTTGTTAAATCACTGTTCCACTGTTTTGAAACCCTTAGTGGTAATTTTGTACTTATATCACGCATTGTTCTAAAAGCCAAAAAGTCACATGACAAACAATTTCATGTTATAAATTTGAACCATAAAAACTGTTCATAATTAAAAATAAAAAAAATAAACAGGAAAGCTGCTGTAATAAGCTTACATAGGTGCTGGGATCTTGGAGATTGTAAGGTCTGAGGAACTCCTCCACAGGCTCTCCCAGATTGTGATCCAAGAGTCCGCGGATCAGCTGATACCTCTCCAGGTCCAGGGAGCAGTGTACAGAAGACAGACTACCGTGGATGGACATGTCCGGAACGGCATGACTTAGTTCCCTGAGACAATGAGAAAATGAAATGCATGTTAATAAAAAAGACAAAGGAAACCTAAACTGGGAGTATTTTCCATTAAGGGAGGAAAGCTTAGGCTAGATAAGGACAAATGACTGACTTGTCAAGGTTGCGCTCAACTTTCAGCTTTAGACGGCAGCGCTCCTTTAGCAGGCTCTCTCCACTTCTACGTACTGAGTAGGATGGGAAGACCAAGTCTGTTTCCAGATGCTTTCCAACACTGTCCCATGGCTCACAGGGCATCCGCTCTGCTGCAAATATGTCCATCTCCTGAAGGTCCAGAGCTATACAGTCCAGCAGACACACATGATCTTCTGTAATAAAAGGACAAGTCAATTATTACACAAGTTTGGGTAAATATATACACCCGAGTCCAGAAAAATTAGTCCACTGATAAAAATGTTTTTAGCATTTAAGTTAGGTATAACTTCAGAATTACAACACTTGAGTGCCACCGATCTGCTTTGAGATCAGGTTCACCCTATACATATTGAAAAATTTGTTTCCCACTATAAGTGCATTCCAGATTCTGGGTGCTGACCTAGACTTGAAGGCACATCTGCTTCTGGGATGCATCCAAGGCTGGGCTGGGGTTTGCCTAGGATAAATCCAGAAGCTGTGCTGGAACTTGAAGACTTTTTTTCCCTAGCCTTCCCAGTATCAGAGGCAGACTGGGCATCTTTCACTCGATCCTTCAGAAACGATTACAGTGTTAAAAAACATATATATACACAGTATAAAATACATATAAAAAACGTATATACAGTATATTATTTCCAAAAAATGCATCCAAAACATTAATTGTTCTTTAAAAAAATCAGTATAGACATTAAAACTGCACAATATATCAAAATTATCGAAATATCGCAAATGCATATATCGCTATATGCATATGGCAACAGCTTGCAATAACTGGGGTCATGAACAAAAGACAAAGAGAAAATCACTCACTGCTCTTGGCTGAATAACTTTTGTAGCTTTAATAAGAATCAGTAGCCTATATATTTAATTCATACAGTGAAAACTAAGCAGTGTTTATTTTTACATTTGATTATTCAGTTTCTGCTGTTAAATAAACCTAATGTAGGCCTACCTGAAACCCTAAACCCATGATGTTAAAATAACACTTATGCTACAGTAAAACACTGCTGTTCAATTTCAGAAGTTGTAGGGATGTTTTCTTGTCACAAAAAGAATGTGAAACACATATGTAGGTTATATATAATTTTAAACATATTTTAAAGATAATTTAAGTTTATTTTACACAATTTAAGCATTATCGTATCGCATATTGAATATCGCATTATTTAATGAGTTATCACATATCACATTTTTCTTCAATATCGTGCAGCCCTAATAGAAATTTTAAATGGAAAGAAGACAGAGGAAAAACAACATTATGGTCTTAAAATATAGAAATGGAAAAGATGATAGCAAAACTTTGAGCCTAGTTCAGTGTGCACTGCAGCCAAAATACTGAGTTCACCCAGAAATGATTCCAATTCATTCACAAGAAAATGTATTTATTATTTACTTTTTCTTGTCATTCCAATATAATAAAATGAGTTTATGTTCACATGGATCTTTGCCATTCAATCACAAAAATATCAGTATATAGGTTTAGAATGTCATAAGAATGAATAAATAATTACGTCATTTTTGGGTGACAACTGTATTAAAATTTCATTGCATTTCCTACAGACTATGCTAAACTGTAATTTTCTCAATGTGAAACTGTTCTTATCGGTCATGAAAACAAGTAAAGAGAGAAGGAACACCATCTTATTACCCAATAAGAAACACACATCAGATTAGCATGCCCTGATACCTTATAATGTGAGGGATCCTTGTATGAATTAGCATGCAAAATCAAATTCTTGATTGAGAAAAAAAAAAGATGAGATGAGATGATTGTTAATTTAGGTCTGATATTCCCACAAACTGTACACAACCACACAGGGGTTAAATTAAACCTAAATAAATGACATTTTACTGGAAAACTGTGACCTTAACCATGCACAATAAAGAATGGGACTACATCCATGAAGCACTTTCCTCAATTCGTTTTTGAAAGATACAATTTGCTATCCCCCCCACCCCCCTGCTTTTCCCTTAATGAAATCATTATCAGATTGCAGCAAACAGTAAAATGCTCCTTAAATGCATCCCACAGCTGCAGAGTGGCGATGTAGTGTACACTATATGGGGATGGTAGGACTCACCAGAGAGGGGAAAAAGGTATGTGCCATTGTAAGTTTCTCTACCTTATCTCTAAGAGAGAAGGTGCCATGAGAGCCAGCAGGCAGGAAACAGTTACGAACTCGGAGTTGGCCTAGGTTGGCCACTATGAGGCGTTTAGAGTGGGAGCTCTCTGGGATCAAGAGGACAGGAGCACCTGCCTCAATGTCCAGCAGCACACGAGCAGCTCGCTGTGGGCGATCACGCACCTGTAGGATAGAAAGTGAATTTTAAACAATCCCCTTCAAAGGTCACTACAATGTCATGACTACCATTATATGAAAGTATATAGCATGACTTTTGTGGTCATCAAGTTCATTTCACTTTGTTTTTATATAACAAATAGCAGTTCACTTCTAGATTCGCTTTAGCCACAAAACAGAATCAAGTGTAGTTAATTACTAAATATGATAATTAGTGTCTTTGAAATGAAATATAACTTTACATTACCAACTCACTAATGCTTATCAAGGTGACAGCTATGTTATTTTAAATTGCATATAACATTTTATTAAATGAAACATGTTTTTTAGTTGCAAGCTAACATCTTAGCCAACTATCTTAGCACAGCACTAACTGGTTAAAAAAAAAGATAATAATAATAATAATAATAATAATAATAATATTAATAAAAATTAAAATTAAAATCCAGATTTTGTTCAGCTTGAACAAGATTACATGATAACAAGCTATGTTATCTAACAAACCCAGATCTGCACCAAAACCTGTGAAACCTCATTGAACCTAGAGATCTGGGTATTACAACATGTTATATATAGATGCAAATATCGGAGTTTTTGTTAATGCAAAGTGTAAAAGAAAAAAGAATGCGAGCAAGACAGGATAGTGTCCTAATGGGTAACTGCTGATCTCGAGCCAGTGGTATGTAAGAAGGGATTAAGAAAGGACAGACAGCTCAGTGTCCAGCCTCATCACCAGTGTCTCCAGTTTGAAAGAAATGAGTGTTGACAACTCCTTGTTTAACTCTATCTTGTCTCTGCAGGGAAGGATTGAGGGCAGCCACAGCCAGCTGATCACTCAAATGGCAAGCGGTTATGTGAGCAGCACTGGCTGGTCTGTTTTCCCTGGCATGTATGCATTATTTACACTAGGTTGTACAGAAGCACACATGAGGAAGGGAAAAGTAAATAATTAAGGGTGCTACCTCAACATTTCAACTTATTCTGTCTAAAGGTTACCACTAAACAAACAGAATTAAAGTAGTCCACTTACTGCCTGACCCTCAACGGCAGCTCTCTGCCTGCCCAGGACATCCTGTAGCTGTGTGAAGTGTTGGATAAAGGCCACCACCTCGGCCTGGAAGCGCTGAGTATGGACATACTGTACTGAGGCCATCTGAAGAGATACCTTCATATCATATTCTCGCTGCAAGCAGGGGTCAGGTTCTCCATACCTGGAGATAGAGGCAATGTAAAAACTAAATCAGACACACAAAATGTGAAAATGTGTAACATTAGGTTACTTGTGCAACCCTGGTTCAATATGCATTAATTAAATTAAATAAACGTGAGAAAATACTTGTATATGTTGTAGACAAGGGCCTCTCCACCACGCGTTGTGAATCGCTCTCTGTATAGGTCCCCGTGGGGTGTCAAATCACTCAGTGACAAAGTTCCCAGACTTCCTTGCAATGCTAGATCTCCATCTGAAAGTGACATAAATTTAGCAAATGTAAATTTTCTGAAAAATATTTTTTTTCCGATTTTAACAAATTTCATCATACTTATACACACCAATCATTTCCATATGTGTAAACAGTTTAGAGACACTAGCTTTAGCAAGCTCATTGGTCTTCTTCCTCAGGACCAGTGATAACGAGTGAACCTGTGAAGGAAGTACACAAGTCATTTTTAAAGATTATACAGTAGTGCAATAGTCAGAAAAACTGGGTAGGCACTAATTCACTCTATACTGCCCATAATTTTTTAATGTAGGAAAATATATTTTGTTTTATAAATGTATTTTCTAAAACATTTATTATTTTATATAATTATTATAATGTCTTGCATTATTCTACTGTACCTTTAAATCTAGCTTTGTATTGACCCTTTCCTCAATCTCTGGATACAATTCTACAAGATCGCTGAGGTCACTATTTTCCACTGAGAGTTCAGGTATAGGCTGAGGTGTGGTGGTAGGCACTTTCAACGCATGGTTATTAGCAGTAGAGCCAATGCCAAAGAAGTCTAGAATCATGACCCAGGTTTGCAGCGTGATGAGAATATCAAGGCAGTTGAAGTCCACGTCCACACTACGGCCAATGCTGCCATACCGCGTTTTAAACTCAGGGTGCCGCCTATCAACCATTAGCACATTTATATGTACCAAAGAGTCATCGAAGTCTGACCGTGGGTGTGGAGACGGAGTTTGGCGGGATGGGGATGGAGGAGGGGTGCTGGGGCACTCTGCAGCCTTTTTGCTCTTTCGACTGGATGCAGATGGTGTACTGGGGTGCCTCTGATAGAACTGGAAAACATTCTGTGCCTCTTCAAATTGTGCTGGAAGAGAGCGTGACATTTCTGGGTACGGAACATTGGACGTTATTGGGCACGACTGTGACAGGTATTCCTTTGGACTGAAGGTGGAGGGCTTTGGAGCCCCTCTGGATACCATGAGGTGTTTGTACTTTGATTCAGGGTTCGGCTCTAGTAGGTCTTCCATTAACAATGAGTGAAGGGCTAGTTGGATGGAGACTGAATGGGGATGATCTTTGGTGAATTCTCCCTCCAGGTCTTGAAAGCGGAGACTAACCAACCCTTGAGATCCTTGGCTAAGGTCTCCGCTCAACTGCACTTCCAGCTCAGAGACCCGAAAGATGGCCTTCACTTCGGTAAAAGAAGGAGGCTGGAGAGGGGGGCTCTCGTTTTGCAGCGGAAGTGTTGCTGAAAAGGATGGTGACAATGAGGAGTAAGGAAAGCCAACATGAGGAGGGTCACGGGCAAAGAGCCCACCTTGCAGATCAGGGAAGCGATGCGGTTTAGTGGAAGAGGGTGTAGGAGGTGGTGGTGTAGGGGGCTGACTTGGTGTTACTCGCTGATCTTCAATGAAGGACAGATTATCGAGAGTTTGAAGGACCTGCTCATACACAGACTTGCAGAGACACACCTGAGAAAAAATATGACAACTTAAAATTCTGGAATTTATATATGATAAATCACGATCAATAAATAAAATTATGCTATGCATTTTAATAGTGCTTTACCTGGACAGCATTAACAAATCTGCCTTCCACTCTCATTAGCCCAGTGCTCTGGTAAGGTTCTTCACATGACAAAAAGGTAAAGTGTGATTTTTCATCAACAGGGACTTTCTCGACAGTGAGCTTGATGGTGGCATCTTTTAAAATATGAAATGCTAAAAGGAGGAATAGACATAAAGATGATGAAATGTGCCATGAAATAACTTACCCAAATATTAATATAAAAAAAATATAAAAAAATTCCCTACATTTTGAGAACTTAAAAACTGACCTTTTCCTCGGCTCAAATGCTCAAAGAAGTCATGCCGCGTAAATTGAGGCTCATTCAGATTAAAGTTGTCGCCATGAGAGGGTGAGGGTCCAGAATTGGAGCTGCTGTTAAGTCGTGCTCCTTTCCTTAAAACCAAGTTTGTGTTGACAGAATAGAGTCTTATATTCTTCACTTCAACCTGCAGTTTCTCCCCTTCTGAGTCTTGACCTGTTATAAAGTTTTGAATTCGTATGCTCCCTAAATGTCCAACAAGCAGCTCAGGGTGACCAGGCTTTCTAGGAATAGACACAACTGGGGATTCTATACTGACATCTAGAGTCAGCTTGACCAGAAAAGAATCCAAGCTTGGGTCCTTTTCAGGGACACAGAAATCATCTTCCTCAAAAGTGTCAAGTGCCCAGTTACACTGACTCTGCCTCCTAGATCTTCTGTATGGGTTCTCAAAGAGAGATACCATACCACTGTACTCTGCTGTTTTCGTTGCCAACACAGTGGAGACCTTTGTAGCTGCAGTCTTCAGCATAGACCGGAAGTTGTCCTCCACTTCATTTGCTGATAAACTGAGCTCTTTCAGGAACTTTGCTGAGTGGTTATAGTGTAAAGATGCCATCTGAAGTTGAAGGGAACATTCTCCCTGAGACTTTTCCATAAAGCGGAAACTCAAAGCTTCAGAGGGAACCGTGCCAGCAATGGGAAAGAATGCCACACCATCTGTGGAGGAACTGTCTTCTACACTTCCAATACTGACCACAAACTGACTTTTGCCACCTTCCTGAGTCAAGTCTACAAGCTGAATGCATCCTAGAGAGCCATTGACATCCAATCGACTTCCCATTGAAACATTGACTTTTGTCCCATTTATACTGGCTGTTGCAATTTTCATGCCTTTCTTCTCACCTCCTAGAACAGTCCCGGTGGTAACAGTTCGCAAAAGCAGCAAGTTTAACCTGTGAATTTCAACAGTTAACTCCTTATTCTGGTCATAAGTGGACTGATAGGTCTCCTCGGTGTCTTCTCCATTAGGCAGTGGTGCTAGCTGTTGTGTTGGGGAGTTTTCTTCTTTGGGGAAAGACTGTTGAAGGAATTTCAGAAGCTCTACTATGGTTTCAGGGTTAAGGATGATATCCAGGTTGTTGACCTGCATGGAGGTTACCTGCAGAGAGCTGTCCAAGTTCATGGAGGGGCAGTCTGAGCTGACAAACTGGTATTCCAATTTAATAAGAGCCTCCTGGTCTCTCAGAGGAGAGCCCCATGGACATCCCCTGTCAAAAGCAAGATCTGGCAGTTCTGGTGATTTACTGTCTGGTGAGACAGGTGACGTGGGCTGGCTTTCGCGAAGACTTCCAGTAGGTACATCAAAACTTAGGTGTTTATGAGATGCAACAAGAAGATCAAAGTCTGAGCCATACGTCTGCAATGTGTCCACAAGGTAGAGCCCATGAACTGTGAGGGAAACCATTGCATCATAAGGCCGCTTTACGAAATGTGCATTTGTTCCAAACACTTTCAGGACAGAAATATACCGGCCCCCACTTTCAATGCCAAGTTGCATGTAATTGATGTTAAACTCTACAAGAAGAAGTTTAGATTCCACAAGCATCTCTCGAGTATGTTGCTCAAGTGTCATCACACTTTTGGTAAGACTTTTATCAGAACCTTGAAGCTTCCAATCACTATCTTCCCTTTGGAAGATCTTCTCATGACGAAGTGTAAGAGGGTCAGGGGATCTGAGATTCTCCCCCTTCTTGTCACCTCCATCTGCCCCTGAATTACCCAGTCTAGCCAAGCAGCTTTTCAGGGCAGTCATCTTCTCCAGGTTGATGTGCACTTTCAGGTCTGGTAGTGTTCCTGAGAGAACAGCCCCTGGGAACTGAGGGTCTGATGTGTATCGCAGTCTTTGCTCTAGCTGCAGTAGGACATTGAATTTCTCCACCACATGAGTGGGGCCCACTTCACTCTCCTGTAGATGCTTCCAGTTGTCTTTATAGTGGCCAACCATTATCTGTAGGTCATTGAAAGACAAGGAGTACTTCTCATACAGGTTCCTGTTGACAATTTGGGCACCTTCTGGAGACTTAAGGCTGGTGATATCATGGGACTTCTCCTGACCTTTGACGTCCACCTCTTGCTCTGGAGGTGGAGTCCCAGGAGGTGTTGCTAATGGTGTCTGAAATTCTTCATCACTCTCTCCTTCTGTCTGAGAAGTCTTATGGTTTGTTTTATGATCTTTTGTGGGAGCAGAAATAAAACTGTCAAGAAATAAATAAAACTGCGTGAAAAGGCTACAGAAGAAAATTTGATTTGACCAGTACCAGTTACCTTGGGAATTAGTAAGAAGAATACGGCCAAGGTCTACCACAACTAGCATGGGGTCTTCAGACTGAAAATCATCTGGGAAGATGACTTGAGGGGCAGATATATCCAATTTCATAGTCCAGTGCTTACTGTTTTCCTGTGAAAGAAAACCCACAACATAATTAAAACTAAATATCTAACTGAAACTGTAACTGAATGTTATTAAATAAAGTCCTCTCTTACAATGAACTCTCCGACTAGCAGCTGATCAATGGTTTGTCTGATTTCTGCCTTAGTTTGCATCTTCAGCTTGTTGTATTGCCTCCTGGCTGTTTCAGCCACTCTCAGCTCTAACTCAGACTGATATCCAAACCCTGGAAAATGTAATGTAAACCAGAATAAACTGATATTTCACAAAAGCAATTTAAACCAATTTAAGAGGGATGCTTATCCTCAATACACACCTGAGGTGTGGACCCTTCCTTTGTAGAAAAACTCAGCCACTTTCCTGATAGCCTGAGGGTTATAAATGATATTGAGAGGACTGGTATTGACCTCCAGTCTCCTCTCAAATTTGCTCCTTATTGGATTACGTTCATAAATCATCTCAAAGACAGGAGGTGCTGATGATTCTACAACAGAGCCTGAAAAAAAATGTAAAATAAGAATAATAACATATAATATATAATAATAATATTCAGCCTTCATTTACATTTATTTGTACATAGTTGTTTTCATACAGTAAATGTAGATTACTCACCTAGATTGCCTATTTTTGTGATGTTAGTCTGGCCAAAAGGTTGACTGATAGCAACAACAACCTTATCCTTAAATGCAAAAAATTTATATGAAATCTATAATTACATTTATATTTTGTCATAGATATTTATAGTACATGCAGATAACAGTTCTAGGGCACCAAGTAACATGTGGGCAAAATCATACCGGTTTTGGTGAAACAAGGAAAGGAAATATGGTGCCCTGGGTTGTGAGATCCCGGAGAAACAGCCCACCAAGTTTCACTGTGAGTAAAGAGGACTCAGAGCGAGGAAGAGACTCAACCCCGATCTTCACACCTGTAAAGCAAAATAAAAAACATATTCACATTCAAAATTGATTCAAGCCATTGAGACTTTATTTCAATAAAAAGTGAATATATTTATAAAAAACCTGAAAACTCCAGTTGAATGACCCCGTTCTCACTCAAAAGAGGTTTAATTTTATCTTGATGGTACAGGGTGACAGCTGCTTTCTCGAGGATAAAGTCCAGTCGTGCAAAGAGATGATCCCTTCTTGTAAAGGTATTCAGTGTTTGTGAATCCTCCAAAGGATCAAAGAGATCATCTGTCTCAGCTGTTTGGAAGAGAGGACTGTCTTGATACACGGTGCATAATAGTATAGATATGTTCTATATAAAATGTAAAATTATATGAAATCATTATAATAAAACCCTTTTTTCCGGTGAGCATAACTGGAAAACTCACCAAGAATTTCCCACTGGGCAGTGCCTGGTAAAAGGTCTTCTGGCCCTCTTTCAGAACCCCCATACCAGCCACCCCAGCCTGGGAACCAAGACTGCAGATACTGGATCATGCCTGAACTCCCACTTTTAGGTATGGAGTCTGAGGGAGAGGTGGCTGGGGTCTCGTTTATTATGGGCTCTCGTAGACTCTAAATGGATATGAGAGATGATTAAAATACAAGATGACTTAGAGTGGGATTAGATTTAACAAATGTTTAGACTGTGATTACGATGATAAAATATATGTTTTTTTTTATATAGTTTTTTCAGTATTAGGCAACACAGTATCACCCTTGACTTTTCACTTTAACATGTTCATTTTGCCCACAAGTAGGGCACTAAAGTCAGTCATCTCAGCTTGCCTCTGCAATTTCCTCATGTTTGCGGAAGGAGACATAAACAGTTTCCCGGAGAATCTGCAGCTCCTCCAGTGTCTGTTCATCTTCAATCCTTTCCAACTCACTCTATTGATATGAGAGACACAGATTATAAAAGAATACGTTTTTTTTTTTCCAAAACTCAAGAGCACACATACAAAGGTAGTGAGCTTTGAGACATTGAGACAATCTTAACTTTGTAGTGAATGCCCTCCAACCCTCTAAGTCCATAATCTTACCTCCTCCTGTGGACTCAAAGTGTCTCCCTTAAGCCTCTGGACAT
This sequence comes from Scardinius erythrophthalmus, assembly GCF_964197995.2. Lineage (NCBI taxonomy): Eukaryota > Metazoa > Chordata > Actinopteri > Cypriniformes > Leuciscidae > Scardinius > Scardinius erythrophthalmus. The sequence goes on from NC_138235.1 coordinate 24,173,400, forward strand.
ACAAGCTAGTGTAGAGTTTGGCATCACGTGCCCTGTGCAGAGCAAAGTTCCAGCTTCCCTGCCTGCGCTGCTCTCTAATCTCATTCAGGTTGGCATTAATGGCAAACATCCACCACTGCCGACAGCTTCAACAATAAAGAAGAGTTATTATTCTAGAATAAAAGATTTATCACATTTTAATCAACATGACCTATTTATAGGATTCAAATCTTATATCAAAACATATTTTTACTTGTTTTTTTATAGGCATAGAAAAAAGAAATCTCATTACTTTCCAGAAATGTGAAGTTTAGGTCTCCACTTTCGAAAAAGAACCTCCCTTTCTCGCCGCTCCAGTTCTTTGAGGAATGCCATGATCTGTTGATACTGAACCTGTAATCAAATGTCAATCATATTGTTAGTTTACATGAAAAAAAAACCTGTAAAAGCCAACAAAGGGTGGTTTCACATATGGTACATTTTAAATTCACCAAACCCAGTTCAGTTAAAGTCATTCAGAAAGGGCAAGCGCTTTTGGTGTTCAAACTTTAAGTGGACATTGCACTAATAAATCAAACCACAAAAAGTTTTCAAGTATACACATTATACCGCCCAGGATCGAGAGTGCTCAAATAAGATGAGAAAAAACACCCTAGAGGAAAGGTCCAAGAGATTTGGAAGATTTAAAAATCTTGAAAACTGTTACCTGTGACAGACGAAGTGAGAGGGGTTCCAACTGCACTTGGCCCTCAATGCGAGGTGTATTACGAGATCGTAGTGGTTCTTTAGAGGCATTTCTCCTCAACAGCACAGAGGCACATACTGGCTCAAATATATACTGATGCGCATGGTTCTGCATACATTTACTCATCAGCTCCTGTAACAGACAATTGTTAAAAAAGAGTTTACAAGAAGCACTAGCCATTCTGCTATTGAACATCCTGACATTATCACAAATCTACCTGTACTTCTGTTGAGGGAAGATCTCCAAGAATGGTGCACTCTGTGTCCCAGTACACACTGAATTCACTGATTTCCAGCTTCTTCTGCCGAATAAGCTTCTGTGCCTGTATGTGAAGAGTTTACCTTTCAGGTTCCAATATGTAAAGATAAAGCCACTTCATGAAAATATCAAATAATGCGGACAACTCACTGGTTCTTTGGAGCAGTTTTGTGCGGATACATTCTTGATACAAACACCAAAGGCATATGGTTTCTCAGGGTTGGAGAAATCATCTTCGAAACGTAAGTGGACACCTTGAATTTTCAACTAATAACACGCAGAAAATAAAGCACAATAAAATTGAATTTCTGATATTAAATTATAACAGCAACAGAGTGCAAGTAAAGAAGTAAACAAAATAATAGTGAAAATTACCTCAATATTCTCAACGATTCGAGTCACAACAGATGCTGTGGCAGAGTACCAATAAGATTCTCCCCTCTGCTCACATTCACTCTGGTGAAACACGTAAATTATTTTTAAAAAGTTAAAATTTTAATAAAAATGAACATATATTGTAAACAATAATAGCATAAAACTAATTAATAGAAGGAAAAGAGACACATGCTAAATTAAAAATATATCTTTAAAATCTTTTTACAAATGGGAATGCTAGGAGCCTGTCATTTCTATTAGTAAAAGGTTCAACATTTTTGGAGCAAAAATGCTTAAAAGTGATTTTATAGAAGTAGACTTATAAATAAAGCCACAGGTGATTCTGCTGATATTATTTAAACGGCCTATACCTTCCACTTGTCCTCTAGTGCCTTGAGCAGCTGTTTCTTCTGTTCTTTCTCAGCTTCCCTTTCTAGCACCTCGTCATATTCCTGTGGGGGGGCAGGGCCGACAATCAGGTTCAGCTGGGACATGGAGATGACCCATGGGTCACTGTGTGGTCGATAAAAGGGGATCTGGAGAGTGATCTTCCCAATGACGCCTGAAAAACATAATATTTATAAATTACATATAAAATTTACATATACACCACCATTCAAAAGTTTGGGATTGGAAAGATTTTTTGATGTTTTTGAAAGAAGTCTCTGATGCTCACCAAGGCTAAAAACAGTAATATTGTGAAATATTATTGCGATTCATTATAACCATTTTCTATTTGTATTTACTTTAAAATTAAGGCTGGGTAAAATAAAATCAATTCTCATTTCTATGAACAGATTGAACAGGGTTCTTCAGTTCTTCTTCTCGTTTTTCAGAGTCATACATTTTAATTGTATTAGTCTGATAGACAATTAAACATTTACCTGTATTTTTACCTGTACTAGTTTACTAAAAATTCACATTTTAATTTTACTGTCAGATGGACAATTAAGAATCAAATCAATGAGCATCTAAAATCTAGTGCAGATGTAATGTGTAAGCAACAGCTCAATCATAACATGAATAGCAATGTACAGTGAGACCATTAAGATTATTTACAAGTCATTACTTATACAAATACTTGGAATATCAAAAATATTTTAATACAAATATTTTTCTATTGATCTATTAGTCTGCATTTACATTGTGCATATTTGACATGCCATATTTTTGTCCTATGCTAGTTATCACTATGTCAATTGCAAATTCGAGAGTGAATCCTGCATTTATATGTCGAAATTTTATTATCGGTCTTCTTAGCAGCATAAAAAAAAACTTTTATCCAATGGATTATATATAACTTTGATGGCATGCAAAGAGCGCTCCCTTTCCAATCATTAAAAAGATGCCACTCAGATATCAAATTCTGCCCATTTTATTATGAAACTCAAAGGATAAATACCGTTTTGTTGCTATTTAATGTGGCGTGACAGATTACCGTTGCTGCCTCAGATCAAGCGAAGCAAAACACACGTGAACTGATCATCTTATCTGCTTTACTAGTTACAGCACGAATAAACATGATTGAACATCAGAAGGTTTGTTAAAACATAGTAGATCTTACCGAAATCCGTATCATATCTCATGCAATCGCTCAATCAATCATATGCACTATACATTTTCTTACTGTTCTTCAACATTTAATGCATGTTTTTATAAATCCGTCAAGTTTTTATGCCAGCCCCATTAAAATGTTTATTTAAAAAGAAAAACTAATTGGAGTAGAAACATCATTATGAAGTTAGTATTATAATTTCATTATTATAAAAACTTATTTAAGTGATTGTATACAAATCAGTTCAATTTTATAGTAATGTAGTAACAAATGACTCCCTGTAGGCTATAGTGTGAACAGCATTAGTTGAGAGATATGTTGAGAAAATTTGCCATTTACTGTACATTTACTGCCAATGTTGCAAACGGCTGTGCTGCTTACATTTTTTTTTTAGAAACCATGATACAGTTTTTTTTAGGATTCTTTGATGAAAACAGCATTTATTTAAAATAGAAATCTTTTGTGACATAAAAAAATGTCTCTGCTGTCAATTTTAAGCAATATAATGCATCCTTGCTGAATAAAAATATTAAAATCTTACTGACACAAAACTTTTGCAAGTGCCATAATGTCACTGCACAAGAATATCCAGATAATCCAGTTTTGACAGACTGCTGTAAAAGGGTTTTCTTAATTCCCACAATTAAGATCACAAGACGCAAATAGCTAACCCTCAGATGGAATAAATGACATTAGGCTTGATGTTTGTGCAGACAGCCAATGAGTTTCATTTAGGTGCAAGTATTACACTGAAACATTACTTTTGACAACTATACTATAAATGACAATAACACAACATTTCCTTTAATCAAAAAGGGTATGTCCATAAGAGCACACCAAGAGGTGTAGTATAAAGTCCAGGGCTGTTATCATATCAGCCAGCAAAACCAACAAATTAGTTATTGAACCTTTAACTGTTTACATTAAAGTCCAAATGCTGGAATAACACTAACCTGCTTTGACCTCAAAGGGCAGGTCGAATTCTCGGAGAGCATCTTTTCTTAGTGGGAGGTTCTCCAGCTCCACTGCCCCTGGATCATTACAAAATGCATACTTCACAAAATGATACACAACACAGACAGTCAACTCTGATTAAAAATCAAAACAAATTCAAATACCTTTGAGAAGAGCAATGGAGAGCTGGTCAGTGTTAAGGTTGGTCACATATTTGCCCAGATATGTGTTGAGCACCCAGGCAACAAGTCCCTCCAACATTATAGGAGGGGAAGAGTGCCCTGGGATTAGTCAGTTAAAGTAAATCCTAGCAGGCAATGAACTTCACAGTTAGCATTCACTCCAGTCATCTGAAGTCTGAGGAGTCAAAGAAACACAAACTTGACATCTGATCTAACAACAAATGTATAGCAGTTTTTCCTAAACCCTTTTTGAATCAAAAGCCTCACATTTTTACACAACAATACTCTAAGGCCCCATTCTTGTGGCATTTGCTATACGAAAACACACACACACACACACACACACACACACACACACACACACACACACACACACACACACACACACACACACAAAACGGTGGACATGATTAGAAAAGGCTAAATCAGGGGTCGGCAAACTAAGGCACGTGCCAGGAGGGTTAATCGCTGGCACACAAGCAAATGCAAGAGAAGTGTATGCATTTCATTCAGATAAAGTAGTCTACTTGCACACAGATCTACATTTTGATGTAATAATTCCTCATAGTAAAAAAAGCTTATTTTATTAAGTTAGGACTTAGGAGTTATAAATACTATTAAATTGTCTATCTAAATCTAAAACAAATTTCAAGAGAAATATTTAGATTTCTGTACTATTTCTATGTAAGGCATTATGAAAATGTAAAATGTTTGTGTATTTATATGAGTGTGTGTGTGTGTGTGTGTGTGTGTGTGTGTGTGTGTGTGTGTGTATATGTGTTGTGGCACAGTGATGAACTCAGAAACTTAAAAATGGCACTTTATGACAAAAAGGTTGCCGACCCCTGGGCTAAATGGTTTTTAAAAACAGTCATAATAGGAAATAATGGGTGATACAAAAGATATGAAAATAAAAAGCAATTTCATGGGTTCTATCTACAAATCAGCCACAATGAAGAAGTCTTTGACAAGATCTAAACATATATCCAAAACCTAATAAAAGTAAGTAATTATGTTTGGAAATAATCGTATAAGCAACTAGGGAATCCACAGCTTAATGTATTTATTTATCTATAGGTCTATACATGCATTTAGTGGTTACACTATGATGTTACATACATTTTCTTTATTTCTCCCACCTGTTGGCACCAATCTGCCTTGCGTGCATTTAACTACCTTTTCTATTTTATTAACTTAAACCGTATAAATTAAAAAAATAATATAAAATATGTTGTTATCTAATGTTTGTTTTATTTTATGCAGACATAAAAGCAGCACAATTTACAGGTGAATATTGTCTAGAATCATGGGGAAAAAAAGGTGTTAAAATATAAAATTAAACTTGCATTGAAAACAAAAAATAGTGTTTTATTTCATTACAAAAAAAGAGCAATGCTTATTTTGTTCAGTCACTTTTGACCCGCCGAGAATCACAATTATGACCCCTAAAGGTTTAATGCTTGTTTTGTCTGATTTGAAATAATCTTGTAAGTTTGCTGAGGCCCCCTAGTGGGCCCCGGACCCCTGGTTGAGAACCACTGTCCTGAACACATATCTGCCACACCAACATAAACAGACAGAAACCAATACGAGTATTTTTCAGACTATAAGCAAGACAATTTCTACAGTTTGTACAGGAGATGTGAATAAGAACCATAGGGGCTGATAGACGCAGTTATAATTGTTACGTTCACTGCAACATTTTCCATTCAATGAAAGTGAAAGTGAGGCTGTCATTTTGCTTAACAACTCATGAGGGGGAGTAAACAATTACAGAATTAAAAAATTTAGGTGAACTAATAACTTACCATTGTTATGAAACATCCTGTTCCTCGGTCAACCGCTGTCTATAATCATTTCAGTCCAAATAAATTGAAGACCCCCACTTTACAAGTCAAGCAGGGTCCTTCCCTTGCTGGCTAAAGAGAAAGTAAATTATCTCCTTTATTTTTCAAAGATCCTTACATGATAAGCCGCAGCTGACAACCACAAACACAAACAAACTACAGCATGTGACGAACAAAACAGCACAGCTCTCTGTGACTCAACGTCAGTGACACAGGCAGCGTTAGCACGAGCGCTCGTCCTTTAGCACTGCTCGACAACTTTAAAACATGACCAACAACTGGTCAGAGTGAACGGTCACAGCCCGTAGTTCAGTTCTGCGTTAGTCCGAGTATCTTGCGGAATTCACCCTGATCTGTAATCACCATTTGTTGTGGGTCCTCTTCGTTCATCTCCCAACTTCCAACATGTCAAACTGAATTCATGAAACGCTTCCTGAAACCCGCGACACTTCCGGTCATGTGCCAAAACAAAGCGATTTTTACGTCATTGAGAATAAATTACCGTCATGTGACATCTAGCGTTTGGAAGTCGAAATTATAATACATTATTACCGCTGGGCTATTTATCTGAAAAGGCACAAATATGGGCTCTTGAGAAATTTTATATAATAATAAATCGCCAGGCGATATCAGATAACGTTATTCGAATCGAATATTATGTGTGTAGTAACATGAGTTTCTATCGGTGCAGTTCCTGTTTTCCACATATGAGGGCGGCGGAGTTGCACGTGAAGACGTTTTTTGCAGGACTATTCAACTTCAACGAATTTTGCAATGTAGTATATTATTTGTATTTATACTTGTTTATTTTTAAAAAGGTACCTTACATGGTTATTATATTTAATAAAGCATCATCATTTTATCAGCCCTTTTTTTTGTGTGTAATCTGCCTCATTTATCTCTGCTGATAAGCAGCGTGTTCATGCATCTCTAATTACTGAACTTTACTACAGCTATCCCATGAATTCATTAGATCTGACAAAATGCACTAAGCGGTGTAATCCGTGCAGACCCTATATCCAGTGTAATCTCCGGCCGCACCAGGCCTTCCAGAGGTTGTAGTCCCACCTCCCCCCACACATTTCAGCAGCAAGTAGAAATAAGGACTGTTTGCCATATATCTTGAGATGAAGATCATGAAATACACTACTCTTCTGCCGAGCACATAAAATAACAATAATCCCAGCACATGTGTAGCTCTGCATCCCCCTGGCTGGTCGTGTGCAACCGCATAATCCCAGCCTGCCTACAATAGAATAGAGGGCCATCTGTTCAGCTCATAGCCCTTTAAAACTCCACATCTGGACAGTGGAGTGGGGGCAGTGCTCTCCCTCCTCCCCTTCCAAGGTATGTACACTTTAGGTACTAATATGTCTACCTTAACCCTTTCACGCATAGTGGTCACTACAGTGGACAGCTATTAAAAAAGCATTTTCTTGAATTTGCACGGGTTTTTATGGCAAAGTTGCACATCAGCCTCTTCATTGGACCCTGGTGCATCATCCTATAAGTTGCAACCAAGTGGCAAGCCTTTGTGTTTCGATTTTTTTCCCCTCCAAACCAAGATGGCCAAGGGTCAGTCAGACATGCCAAGTTGCTCCGGAATATCCACCCATTCCTTCTATCCTAGGAGACTCTTGTAGGTAAAGCAATATCTAATGAGTCATATCACAGTAAAATTTTCCAAGTTTTGATTTTAGATTGAGAGAAAACTCTGATTAATCACATGTCCACTGTAGTGGACGTCATGCATCAATTGATATATTTCAGCTACAATTCATAATTATAATGTGAATATTGTTTTTGAAACTTAAAACTTAAAAACTTAATCTGCAGTGACTTTTTTTACTGTAAATAAATGTATTTGTATTATTAGAATGTAATTTTCATTGACATCGAAAAAAGTCATGTGATTACATAATGTATGACACTTGTAATGCATTACTTTACTTGTTAGATCAAAAAGTAATCTGATTTCGTAATGCACGTTATTGTAATGCGTTTTTTTTACTCATAACATCAAAAAGTAATCTGATTACGTAATGCATGTTACTTGTAATGCGTTTCCTTACTCATAACATCAAAAAGTAATCTGATTACATAATGCATGTTACTTGTAATGCGTTTCCTTACTCATAACATCAAAAAGTAATCTGATTACATAATGCATGTTACTTGTAATGCGTTTCTTTACTCGTTACATCAAAAAGTAATCTGATTAGGTAATGCACATTACTTGTAGTTAATTACTTGTTAGATCAAAAAGTAATCTGATTAGGTAATGCATGTTACTTGTAACACATTACTTTACTTGTAACAACAAAAAAGTAATCTGAATGCGTTATGCATGTTACTTGTAATGCATTACCCCCAACACTGATAATTTCAGATGAGATTGAAAAAACGTATCGCTAGGTTTTCTCAGAGGAGGGTTATGATAGAAATGTGCATGTCCATCTTGAACATAATCAGAATTATCAGCTAATAAGGGTAAATCTCCATACTCTGGTGCACTGGAGGGAGCATCTGAGTGGTTTCCAAAGTTGTACCTTGACAGGCTGTAGAAAATTCTGATGGAATCACGTCCTCATGTTCTGATATCAAAGATACGCGAAGTGCAACTTGTATGAAGTTGTATGAAGCCTTTGCAATATTTCGCATTTATATTTTTTGTATATATTTTATACTGTAGTTTTCACATGATTTGATATAATTGTATTGATTAGTTTGTTAAATTCACATACTTTATCTGTTTGATTATTGTCTTATATTTAATACAGTATATCTTCAGTTTAAGCCATAACCGCATGCTGTCCACTCAAGTGGACATCTGAAGATCTCTTTGAAAAATTTGTAAAAAAAAAAAAAAAAAAAATCAATTCTTGTTTTTCATGCCCTAAGAGCAATAAAAACACATAGGAAAAAAATCCTGACTGAGGTTATCATAATTCATGCATGAAAGGGTTAAGTACAAAAGGTACAAAAGTGTACCTTTTGAAATGGTACCGCACATAAGTGACAGCTTTTGTACCTTTTTTTCTGAGTGTCTAAAATATAAATGCCTCTTTCGAAGGCAATGTTCTACAGAATAGACTGTATGACCTAGTCTGACTTTAACGTTTATCAAAATCTAAACCAGTTGTTCTCAATGGCAATGTTTCAGAATCAAGATTTTGCATTGGACATCAAATGGTAGTTTATGTAAACAAATATGGCACTTTTTTATTTGTCCAAAGTAGGCTATATTTAAAAAATATGCTAAATATATGTTGTAAACTGCATGGATTAAGGAATATGTTTGTTAGACTGAAAAAAGATTTTCTTTAAACTTTCAATTACTAAAAAACACAAAATGTTCATGAAGAGGCAAGAAAGTACATTTCTAATTTTATAATACATTTTGAGTAAATGCAAAAAAATAATTCCCCAAATACTAATATTTATGATGCAGAGAGATCCAGTCAGACGAAGAACTGAGGATGAAATTAATTTTTATTTTCAAAAATGAATAAATTAATTACTAATGAAGAGTGAATTTTTGTAGATGATAATAAAACTTTTAATAATTAAGTACAATGTTGAATGAAATAAATGAGAGAAAACTTAAGTTAAAAAACTCAGTCTAAAGGCTCGTTTACACCAATACCTATAACTAAAGATAACTATAACAATGACTATATTAGCGTCCACACCATCTTTTATATTTAGAACGATTTAACAATGTTTAGAACTATTATTTATTATCGTTATAGTTATCGTACTTGGTGTGAACAGGCCTTAAAGGAATAGTTCACTTCAAAATGAAAATTCTGTCATCATTTACTCACCCTCAAGTTGTTTCAAACCTGTATGAGTTTCTTTCTTCTGCTGAACACAAAGGAAGATATTTTGAAGAATGTTGGTAACCAGACAGTTGATGGACCCCATTTACTTCCATAGTAGGAAAAATACTTGAGGATACTTGAAAAAAAGGATTTGAGTATGATTGCCAAAAAAGAGAAGAGAACAAGCTAAGGAAACAATAGGCCTACAAGAGAACTTACATCATCCTATACATGTGTTTAAATCAGATAAGAAAAGGTCAAGTGGTCTATCCATTATGTCAGACGTTGGTGTAGCAGCTTGGTCGGTGTTGACCCATTCAAATGTTACAGCTGCAAAAATAGACAAAACAGATATACCTGTTGTGGTTTTGACACCTTCAGAACAAGGACAGCAAAGCAAGCATTTTTCAAATACCAAATACCTGGAAAAGTACCTCTCGTACATTGAACTGTCAGTTCTAAGAAACATCATTCAGTCATTGGAATGCATCCAATATCTAACAGAAAGCATAAGTAACAAAGATCTATTTCTTAACGTATATAAACGTGAGTATACGAATAACATAATATTAGAAATGCATGTGAATTAAAAGTGGATAAACTGGAATAGAATAAAATTGGCTAAACATAGATGAACTAAATACTTGAATACATGCTGAGGTTAATACATGGGTAACTGAATTCAAAGATAGAGTTAAAACAGAGAAAAATTATAAATTATATAATATGGATAAGAATATATATATATATACACTCACCTAAAGGATTATTAGGAACACCTGTTCAATTTCTCATTAATGCAATTATCTAATCAACCAATCACATGGCAGTTGCTTCAATGCATTTAGGGGTGTGGTCCTGGTCAAGACAATCTCCTGAACTCCAAACTGAATGTCAGAATAGGAAAGAAAGGTGATTTAAGCAATTTTGAGCGTGGCATGGTTGTTGGTGCCAGACGGGCCGGTCTGAGTATTTCACAATCTGCTCAGTTACTGGGATTTTCATGCACAACCATTTCTAGGGTTTACAAAGAATGGTGTGAAAAGGGAAAAACATCCAGTATGCGGCAGTCCTGTGGGCGAAAATGCCTTGTTGATGCTAGAGGTCAGAGGAGAATGGGCCGACTGATTCAAGCTGATAGAAGAGCAACTTTGACTGAAATAACCACTCATTACAACCGAGGTATGCAGCAAAGCATTTGTGAAGCCACAACACGCACAACCTTGAGGCAGATGGGCTACAACAGCAGAAGACCCCACCGGGTACCACTCATCTCCACTACAAATAGGAAAAAGAGGCTACAATTTGCACCAGCTCACCAAAATTGGACAGTTGAAGACTGGAAAAATGTTGCCTGGTCTGATGAGTCTCGATTTCTGTTGAGACATTCAGATGGTAGAGTCAGAATTTGGCGTAAACAGAATGAGAACATGGATCCATCATGCCTTGTTACCACTGTGCAGGCTGGTGGTGGTGGTGTAATGGTGTGGGGGATGTTTTCTTGGCACACTTTAGGCCCCTTAGTGCCAATTGGGCATCGTTTAAATGCCACGGCCTACCTGAGCATTGTTTCTGACCATGTCTATCCCTTTATGACCACCATGTACCCATCCTCTGATGGCTACTTCTAGCAGGATAATGCACCATGTCACAAAGCTCGAATCATTTCAAATTGGTTTCTTGAACATGACAATGAGTTCACTGTACTAAAATGGCCCCCACAGTCACCAGATCTCAACCCAATAGAACATCTTTGGGATGTGGTGGAACGGGAGCTTCGTGCCCTGGATGTGCATCCCACAAATCTCCATCAACTACAAGATGCTATCCTATCAATATGGGCCAACATTTCTAAAGAATGCTTTCAGCACCTTGTTGAATCAATGCCACGTAGAATTAAGGCAGTTCTGAAGGTGAAAGGGGGTCAAACACAGTATTAGTATGGTGTTCCTAATAATCCTTTAGGTGAGTGTATACAGTAGATAGATAGATAGATAGATAGATAGATAGATAGATAGATAGATGGATGGATGGATGGATGGATGGATGGATGGATGGATGGATGGATGGATGGATGGATGGATGGATGGATGGATGGATGGATGGATGGATGGATGGATGGATGGATGGATGGATGGATGGATGGATGGATGGATGGATGGATGGATGGATGGATGGATGGATGGATGGATGGATGGATGGATGGATGGATGGATGGATGGATGGATGGATGGATGGATGGATGGATAGATAGATAGATAGATAGATAGATAGATAGATAGATAGATAGATAGATAGATAGATAGATAGATAGATGGTTAACTGGGCTATATGTATATGTACCAAAATACAGTACATTAATTATTCAGGGTGACATATACATTGAACATTGGATTATGATAAAGATGTGCAAAGAGTTTTCTCATTCCCTATGTAAATTAGTATTTAAAATTATAAACTAAGTGCACAATTATATCATTAGTTGTATTTTACTATCTGCATTTTGCATTGTCTTTTTTTCATGATCAGAAAAGCCAGTTGAAAACCACTGCTCCAAACTATCATAATGTTGCAAATATATATTTTACACTTGGCAATGGATTTAGAAACCTCGAAAAATGAACAAGATGTATTTTCCCCCTTTTACCCAGTATTGACTGCTTTGCTGTAATCACCTTTACTGTCTATGGTAATCACACTCATCATTGTAAACTAACCAGCATCGGTGTCAGCAATAGTAAAGAGGCTCAGGATGCAGGGTCATGTTGCTCTTGTTTTCATGGATCTGTAAAGGATTTCGTTCTCAGGTCATAGTCCACCATTGGTTGAGTGGACAGTTGGAGGATCAGTTTCATTTGCCCTGAATGTAAAACAATCTTTGCCCCTGTTCAAGAAAACAGGCCTTGACACATACCTTCATACATGGCACATGCCTTCATGTTCATTAGACATGCTGTTCTAACCTTTGATGGGAAATAATTTATGAGTTTTAGGCCTATACTGTAGTTACACAGACAGGGCTTAGTTAAATTAGGACATTTAAAGCAGCTTTTATAAATGTGCCTAGGAAAAAACATTACTGGTGTGCATCTTGAGACAAACTAATGGCACTGATATATTTTAAAATATGTCAGTGCAAGTTGCATTCAGTTAAACAGCTCAAACATGCATTTTGGTATAGTCTTAAAGGGTTAACCCCTTAACGTACCTCTAGCAGGACATTTGGCGCTCTTTTTTTATCGCTTTTTTTCATATCACATATTTTAGTAGTCATCATAAATTAGGTATCATTCAAAAGCTTACGAACTCTACCCTGGAAATCCAGAGTTCTCGCGAGAGCAGAAGTTGAATTTGCTCAGCGAGTTACTCTGGTGTCGAGTAATGATGCTCATTAAAAATGCCCTTGTATCTGAGCTGCACCAATCACATCGGGTTATCTGATATAGGCGGGCCAGAGGCGAGCTAAACAGATGACGACAGTGCTGTGACGTCGAAGTCATTAGTAAACATTGCAAGATGGCTATGGATGAATACCAGTTGTTTGAAACGGCTTTGGCCGCTACAATGAACCAGTTAGACTTGGCTTTTTATCTAAAAGAGGAACAGAAGACGGCGCTCGAATCGTTCCTTTGCAAGAAGGACGTTTTTGCTGTTTTGCCGACCGGATACAGTAAGAGTATAATCAGTTAGCTCCGCTGGTAGCTAAGCGATAACTTGTTGTGATTGGTCGTAGTGTTATCCAATTGCGTGCAGTGAGATTTTCAAATGCATGCTTGGTGCCACCCCTCGAGCTGGCCGATTTTCATTAGTCGATGCCAGACCATTAATCTTTCAGATTTAGGTCTGGATTTCCAGGTTATATGAACTCAAAATTCATCTTGTGAAAATCGTTTTGAAATTGGACGTTGCGTTACCATGAAAATGGTACTCTAAATTTATTTGGCGGGCTCCTACCCTGGTGGGCGGTGTCAGGTTTCATATCCATATTTACTTATTAAAGGTACAATATGTAATCTTTTTGCTTTAAAAATAGCAAAAATCACTATATCTATGTTATATATATTTTTTAGTTGTGTACTTACATTATCCCGACTGTTTCCAACAACTTTCAAACCAGGAGAAATTTGTAATTTAATTCGAAGACACAGACCGTTTCTTTATTTCCGTTTTGTCGCCGTCAATGGCGTCATATCTGCGTTCTCCCTGGTTTCCGCTCGTACTGCCATAGCAACCAGAGCCCTCTGATAGTAACCAAGGCGACAGACGTGGACAACTGTGTAGTTCGTAATGTCTATCTGCACGCTGTTGTTGTTTCGTTCAAACATTATGGACCATGGCAAGCAGACTTTGGATAAAAAAGGAGAACTAAAACGAGAATCAATATCAGCGCTGTGTTTTCGAGATGCCGAGAGCTCCACGTCCGAGACTTCGACCGCTCCTACATTTACTTTATTAAACAGGTGAGCACATTTACATAAAACTAATCAATGTTATATAGTTCAACAATGATAAAATGTTAGAATATGACCTGTATGTTATTCTAATGTTGATCTAGCTTACTGCTAGTCTCATACAGACAAACTAACACATAGAATAACATAAATTTCAACACATTCAAATGCAGTTTAGTGTGATAGTAGCCTGGGTTTCCCTATGCTGCCTTGCGTGCAGCGCGATTTTATTCACGCTGCTAGGCAGCCTGGATTCCATGGACCAGATTTTCCCCTCAAAAAGGGAACCAATCACAGAACGGGGAGGGAGCAGCAAGACGATGACGACGTCTATGCGACACACCGAAGCAGTTTGTTTATATCTATGGATCCAACATGGCATCAGATTCAGACGCAAAGTTACCTTTCGATGCAGCCTTAGATAGTGTTCTAAGTAGTTTAGAACGCAAGTTTTCTGTCGCTCTACAAACATCATCTGGTATAATTGAAACGATTGGCTATGAGCTACGTACAGGCGCATTTGATGGACATTCGTAGCGCCCAATAAACGGCTCTGGGCATTCGTAAACCACGCCTCAAATACGAGGAAATGAACATGTGGTTCCCAGACCACGTCTCAATGAGAAGAGGTCTGACGTTAGCCAGGCTAGTGTGATAGTGTAATGTTAGACCAAGTGAAACAGCGCTGCGTTACCTCACAAGTTTAATTTGTCTAATAAACTGACCTGTGAGTAGTAATTCTGGACTTGCATGTAGTTCGGTAGAATGAAATATCCATATTCCTTTTATATCCGCGGGACTCGCGTCGTGTGTGGAGCTGATAGCTGTCCCGACCTGCTTCATATCACAGTCATGATAAAAACATCGATGTATTTACTCATCCATAAACATTATTAGATCGGTCGGCTTGGCGTTGACGACAAGATCCATTATTCTTAGCAAATGTTGCGTCATCAAACTACGCCTTTGTTATTGTAAGAGGTTAGCGACCCCTAGCGGCGAAAAAAATTACATATTGTACGTTTAACTACTTTATAGTCAAAACCTTGACAAAACACATATCGTTGGAAAGGTCTGAGTCTCTAGGCTCCATATTTGGTGACTGTTTTGTGAAAGAAGTGAAATTTGGACAGAAATGTAATCATTTGTTACAGGAGAATGCATAAAAAAATCAATGGAATGTGGGTGACACCCGGTGGCTAAACAAAATATCATAGGAACTTCCAATTTGGAACACAACTTGATTTTATAGTAAAAATTATTTTGTAAAGAAAATCTTTTGTAGAAAAAAGAAAAGGAAGTCAATGGGTGCCGTCAACTGTCTGGTTACCAACATTCTTCAAAATATATTCTTTTGTGTTCAACCGAAGAAAGAAATTCATATAGGTTTGGAACAAATTGATTGATTATTTATTTTTGTTATTTCTCTTCTAAAGAATGGCCATCCAAATCATACTAATGAAAGGAGTAAACAGTAGGGATTAACACAGGAATGTTATTTCATAACGTTAGTGCAACCACGGAAGATGGACATGCTATAAATCAAGGCAATTTTGAGGAGAGGAACTGAGAAATGGCAAGGGACAGGAGGAGACATGATTAGTCAAATATTCAAAACCCATCCTCAGTAGCGGTGTCTGAATTCAACTCAACTGGCCCACAGACACGTAACCATAGCAACAAGAAGATCTGGATGTTGGAGAATCGTAGCCTCATTTGGACAAATTCTTCCCTCTGTCTCATTCAACTTTTCGCCTAGAAAATGAGTTGGGAGAAATGAGCACAAATAAGCATAGTATGTTTTCCATCCTCTCTCATCTCCATCTCGAGGGGTGTTCATGGAGTCTAGCTCTCTGTCGTCGGTTTCATTTATGACGCTGCAGTAAAACTCAAACGTCACTGTTGCTCAGTCATGGATAGCTGACATCAACAGCAAATATATTAAGCTTGATTTTAGAAGCTTTCATCAAGAGAAAAAAAGCATCCCCCAGCAACCTAAAAAACGAAATTCTATGTGCAGTAGAAGCCAAATGAGATTACATAAAGGAACTGCATTTGCTCCATTGTTTGCTTTGCACTTTGAAAGGTTCCAGGGCTTTCTGGGTCAAAGGAAAAGGAGGAATGATATATCATGTCATTGGTTGCACCTGCAGGAACTTGCTGTTATTTTGGTGGCAGAAAGCAGGACTGCTTCGGCTTAAGACAATTTTATAGATTGATTTTATAGAAAAGAATTATTTGAGCTCTAAAAAAAAAGTGTATAATGAAATGTAATATTATAGTCTCTGGTTTGGTCTGTGTGTTGGGACTCTTAGTTTGAAGTTCTTTCTGTTCTGTTTTGCCTAGTTTCCCTTTTCCTGTTTAGTTTGTTTGCTTGGTTGTCATAGTGATTCATTGTTTCATTGATTCGTCTCTCACCTGTTCCTCATCATCTGTATATTTATACCCTAGTTATCTTCTGTTCATGGTCTTGTGTTGAAGTTTTGTGCTGGTGCGTATCTCTGTATGGTTCCTGTTGTTTATTAAATGTAACTTAATCATCCTACTGTGTCAAGCCAGCGTGCGACTACATATGAAAATAATTTACCTCAAGATTTACTCACCAGATACATAATTTCTTCATAACATTACAATTAAGTTATCAGAATTGGGGTCAGGTATATATGCAAAAAAAAAAAAAGAAAAAAAAAAAAAGATTAAGACATGATATTAATCATTTCAAACACTTTGGCGTCAATGTTTATTTAGTCATAACATAGAGTAAAAAAGGAAAGAATTGACTAGACAGAATTGACATAAAATGAAAGACAAAAAGTTCCCTTTTAATTTAGGCTTTAAAATACTTTGATTACTTGATATATCATTTTGACCCATCTGTAACTACTATATTAAGAGTATGCATGACATTTATGAAGTTGTTGTAGGTTACAGACAACAGCCAAACATGTCTTACAATATTTATAATGGTGTTTTGAACCCTTCTCTTGAAAAACCATTTACATTACAATGTATGCTCATTTTATGTTAATTCTTTGGTGATAAGTGCCATTATGGTTTATGAAAAAGGGCTTACAGTATGGCTCACTGGGATTGTGTGCAATGCCTTCTGTACTTTAAAGTGCAAGTAGCTAAACCTTACTACAACAGAGCAAGATACATGTACATAATACCAAAAATAACTCATGTAGAAAATACTAACTCGCACATCTCATAAAAAGTCCATTGTTGCTGTCTAATGTCAAAATATAATGCTGATTACTTTTGAATACAGGGGCATGAGACAGTGGTTTTCATAAACTGCATGTTCAGGAACAGTTTTAGTCTTAAGGCTCAATTCAATCATTGGTGTTCAAGTATAAAAATATGATGCTTCTTGCAAGCAACGCGGATGAAGGTTGTGAATCACGAGATGCGAGACAGCAGCCTCACCTTAGTTGCACGAGGCCTAATTCAGGATTCTTTTGTCATGGAAATAAGGTGAGTCACCCCTTTATCCAATCCCTTGGCTTCCCCTGTGTTGAATTATGGGTAATTTGTAACTTCCATTCTGTCCAGTAAGTCCACTCATTCCTCTGTCTCCTCTTCATCTGTCCTTTTGGATTTGAGTCGCTGGAAACAGTGGATAGTGGAAGCCAAAAAGAAACTGGCAATAATGGCTACCACTGAAATACAAATTCCAGAAAAAATCACTATAAGATAATCAGTGAGAGTCAGCAATCCCCGACACTCTCGGAAACTGTCCTCAGAAAGCTCAATGAGTGACACCTGCCGCCCGTCCACTGGAAGAGAGCACTCCATACCCTCTAACCCTGTAAAAGAGACAGATGGAGAGGGGGGGAAATTATTGTGGAAAATACATACAGTTTCTGAAAATAAAATATGTTTTGATATTTTTATTCTACTTCACTTTAGATATACATACATGAACATTATTAATGCTTTTAATGCTCCTCGCCCCAGCCCAGACCTGAATGTCTTCTAACATTGTATACAGTTTAGCAACGAACATGATGCAGGACAACAACTGACTTCAGATGCTGCTTAAAAACAGGCATACTCCAGATTAAAAAAAAATAAAAATGTATGGCCACATTGTAGCTTTAAAAATTTGTGTAATAAATTCCAAGTTGAACCAAAATACTTTTTGCAATGTCTTTCAATGCTTTTCTCATCTCTGACTTCATTTCACAGCCAAAATTGATGTGCGATTAATTAAATTAATAAATCGGCACATCATGTAATTAATTAGATTACCATTTTTAATTGCTTGACAGCCCTAATACACATACACGTCTTTCCATAGACGTAATGCTTTTAAACTGTACAAACTGTAAATTATATCCCCTTACACTAACCCTACCCTTAAACCTACCCATCACACACAACTTTCTGCATTTTTCATTTTCAAAAAACATCACTTTGTATGATTTATAAGCTGTTTTCCTCATTATGGATATTGCCATCTTTGTGGGGACATTTTGTCCCCATAATGTAGTGTTTACCAGGACCCCCACACACATAAGCTTAGTTTTTTTAAGTTTTTTTTTTTTGTTATTGTGTTATTTTTGTGTTATTGGACTGGGGAGGAAGTTTAGAATTATAAAATATACAGTATGTTTTCATAGTACATATTATTTACTATGAATGTCATTTCTCATTATATGACAGCTTCAAAAGAAATGCCTTGGAAAAAAAAGGTACATTGAATCTTTAGGTGAAGAGTCCATGGAACATCTAGTTTGGTCTCGCATGACGAGTGTTCAGTTTCCGGACTTGTGTGAGTTTCCGAACCAGCTCACATGTCAGGTCACGAATGTCACAAGCATCCTCAGCTGCACAATATCATGCACAAACATGGAAGTTTGAACAAAGCACCATGTTTTGTTATTTTTAAAAATCTCAACCATCCATTACATCATATTATGATCGAATGAAAGCCAATTTGCACGAAAATGTACAAACATTTCAGGTACACTGTGAAAATTCAGCTTTGCATCACAGGAATAAATTATAGTTAAAAATATATTAAATTGAGATTTTAATATTAAATATTATTATATAAAATATTAATATAAAATTTTAATATTTCAAAATATAACTGTTTTACAGTATTTTGATCAAATAAACGCAGTCTTAGTGAGCATTTATTCTTTAAAAAATATTTAATGAACTTTTGAATGTTGTGTATCGATAATTAAAGAAAGTTCAGTTGTTTTTAAACTTATTCTTTCATTTTACTGCCCATTTCAGTTTATATTTCCCATTTAAAACCCCATTTCATTTCTCTTTGTTCAGCTCTTTAGTGCCATTTGATGGTCACATATTCAGACAGTGTATCGCTTCAAAGGATAATAAATGAGCAAGTGGACTTCATTAACACACGCGCGCACACACACACACAAACTCAAGGCTATATATCCAGCTGAACATGTAATAACACATAACAGTATTTCATTTAAGTGCTTTTATGATGGGTAAGCTACACGAATGAGGTTGTTTTCCAAATTCACGCTTGGTTTGCACTGGAACACAAAGTGCTCAAATCTGTTTGAGATCAAGTAACAAAAAACATCTTTATTGAAAACCTAGCCACAACAGAAACTCGAAGGCATGTGCAAATTATCTAAATAAAAATATCAAAATCTTAATATCATTACTAATGCCAAATCTTTGTTCCCACTCAAAAATAGTATAGGAAATAAGACTACAGAAATATAACGTTACAGAAATAAACATATGATATAATCAGTATACAGAAATATTCCCTATACTGTAGCATGGTGGTATTATTATTTGGAAATATTTGTATCTAGCAAAAACACGGTTGCAAATATGACTCAGAAAACTCCTATTACATAACGGCATGATAAGAAGTGAGATGGGATGCTTTCCAATCCCCCCCTCCCCTCCCCTCCCCTCTCTTTATGGGAAACATTTGTGAAATTTTCCTTGTTGGTTTGTATTTGGATTTTCACAGAGGGAGTTTTAATCTCCTTTCAGCCGTGTGATCAGCGGACACCAGATGACAGATTTAAAGCGGAACATCGCCTACGTAATACAGCCACGCTGACAGACAGACACAACAGAGCGGCAGAGCTCCACAGCTCCATCTCTCCTTTAATTGTGTTCATGCTCAAAGCCCCTTGTGATTCTGTGTAGCTCTTTAGGAGCATATTATTCTTTAGGAGAGAGAGAGAGAGAGAGAGAGAGAGAGAGAGAGAGAGAGAGAGAGAGAGAGAGAGAGAGAGAGAGAGAGAGAGAGAGAGAGAGAGAGAGAGAAAAAAAATGAATTTTTTAATTAAAATAAAAGAAACGCCATTCTCAGTAATATATAACCGTCCATGTCATAATACAATGCCACCATGTTTGTGCATGTCATTGGCCAAAGTCAGTTGACATCATCATCAAACGTGTGAGGCTGTAAGTGTGGATGAGTCACTCCATCCAGAAGGGGTTTTCCACATGCAGAGGATTCAGTGACCTCAGCCTCCTTTGTTGAGTCTGTCACGTGGCTGTTTGCCCATCTCTAAGAGCTCATCTGACGTTTCATCATGCTAGAGCTTCAGTGTTTTACACTGGAGATCCCCAAAGCGAAAATCACAAATGACTAACACGCACATGCTTTTACCCATTTAGAAAATCCTCACATCGGCCACAAGCTCAGTCAGCCGACTAGTGTCGTATTGCCTGCTGTCACCACATATGTGTAACGCGAGCCATGTTCTTGTGTTCGGAACAATGAAATGAATCAAAGCTTTACCTCTGGTGTGTAATAAAGCTGAATATATGAATCTCATTATCATTAGGTCTCTCCGTTCAGATTACACTGAATTCATTCAATACATTTGATTAGTGTGCTCAAAATCCTAGGCTACATGAGCCTGACAAATTCCATCCTTTAACTGTGCATGTGTTATCTTGTGGTAAATACATGACTTGTTCACTTCATTGTGATATTATATGATGTGGTAACCTCTCAGGCTCTGTCTGTTGACCTTTGAGGGTTGTTTAAAGAGTTGTGTGTGCGCCTGTCACATATGTGGATGTCACTACACACACTTTGCTTACATTTTGGTGGAAATCTTGGTTCTTGCTCTTGATTATCCACCTGAATATCAAATTACCAGGCAACTGAAAGTGTGCCCGAGGTGTGCTATCATCAGTATCAGATTCAATGTTGGGTTGAATAATGGATGTGACGTGTTCATCCATACCCAAGTGCAAGAATTACAACACTGTAAGGGAGTTTAAACTAGACTATCTAAATTAAAGACTACATTCTGATGTATTTAAAGGACTGTCATTTTTGTTAGAATTACAATAAAAAACGAGTAGAACGTATTTTTTTCCTGCAGTCGAACCCCCCAGCATTTATAGCATTATGTAGCTACATAACACCACAGTTATGGGTTTAATTGTCAAGAAATGCATGAACTGATAAAATGTATACTTTGAATGCAATGTCAATTTCAGTAAAAGTGTCTACCAAATGTGTGCATATAAATATATAATATCTGGACTGTTTAAAACAGCTCGGCACATTTTAATCAATATAGACTCCTCTGGTTCTTCTCTGCACTTGTTCATCAATACAAAATGTAATTACACTATTTAAATGAACATAAATGGTAAGACAAGATTACTTAAGGATATTGTGAAGAAAAGAACCCTCAAGAAATATTCATTAAATATTTATTTTTATTTTGAAGTAGCATGCATAAGGATTTAAAGTAATAGTAAACTCAAAGTTAATACCCAAGTCAGTTAACATTGTTAATGACTTGTTAAGAATCTACAAATGTGTCGTTCATAAAAGATCGTGCAAGGTCAATAGACTGAAAACATTTGTGAATGGGTGAAAGGTTATTGTTTACAAATAGAACTGAGTTAATATCATTACTTTGAAAATGAACTGCTTTATTAGTTACAAGCATAAAAATGTAAAAACAATATAGTCATATATGATCTAAGACTCTTGCTTCAAATCTTAAGCTACAGAATTATTCAAATAAATAGTCTGAATATTAAGCAAATCTTTCCCTAAATACGGAGTTTAATCCTATCAGGAAGATTCACATCTATGAGGATAACTATGATTAAAGAAAGTAACATTTCTCAAATGTTTATAATATTTGGTTAAGTTTGCAACAGTATACAATATATAATGTATGTGTGACCAGAACCCAATTTTTTTTTTTTATATTGACATGTTTGTAACATGCAACTTAATGTTACATTGGTCTCTTAAACAGACACAGGGGGAAAAAAGTGACCTGTGCTTCTAAGGGACAGTGAGGACCATGCATTCATATTTGATGTAGCTGTCTTGACCTTAAACTTAGACTAGTGGTAAGTGACCTAATGACCAATGGATAGTGTATACAAGAGGGTTCAGTTCCCTCAATTTTTTTCCTTTAGTTACTCAAATTAACGTCAACCAAGAGAACAAGACATGAGATCAAAATTAGGGAACATGTTGTGTGGCATATGTTTCATGAATTATGCACAAGAATATTTTGCATATTCTAGTGATCACCTAAAGTGTGTCTCTATCCCAAACAAAATCAGTTCATCCACATGTATGACCTAGTCAGAGAATAGATATTCTCACTTCTCATCCTTTGTGTTATTGACCATTTGAATCTTCCACAGGTGAACCACCACACACTGTGAAGGGTTCAAGTGATTGAAAAGGTTTCTAGTGTTTACTGGAAAAAATAGTATGACATTATTTCATGCAGATGGATGCAGATCACGAAAGCAAGATTTAAGAAGCTTACCAGTTGGAAGCTTGTGACGATTTTCTAACAGCCACAGGAAGAGTTTGGCAAAGTTGCAGTTGCATACCCAGGGGTTTCCTTCCAGGCGTATCATCCGCAAGGAAGGCAACTGGCTCAACACCCCGACGTCCAGGCCAGAGAGGGCATTCCTCTCCAGCTCGAGCTCTCGTAAGGAGGTGAGGCCGAAGAAGGCGTCCTTGCTGATCATATTCAAATACGGATTGTTCCCCAGCCGTAGCTTGATCAGACTACGGGACTCCCCAAAAGTTCCAGAGGGTATCTCAGTCAAGTTGTTGCTCCCCAGGTCTAGATAGACCAGTCTGGAGGATGTACTCAGAGTCCCAGGCTCCAGGCTCGTTAGGGAGTTATTTCTCAGATCCAGGTAGACCAAATCACTGTAGAGAACCAGGAAATCAGAAGGGATCCAGGAAATCCAGTTGTCAGACAGAAGGAGTCTCCGTATGTCCAAAGGGATAGAGTCTGGAAGACGGGTGAGTCCTTGACCTGTGCAGTCCACGGTGTGATGGTCCGGACACAAGCAGCTAGATGGGCAGTTATACCCCCAAGTTAACAAGGTAGAGGATAGCAAGGCAAGGAAAGGCTGAAGCCAATGAACACATGAGAACATTGTCAAGAGGGTGCGAGGTGAGGGGGAGATCGGGGGGGATTAAGTGAGGGAGGTCTGGAGAGGGGTAGAGGAGAGGGGATGGGGTAAAGGGTCAGGGGGCAAGATACTAGGAAAGGGGACAGGGGCGCATCTGAAGATGACAGGAGTCAGGGTTGTCGCGAAGGCATCTTTCCTTGTCTCCTAGATTGCAATCTACCAAGGCTTGAGCAGCAGCAAGTGGCTACAAAGACACGGAGCTCTGTTTTCCAGGAGATCATGTAGCAGGCAGTGTGGGTCGTGTGGCAGCCCGCTGGCTCTGAGCTTGAAAGGGGAGGAGAGACAGCGATCGAGAGAATGCGTGGAAGAGAGAGAGAGAGAGAGAGCGCGATGTGAGGGATTAGCAAAGAGGTAAATAGAGACGAGTGAACTAGAGACTGCGAAGCGCTTTGGGCATGGAGAGGGGAGGGGAATGTGACGACGGAAGGGGAGGTGTAGACCACTCTGTTTACCCACAGTCAGAAGGGAATTCTGGTTCTTTAATTCAAATGTACGCTATGTGCTGATCTGTATCTTGGTCCATTCACTTCTGCTCTTGATTGAGAGACATTTGAACTGTGGTGCCCATAACACATTTGACCCAAGGCTGTGGTTGCAAGTCTTCTTCCATCCTGGATAAACAGCTAATGACTTGTTGGCAACAGTTTAATCACGTTCGGTTTCTTTTTGTTATTGTCCTTTGATTCAGTCTGCGTAGTGTCTTATTTCATATTCTGTCTCCATTGCCATGGTGATGCATGTGACGATTAACATGGGGCTGTGCGCATACAGATTACTGCCCTGAAAGTGAGAGATGGTGTGAATAACTGTGTGAACCTCAATGGAGAACATCATTGCCTTCTATTGCATGCTACAAATCAGAAATTGCATGCAAACCTTCTGACTTCGTCACAGCTGCAGACTTCAATCACATTTGTTTATATCCGGAATGTAATGGCTGTCCTGAAAATCTCAAAGCTTTCAAAACATCCACATTTTACATGAATCAAGGTGAATACAAAAAGATTTGGACAGTACCTCTTCTCCAGTGCGTTCATGAAAGCGTTCATTACTCATCGCTTTTCCAGCTGCTGTTGTTTATTTTTGTCGCTCACTGTTCTTAATTCATGTTTACTCCTGTGCTGCTGTAAATCTCCAGGCAAACAGAACACATGCTGTGACCACAGACAGCTTTCCTCTTACATCACATGCACTGGAGAATGGCATGGCACAGCCCAATGGAATTACACAATACTCCCATAGGTCATATTGTAACCTTAACCTTTCTGGCAGGCATCAACGGAAAAAAAAAGGACTTGCCTTTGACCTTTTTTATGTGGCACATCTTTGAAAAATATCAACTAGTCTGAAATGTTACTTCCTCCGGTGTCCCTGTAAAAGAAACAAATGTCAGGTTCATTAGTGAAAAGGAAGGTACAGTAGGTTCAGGATATCTTCTCAGTAGGGCATTTGGAAGTGTCAGAAAAGCCATGCAGATATTCCTTTCACAATTAACGTCTAGCATATGAATAAATTATAAATATCACGAGCAACATACTGCGTGACACAGTTGGCTTTTGGATGGGACACAACAGGAAAGGACACAATGCTACTGTGATCAAAAAAATGTACTTGCATTGCAAGACAATAAAATGACGATAAATCTGTTTGCCTTGCTTTGGCAGAGCTGATTCAATCTCATTTTACAGAACCAAACTATCATTCGTCAAGGAGGGTGCATGACCGGGCTTAGTGGAGAAGATCATCCAGCTTGGTTTCTCTCACCAGGGTCTTTAAAGAGAAAGATGAGATAATCCAATATACACATTCACACACGCAAAGAAGACTGCATGCCAGCGGCCCCAAAAAGAGCACCTGTCAGCCTCGGCTGAGGACATGGCGACACACTTTTCTTCCAGGTGCATTCTGGGCTCTCACTCCACATGATCCTTACCAACATACCCAAGAGCAAGATACTATCACCCCCGCTGAACCGTGCAATGTTGAGACAACTGGCCACAAAATAAATAATAGTCTGAGTCAGAAAAAAGCACCAATAGTCACAAAAAATGAATGTCTCGGAAAATAGGACACCCACTTGAATGCACATCATTGACGTCCTAACTACAAGGGATCAACGAATCTGGGCCATATCATTAAAGCACTTTCAATCACAACAGCACTGACAAATTCAATTTATGTTGATATAAGTGCACAGTGGTTTATGTAAAATAACATGACCACGTATTTAGTAGATTACAGGATTACAGGTTTAATATTTCATTGTACTTTTGGTGTGATTTGTTGTGGTGGCTAATTCCATGGGATTAAATAAACACTGTTTTCACTGCAGCCAACAAGGTGATACTACACTTATCAGATGGGCCTGGCACAGTTTGATCATGTTTCAAAGATTGGCCATTGATGCGTCTTTACTTGACCCCTATTTGTCATGACTGCGAGTGCAAGTGTCCAGTAAGCCACTTAAAACATTTAGCATCACAAGCATCACCAAATGGAGTTGAAAAATAAAGGTTTCCAGAACACTCCCAATGTCTACCATCGGTTGGATACTATTCACAAATCACCTGCAAGAAAGAATGAACAATTACTAAAAATGGCCAACTAGGGTCTGAATTCAGGCTCCACACAGACAGCCAAAATCTTTCCAATACCACCACTGAAGAAGCTTATTCCCTGTCTCTCTTTCACTCATACACACATACATATACAAGAGAGAGAGAGAGAGAGAGAGAGAGAGAGAGAGAGAGAGAGAGAGAGAGAGAGAGAGAGAGAGAGAGAGAATTGATAGCTCAAACATTTGTTCAGCATCTGGTCATTAAGCAAGATTGGGAAGCACAAGTCTTCAGTTTCACTGGCAGAGCAGGTCAAATGCCATTGGCTTTTAAGGGATGAGTTTAAATGCCAGCAGAAAAAATAAGATATCTGAGCAACATGCTATATCAGGAGCACATTAATCCAAGAGAAATATGCAGATGGTACTTTGGACAAAAAGCCATCTAACAAAGTTATGAAATAAATACAAAAACATTAATCCTGGACAGCATGATATCAAACATTCGGACGATCTGATCTGATGGAATATTACACATTTTGTGATCTCCAGTATTTGTATTGCTAAATATGTCTACAAAATACTTCTCAAAAGCACGTCAACATACCTTGATCTTATATTGCAGCCTATAGCTCCCTCTGGTGGGCAGGAGAATAACAAAATCCACAACACAATCACGAATAAATAATTTAGAGACATTTTTCACACGAGGACAATTACCACACGACTCATGACACTGACCCTTGCTCCATTTTATTGAAGAAAAACATAACGGGTCACAAATGTTCTTTCATAGAAAATAAACCAATAGCAATACTACAAATTTTTCAACTGTAACATCATTCACATGTACAATTTATACAAAATCCAGAGCCTCTTGCTTCACTCACAGTGGTCATGGTGGACAGTACAGTGTTTGTGTGTGAGCAAGTGTATGACAGATTAATACCAATAAAAGTGTGTGCATACTGTTGTATTGTATGCGTGTACATGGCATAATCAACAGTCATATATTCACAAAGAAATTTATCTTTTATCGAATAGAGGATGAAAAAAAGAAAAGATATACATGAAGGTATTTTCTAATATATTAACATATGTACATTCTTTTCATACAACCTTTCCAATTCTCTACTCAAGTTATGGTAATGACATATTTAAAGAAAAGAAAAAAACACAATGACAGTCCACTGAGCCTGAAATAAGTTTTTTTTTTTATTCCCTTTATGAAGTTGATGCCTGGAGCTTCAATGAATGGATAAAATTCATTCATACACCCAAAAGGAGAATAATCAATGGTTTCGCAATAAGAATTAATGCACTTTACAAAACATTGCACCTTCCGTTTTAGATTTTACATATAGAAGGTTGCCCAACAAAAATACATGAGATTCAGATAATGAACAAGAGTATCTCTATACATGTGAAAAGTGTTTAGACGTGGAAGACCAGTGAACAAGTTGATAGGAAGCACATTCAATTTAAAAGAGAGGGTGTCAAAGTGTCAACTCAACAACTATTTTGGGTTACAAATGTGCCGAGCTCCGGGAAGAGCAACAGATTAGAAATGTAACTGCTTATTAACCAACACTGTATATACTGAAAACAACAAACAAGCAAGCATGTATTTTGCAAAGTATTTTACAATAATGATGATTATGTTGTGGTGTTTAATGTATAAAGCATGTCAGATGAAAAATAAATCTGTCCAAGCATGGTCAGTGAAGCCTTTTCACTTACGCCAAGCTCATACTGTCAAAACGACCTTTGACACAAACATTTTTTGACAGTGTGAGAAGAACTTCTCTGTTCTTGTTCTCTGAACTGTTTCATGTGGACAGCAAAACTTCTACAAATAGGGTACAAAACAAGGCCTGGAAATGAACAGGACAGGACAAATCACAATTTTAAGATGAGACAGGGACATTTAAAGTGTTGGAAACCAGCTACTGACATGCAAATTTTATGTTAGATAATAGTTTTTCAAACATCTAACAGTTCTTACAATAAAAAAGAATTAGAGCTTCAAATGCTTTAAAGTAACTGGACACCAAGCTGTTCCCTATTTGTGAAGTGTCAATATGTCGTGGTCAGAATTACTGCCACCCATGGTAAATATGATTAAAGAACACTGAAAAAAATATTCGTTGAATTTACTCCATTTTTTTATCGTAAGTGGTTGCACACAATTGATTTTAGCTGCATTTAAACAAATGCATTAAGTTGAACTAAAATTGATTAAGTTCAACTTAATGCATTTGTTTAAATGTAGCTAAAATCAATTGTGTGCAACCATTTACGATAAAATTTTTAAGTAAATTCAACAAATAATTTTTTCAGTGAAGGCTGTGAAAATAAATCTGCATTGTTTATCCTTTTGATCTGTCATAAAAAAAAAACAAAAAAAAAACTAACCTTTCATTGACATAAAACTGAATGGTGGGGGTGGTGCCAGTAGAATAAATGGCCACAATTATTGGAAATAATTGAAAATATTGTTAAAATATGAGGAAACTTAAAGGCCAAATTCCGTTAATCATCCATCACAATAAGTAAAACCAAAGAATATAGTTCTGATGTGCAGCAAAATATTGTTGAGCTTCACAAAATAGAAAATGGCTGTAAGATAAAAGCTAAAGCATTGAAAATTCACATTTCCACCACCAGGACAATAATTAAGAAGTTCCAATCAGTATCTACACCATATATACCAAGGATCACAGCTGGAAAATAATACTTGAGTCTTGAGGTCAAACAGCACCTAAAATCACCACATGTTGTTTGGGAGGGTTTCAAGAAAAATCCTCTGCTCTCATCCAAATGCAAACTCCATCACACTAAGTTGTCAGACACGACTGGAACTTCAAACAGAACCAGTTCTATGTTCAGATGAAACAAAACAAAAAGAGCTTTTTGGCAGCAAACCCACAAGATGGGTTTGGTGCAAACAGGGATAAAAAATTACCCCATGCCCGAGGTTAAATATACAGCTGGATCTTTAATATTGTGGGCCTATTTTTTTGCTGGAGATCCTGGACATCTTGTTCAGATACATGGCTTCATGGATTCTATCAAATACTGTACCAACAGATAAAAAAATGGTTAAACCTGACGGCCTCTGCTAGAAATCGTATAATGGGCCGTGGTTGGATCTTCCATCATGACAATGATTCAAAACAAACATCAAAATCAACTCAAAAAGGTTCTGCCATGGCCATCGCAGTCCCCTGACCTGAATCCTACATCCTACAATGTATCAAAATAGACTTGGGAATTTGAAGGATCTGGAGCAGAGATGTGCAACATTTTGTCCTGGAGTGTCGCTGTCCTGCAGAGTTACACTCCAACCCTAATCAAACACACCTGAGCAAGCTAATCAATGTCTTTAGGATTACTAAGGCTAAAGGCAGGCGAGTTTATATCAGGGTTGGAGCTAAACTCTGCAGGACAGTGGCACTCCAGGATTGATGTGGCCTATCCTGAACTGGCTCTCCAGGACCTGGACTGGGCCTGGAGGAATAGTCTCTGGGGCCGTATTCACAAAAAATGTTAAGGCTAAAAGTAGCTCCTAATTGGCGAATTTAGGAGCAACTCCTAAAAATAATGGGCGTGTCACTCGTAACTTTAGGACTCCTAATTTTTTTGACTAAGAGTAATTCACGAAGCATTTTAGCCCTAAAAGTAGCACCTAAGCCTGGGACAGCTTACAAGAAGTCGAGAGGACTCCTAACTCACTAAGACCTATTCATAAACCGCTTTTTGTGGCATTTCACGTTGCGATGTTTTGAAATGCGTATGCGGCGGCTACAGGAGCTTCCAATCGCGAGGGAACAATTTTGCATTGTAGGCATAAC
This sequence comes from Scardinius erythrophthalmus, assembly GCF_964197995.2. Taxonomy (NCBI): domain Eukaryota; kingdom Metazoa; phylum Chordata; class Actinopteri; order Cypriniformes; family Leuciscidae; genus Scardinius; species Scardinius erythrophthalmus. The sequence continues at coordinate 24,203,422 of NC_138235.1, forward strand.
TAGGGATGCAATAACGCCACCAACAACAACCAAAACTAGGCTACTCATTGCATGTAAACTAATTGTAACGTTTCATTGTGAATCAAATTAAAATGTTCTTCGCTTTGCAAACGTATGCAGAGGCATATAGTGACAGATTAATTCAATAATGTTGCAAAGATATTGCATCAATCCATATGTTTTCATTAGGCTACTAGGCTATTTGTTTTGCCTTACTCTTTATTAATTTAGGCTATTTATTCAGTTATTCATCATCTTCCGTCCTTCGCACTACTTGTGTAGTGCACGCATTCTCAGACCTGTCACCTGTCACTCATCACCGTAGGGGAGGTTTGGAATCATTCCCGCGTTACAATCATCAGCCAATCAAGGTGGACACTTCAGTCAAGCTCGTGCATGAGTAATGACGTCATCCATAGCAACGAAGACTCACTCTTAGTTTAGGAGTTGTCATTTTTCTTTACTAAGAGTAGGTCTGAAAGGCGTTGTGAATAACTTTTGAGAGAAAACTCCTAGATAAAATCTTTTAGTGCGATTTAGGAGTGCTCCTAGTGGTAAGATAAAATGCTTTGTGAATATGGCCCCTGATCTCTTGGTGTTCTCCAAACTCATCAGGTATTATAGGTGAAAACTCAGAGCTGTTATATTGGCAAAAGGAGGTTGCTAAAAGTATTGAATAAAAAGGTGCCATTAATTGTGGCCAGTGTGTATTAGAGAAAAACATTTATTTCATAATGAGAATTTCCCCCATTTTAAAAAGTTTTCCTTCGATGAAAGATTCGATTTTTTTTAAATTAAAAGGTCAAAAGGATTAACAATTTAGATTAGTTTTCAACATATTTATCAAGGGTGCCAATAATTCTGACCTCGACTGAATAGATATGCTATTTATACACAAATAATTATGTGTGTATGTACTGTATGCATATACATAAATATAAGAAATAATCTAAATATCAACAGGAAAATGTAGCGGTAAAAAACTTTTTTCATAACTTGAAATCTGAAAGAAAATAAAAACCCCACCAAGTGACAGATATAATTGGGACAGAAAATAAACATTTAAATACAGCCTGCACTTCTATTCAATTCTGTTGGCAGGCTCTGTGAGGAAATCAGCAATTGAAGTGCCTCCGATATGTTACAAAAACATCTGCAGTACAACAAACACTGGCGCATGATTATATGGTTAAGTGGAAATTAATGGTGTTATAAAGTATAAAACAAATAAATAAAACTCATGAAGAAAATTAAAAAATATTCATCACATGAATTTAAAAAAAACAATATCACACTGAACCAGTACTGGTTGCTTTGTCTACTATTCACATAGTTTAATTTCTATAATAGTCCTCATATTGGCAAGTGCTGCCAGCTCAAGATCCATCTCATGGATAATTCCTCATCATACATGAGTATCACACATGTATAATTGTTTCTCCTTTTTTCTTGCTATTAGTCCATAGTCTATTTTAGATTGACAACCAGAAAACATATCATAGCTGGTGAATATGGATGAGAACCAAACCATATCAAAGAGTAAAGGGTAATATACTGTATATATGATCAAAATCTAATTGTATCTCATCTAATTAGATTGCAGATTTACCCACAGAACTAACAGCCAAAATAAACTTCATAAAATAAGATGTGATAGTGGCTACATTTACATGCATATACAACCTTTTCTTCCCTTTTATTCTGCATATGGAAACATTCTGATTAAAGTTATACCCAATATGACAGTACCATGATAAAGATGACTGCATGAGATTCTTATAAAGAACTGTCTATTCTTCTAATTCTATTTGAATTTTAATAGTATAATGGGTGCACTTTATAAAATATATAAAAGTCGAGCTGCTTAGGTTAAGGTGACTATGCCAGAACTTTACATACACAAGTAGGCTACTGTTTTTTTTTTTTGTTTTTTGGATATACGTCATGACAGGGAAGAAAAGACTATCGCAACTTCCATTTCATGCTGACTTTAAAAGCCTATGAAATAACAGATATACTAACATTTGAAAAGACATGAGGCTTTTATGTGGCTTATTTGAAATACTGCAAAGTCACAGATAACACAGGAACATAAACTTGCACGTAAATGCAGCCAGAATGACATTTATGGATAGTTTTGGCCATTGGAAAGACTTCAGCTTGCCTTCAGTGTGCTGGTGCTGTATTGAGACCATAGAGGTCTTGTGGTGATTTGTTCTTGATCATCCCCAGAGAAAGTGACTACTGCTGGGCTCTGGACACAGGGCTTGCTGAAGTGGGGCGTCTTTCTGCGAGGAGGTCCACAGGGGTTTGGTGTGCACAGGCTGGTCCCGTCCTCCACTCCTAAGAATCAAACCTCCACTGACTGTATCTGGTTCATTTGGGCGCGCATCATCTGCACACTGTTGAGAATCTTCTTCTGGTGGCCGGCTAGTATGACTCCGACCTTCAGAATATCTCTGCGAAGACAGAGAGAGGGCGTAAGAGACATAAACTGCATAATATCATCGTAAACAGATAAGGCTATCAATTAAATTTTCAGCAATACTGTAGGTTTCCGGTGGCTACAACATCTGGTCCTGTAACTTAGTAAAGATAATGGTCGATATGAATGCAGTAAGCTTTATGGAAGATAGTAAAACATACTCCATAGTCATTTGAGACACCGCTTCAAAGGTAGTGAGGTCTTCATTTGCAAAGTTCTCTTTGTACTGGCCCATTTTAATGGCGTCCAACCATTCATCTACTGTGCTGAAGCTGGAGAAGTCTGGTGTGCTGCGGTCCAGCAGAGGTAGATGTACGCTGTAAAACACAAACAGATTCAACATCACTAGGATAGGAACATGTATAACGTGTATTTAAGTGTGAAAGTGCTAAATTAGAAATAAAATATCTCAGACCATTTGACCTAGTTGAAGGAATTAAAAATAACATTTACTACCGTTCAAAAATCTGGAGTCTGTAAGATTTTGTAATGTTTTTGAAAGAAATTTCCTCTGTTCACAAAGGCTGTATTTATTTGATTAAAAAATACAGTTAAAAACAGAATTATTGTGAAATATTAGTTTAATTTAAAATAACTGTTTTCTATCTTAATATATTTTAAAATGTAATTTATTCCTGTGATGCAAAGCTGAATTTTCAGCATCATTACTCCAGTCTTCAGTGTCACATGATCCTTCAGAAATCCTTCAGAAATCATTCTAATATGCTTATCCGGTGCGCAAGAAACATTTATTATTATGTTAAAAACAGTTGTGCTGCTTAATATTTTTTGTGGATTTGTGTATTGTAGTAAATATATGCAGTCAGTTTTTTCAGTATCGCAAGACATGTCTAAAACGTACACAAGCTATAAAAAGCTTTGCTGTTGAACTATACACTGAATTCTGAAAAGTCTTGCTCTGTAAGTTTTTTTTTTTTAAATACATTTGTTAATCATATGGACCCCTTATATCATTGGGTGTCCTTTTGGAGTCTCCAAGTGTCTTTTATTTTTTTAAAGACACTTACATTTACCTTAAAAAAAGCTTGCAGAAAATACAGTTTTGTGAGAATCATCCTTCAATCCTTCAATCATCCTTCAATACTTTGCTGGATATAGCAAATGATGACAAAATAAACACGTTAAACATGATACCCTTTTGATTACAAATGAAACATTTGAATCTATTGACAGCCCTAGTCTAAACTTAACTTAAATTTAATTTAATAAATAGAAAATAAACTTATATAAATATAAGTTTATAAACTTATATATAAAATATAAAAAAAGCATCTCTTTAAGATGCAAATGAGGCAAAATTCACTTTAAAATCCAGGAATTTAAAACTAGATAGTGATTTTTCTGAATTCTAATTATAAAGTTCAGACTAATGTCAGTGCTAAGAATACTGAATTGTAATCATTGTTTTCTTTTTCTTTTTTTACACAGACTAATGAATTGAATTCAATGCTCAGTGCTTGCTGACCCCTTCAAGCCTGGGTTGACCCAAAATAAAATCTCATACCCTGAAGAGAGAGGGGTGGTAGCCTTCAGGCTGCCAGGATTACGAATCATCTTATCCAGAGTGTTTACGATCTGACTGAATTTCGGACGGTTGTTTCTTTCCTTTTGCCAGCAGTCCAACATTAGTTGGTGCAGTGCATTTGGACAGTCCATCGGAGGAGGTAACCTATAATCTTGCTCAATTGCATTTATTACCTGGGGGGATGGGAGCAGAAATGACTGATTGAAGAACACATCAGAAACCTCATAAAATCATACTAAACTAAACATGTTCTTGAATGCACTTGCAGATATTGTTTCATGACATTCTTTGTCCACTAGGTGACATCCTTATCCAGCTCTTTATGAATGTACAGTAGCTTGATGAACAATCATCAATATGACCATGCATGTAATCATATAAGAATTGATTCCATACATCTTGATTGCTCATGTCCCAGTACGGTCGCTCTCCATAGGACATGACCTCCCACATTACGATCCCATAGCTCCACACATCACTTGAGGATGTGAACTTCCTGTATTGAATGGCCTCGGGAGCAGTCCATCGTATTGGAATTTTCCCTCCCTGTGTGGACACTGAGTTTAGTTAGGTACTGAACACATAATGCATTAGCATGAAATATTAAGTCATATCAGGCCATATGACCCGCTGAACACACACTCACCAGGGCACTTGTGTATGTAGGATCTGACGTGTCATCTTCCAGAAAGCGAGAAAGCCCAAAGTCAGATACTTTGCAGACTAGATTGCTGTTAACCAGTATGTTGCGGGCAGCCAGATCGCGATGTACGTAGTTCATGTCACAGAGGTATTTCATGCCAGCTGCAATGCCACGCAACATGCCGACCAACTGAATGACAGTGAACTGGCCATCATTTTGCTAAGAGGACATACAGAGAATACAAAAGTATATTAAAATACTATTAAAAGGAAGTGTATAAGGATACACATACTTCTTCTGTACATTAAGAAAGGAAGGCATTTCTAGCATTATAAAATCAGTCTTTCTAGCAAAACAGCTTTGTTCTGTGAGCTTGTGTCACAATCTTGTGGAAAAACATCTAGAACTTAGTCCAGCTGTGCCTCTATGCAAACACATCTGGGTCCTGCCCAATGGGATCCTGGGTCAGCTAAAATCAGCAAAAGGACAAACGCCTTCACACACTGTGAGATCAAAAGAGCTGAACTGAATAGATTTTTGGAAAATGTAGCCAAAAATATTAGTAAAAAAATTTATTTTGATTCCATAAATCTAAATGTACAGAATTAAAAAACAAATGTGGCTTGTAAATAATTAAGATAAGGGGGAAAAAAATGTTGTGTGATTACTGCAGGTAATTATTATTATTTTTAAATTACATGGCACATGCTGCCCAAAAGGTGCACTCACGATTATTATTATTTTTTTCTTAGAAAAAAAGAAAAGAAAACAAATACAACACTGTTGAAAAGTTTGGGGTCAGTAAGGTTTTTCACTTTTTAATAATACGTTTAGATGAAAAACATCAAATTGATCAAAAGTGACAGTGAAGCCATTTATAATGTTACAAGATTACAAAAGATTTCTATTACAAATTGCACTTGAGCACCAAATCAGCATATTATAGGGTTCCTACACATTTTCCATTTCAAAATTCCATACTTTTCCAGACTCAAATTTCCAAACCTCTCTGTAGATTTTCAGAGTATATTCAAAGTGCCCCTATTATGCTTTTTCGAATATTCCCTTTCAAGCAATGTGTAATGCAGCTATCTGCAAAGTTCTGAAGACGAAAGAGCACGCGATAAATAAAGTTACTGTATTGTGTCTCAAAAAAAAAGAATCAACACTGAACAGCCTAAACGAGTCATCAGGAATTTGAATCCCACTTCCGTGACGGCTTCACGTCACTGGGTAACACATTTGGCCTAATGCCCACCTACTGTATGTTCTACGTTGTCCACCCGCGAACAACTTGACCCACCCTCAAACACTGTAGCTGGTTCTTGTTGTGTATGTCGAGAAGACGCTGTTTTCAGCTCTGCAAAAGCAAATTCTCTTTGTAAACACTTCTAAAGGACGAGGATGCGAAGAGTCTGGTTAAAATGACCACAGCGATACAACAGAAGTACAACCTTTTGACGAATGCTTCTCAAATCTCCTTGAAGTCTAAATGAGTTTTACAAAACGCTCCATGTCCATTAAAAATGGGACAGTACCCACTTTATCAGTAAGTATGATTATTTATTGATGCATATATTTTCTACTGGGTGTTCTTCTAGTGTATCACTGAGAAATGTTCTGCTCAAGTTCTGCTTGCGATGGAGGTTCGGGTTGAATAACTAGTTCTTCCAATGTCCAAAAAATGCTGTATTCTGCTGCCAGGCCGTTAGATGGTGATGAAACACTATAGACTGAACATGTGATACGCATGTGCATGACGTCATCATCTTCAGAGATTCACATTTTTTTGCTGTTTACACGGAGACCATTTTCAAAAACTTGCACTTCAAAAGTTTGCGTTTTCAGGCATCCAAAACGCCATTGTCGTGTAAATGAACGGCCAAAACGCATAAAAAGTTTTACGTTTTTTGGTTGAAAACAGTGTCGTGAAGACTTACCCGAAGAAAGGAGTCCAGTGATCCGTTCTCCATGAATTCAGTGATGATCATTACTGGAGTGCTCTTAGTCACCACTCCCTCCAGGTGGATGATGTTGGGATGGTCAAACTGCCCCATGATGCTGGCTTCGCTCAGGAAGTCCCGCCGCTGCTTCTCAGTGTAGCCTGATTTCAGAGTCTTGATGGCCACCAAAATCTCCCTCTTCCCAGGAAGCCTGAGATTACCGCTACACACCTCTCCAAACTCACCTAGACAGTTAATCCATATATAGACCAGTATATTACACCTCAGGAAATTTTACCTAAAATTCAATTAGATGAATATAATTAAATTAGCAGCCTGGTTTACTAAAACTTTGTTGCTCCTTTAACAATAATTAAAGGTGCGAACACATCAAGAGCTCCAGGCTTTTTGCCAGATTGTAGCTGCTTTCTAATTAATGGTTGATTTGCTTATATGCATTCGACTAACTAGATGAGATGCAAAGATGTTGGTTAGACTGCAAATCAGCACTCTATGCAATTCAAGCATATTAAAATATTCCTAATTGATGTGAACAGTGACATTCACCTGCACCAATGACTTGCTCGATTTTCACACAGGTCACGTCTATTTCTTTGGCAAACTCGCGCACTGCCTCATTGGGATCCTCATATGTGAAAGGATCAATGTAGATCTTCATTCCTGGAGACACTTAGAAAGAGAAATAGGAGCTGCAGCAGCAGATGCAGATGCAACAGAAATATATGGCCTATATTGTAATAATTATATTTTAATGATTTTTGATAGATGGGGTGGGACAAACATAATATGGCTAAATAGCAACATTTCTACTTTAAAATCAGATTACCAAAATGTCAACAGAAATGTAAACATTTTTTGTATCTTCTTATTTTAGCGTAATTACAACACTATATTTATATATTATATTATTATTACATTATATTACTTTTTTTCCACTGCTGTAGCCTGTTTTGTTCCATATCTTAAGAATCATTGATGTATAGTTAAATTATTTAAATGATTAAATTACATGTGATAATATTATAATAAACATCAATACAACATGACACTGGCTCACATGGCGAACAAGCTAAACAATAAAGTGGGAGCATGCGAGCACTTCTAGGAGAGGACATAAAACACAAAAGAATTATGGTTTCTGCATGTATATGCTGAGTCAACTAGCTTAAGTGCACATTTTACCATCACCATATGGACCCATTCCAATACACTGCAGTTCATAAAGTAACATTGTGTGGTAAAGATCTTCAAATTGTAAGTAAAGTTGTGCTGTGGTTTCAATGTTTATGTGTGCTGTGCAGACAGTCTGCTGTTTTCATTTAATGATCTGAGTCTTGTTTAAAAAAAAAAAATCAAGTAAATATTATGAGCACAAATGAAATATTCCATATATGTCTGAATGGTTTACTCACTGTGGCCGCTGGTGTAATGCTGAATCTTGTCAGTGAATTCTGACTCAGTCCTGTCACTGCCTCTCCTGATCGAGACCCAAACAGGAAGAGGAAGTCAGATGAAAAACTTTCAAGCACTTTGAAGCTCTTTCTCAGTTTATAAGAGAAAGAGGAAATAAAACATCTGTTCAGTTTTAATTGATTCCAGATATATAGATAGTTTTATTTAACGCCATGTCAGCATCTAAGGCTATTTTCACCGCAAAAATTAAATAAAAAAAAATACAAATATCATATAAATACAATAAAACCAAGCAAACACAACAAGTCATATTATATATATTTTTTTAAATTAACATATGATAAAAAATCCAAAACCTTTACAGGCATAATCTTACTAAATAAGTCCTTAAGTGAAATAACTTCATAAAAGAGCATTCTACTTGTATTATATCCAGATCATGATTACCAACAGACTCACCGATTACAGACGATAATGAGCACAACCACAGCGATGAGAAAAACAACACCCGCAGCAGCAGAGCCGATAATGAGGGGCAGTTTCTCCCGCAGGCTGGAGTTATACTCGTCTTCAGATGTACACACGGCAGACACAAAATCAGATCAGTTAGGAAGAGTTTTCAATCACAAAAGCCTATACCATTTTTTTTTTTTTTTAATAAAACAGACCTGCAGGAAACATTATAATTTCTCATTCTTTAACCAAGTACAAATGTGGTTTTCCCACATTTTAAATATGAACATTAACATTTGAAATGTAGGAGTATTAATCTAAATGTTGGCAAAGAATCAATATACACATACAAAATAGTTGGGCTCTGTAAGATTAAAAAAATTAAAACAAGTCTCTTATTTGATCAAAAATTCTGCAAAAACTGATATTTTGAAATAATATAACAAAATAGAAACTTTTCTATTTTAAAAAGTAATTTTCAGCATCATTACTCCAGTCTTCAGTGTCACACGGTCCTACAGAAAACATACTAATATTTTTATACAATGTAAATGTCATGCAAAATTTGATCAGTTTAATGCATCCTTGCTGACTAAAATAAAAAAATAAAAAATAAAAACTCTTACTGAGCCCAACTTTGCAATTGTAGTGTATATTTTTGCTGCCACGTTTTATATCACAGTGTTGTTGAATTCTTGATTCTGATTGGCTGACAAACATTCTTAAAGGTGCAGCATGCAATCTCCCAGAATTGTTGTTGAACTGTTGATATTTGAAATCAACCCAAACAAACCCAGCCCCTCTCTTCATTGCTCCGCCTCCAAAATTCACAAACCCTTTTCAGCCCGCATCATAACCCTTTATCTTCCAGTGATATTCCACTGAGATTTTCTCTTTTGTATGGTCTCTCATCTCTCTTTCAACAGTCTTTCTTCGAATCTCCCTCTTGCTCACTCTCTCTCCTCATACTCCCATTAATACTGATTGGCAACAAGGTCCGACAACTTTACAACAGCATTTTTGAAAAATAGCTTACTGCACCTTTAAGCTGTTAAATCATCTTCAACGATCGTCCTGGCGCCAGCTCTGGACATGCCACAGAATCTTCTAATGCCCACGAAACAAATAAACGTGTTCCCAAGTAGAAAAGTGCTCCCTGCTGTCAAATGTTTCCATTTTCGTCAGATTAGTATTGGAAATAAACAGCATGCTGCGACGGCTTGGCCACTGGCTCATGATTCTGGCTTTGCCATTGGGACATGGATCTAAAATTGTCCTCCAACTGACTATGGTTAATGTCATTTCAGAGACAGGAAAGCAGGATTTGCCAGACTGTGGCACCTTATTAACGATTGACAATTTCATTGACTTGAACATAAATAATTAGACTACTATTTAGGAAAGTAAAACAGCAAAATGTTTAGTTTCAAAAGCCTGTTAAAGTCCAATACCTTCAGTCATTGTTTGGAAGAACATCTTCCCACTGAAACGTCCAAAGCCCGCCACTGTTCGGGCCCGTACCTGGAACACGTAGATGGTCCCCTGCTTCAGGCCACGGATAACTGCTGTATTAGTCTGACTCCGCAGCAGAGAGGAGTTCGACTCAGCCGTATACTAGATTTAGACCAAAGATCAGAGATCATCATAAAATAAAAGCCATACAGAAACCTACATTAACATTTAGAAAGTCAATAGATCTAACAATATAAATGAACTAAATTAATTTAAGCTTGTACAAGAACAGAACAAATACATCCCCAAGTAATTGTTTATTGCTTTAAAGTTCAACTCAGTTTAAGTTCATTGAATGTTTTTATTTTTTGAGAGAAGAGAATCATGTTCAGTACTTATTACCTTCTCGTAATATTGCAGCTCATAGTCCAGAATGACCCCATTGGGCTGGTCTGGCTGGGACCAGGACAATGTGATACTGTCCACAGCTCGGCTGACCTGATGCATAATTGACACAGCAGATGGAGCTGTAGAGAGGATGATGAAACAAAGGAAACAAATGAGAAATATAAAGTGTAGGAGTTCATCTAAAAATCTTTTCATGAAAAATGAGCTCATAATATAGAGTGGTTCTCAATCCTGATAGTGTTTCGATCACCACACTTTATAATGACTTTCATTAAGAACATTAAAATTGATACACAATTGAAAAGATCATTAAGAAAATTGCTTAGATTTTCATGATTAATTTTCATGAACGATTATGTTCGATAAGTTTTATACAATATTTGGGGACAGCAAGATTTTTTTTTTTTTTTATAAATACTTTTATTTAGCAAGGATGCATTCAAACGATCAAAAGAGACAGTAAATATTAAATGTTACAAAAAAATTCAACTTAAAATAAATGCTGTTTTTACTATTCAATCCAATCAGTTTCCTCAGATACATTAAGCAGCATCTGTTTTCAACATTGATGATAATAAGAAATGTTCCTTGAGCAGCAAATCAGCATATTAGAATGATTTCTGAAGGATCATGTGACACTGAAGACTGTAATGATGCTGAAAATTCAGCTTTGCCAACACAGGAATAAATTACATTAAAAAATTCTGTACATTAAAATAGAAAAGTTAAATTGTACTTCAAAATGTAAAATATTTTAAATTGTAATAATATTTCACAATTGTACTAGTGTTTTTACTGTATTTTTTAAACAAATAAATGCAGCCTTGGTGAGACTCCTTTAAAAAAAATAATTAAAAGATCAATTCAACCATACATCTTTGAATGCTTGTGTATATCTTCTCAACAGAACCCCTGGAGTTCACTATTTTTGACATCTGGAATGCGCTGCAACAGCATTTCTCCCTAAGCACAACACCATTTCCAACAAAGATCAGCTATACTGTCTATAGTTCTGGAGCTGGAGCTCACATGCTAACTGGCCTCTGCGTAGCACTCACAGATCCCTGGCACCCGTGCCGTTTTGGATATAGAGGAGCCATTATATCAACTGCAGCTTCAGACTGACTACTAACTGGAAATAAAGACTCTGGGAGCCCATGTAACACTTCATTATCATTTACAAGCCTTAAGAAGCAAAAAGACAAGCGTGAAAGCTGGCAAACACTATGGCTGTTGATAAAACTGCACTCATGGTTTAAAGATCAAACAAATCGCAGTGCCTTAAAGCCAAGCGATGCCTTGTACATGAAGTTTGCTCCTGGCATGCTTGCTTGGGTGTGTAGGGAGGAAAATTATTTTGTTTATATGCCAAATACTTATTCCCCAGACTTGCGTGATAAAATATAATAGGTAAGACAATATCTCAGCGTTCTAAGACCATTGATTTGAATCATTTTCAAAATAAATTGGTCAAATAAATCACACTGATACTCTTTCACATGTGCCATCTCTGTATAATGATAGCTGTTGAGCCCAAAGAAAGATGTTTTCTACGTTGTATTTATAGTTGGCATAAAGTTGATGGTTGATTACTCTGAGAGTTCGAGGCCTCAGGTTGTTATGCGTTCTCTGTTGCCGATCAGAGCTCAGGAATATTAAGCTCACAATGTTGTGTAAAAAATATGTCTTGTGCTATTTAGTTTCTCTGTAAACTTCGATCCTGAGCTTTGATTAAGTGTTTTTCCATGCGCTGGTTTCGATGGGCAGAACAGGCTCTGTGTCTTGATTTACTGCGCTGAATGGTGGGATGGTGTGTGAGGAGGATGGGATTGTTGAGAAGTTGAGCGTGCCGTTGTGTATTTTGGAGAGATTCATCTAAACAACACTAGGAAAGAAAGATGTGATTAGACTAGCACTCTAAATAGGAAGACGAACCATTTCAAACAATCACAAAATTCAATTCCTCAGACGCATGTAACTTTTTCACCCCCATAATTTGTAAATAAGCTGATGACAGGACTGCAATTTGGGTCATTATTAAAGACAAGCCAGTCAAATTGTCATCATTTACTCACCCTCACATATTTTGAGACCAGCATGACTTTCTTCAGTAAAAAAAAAAAAGATTTAGTGGATTGTTCAAGCTGCTCATTTTCATACAAAGAAAGTGAATGGTGACCACATGATCCTTCCGAAATCATTCTAATATGCTTATTTGCTCCTCAAAAAACATTTGGTAACACTTCACAATAAGATTTCATTAGTTCAAAAGTTGTTAATGGACTTTTGAACTAACATGAACAACAAACAATGAATGATTTTTATTTTTATTAACTAACATTAACAAATGAGACATTATTGTAAAAAGTTACCAAACATGTCTTATTATCATGAATGTTGAAAACAGTCATGCTGCTTAATATTTTTATTTGTGAACTTGAATTTTTTTTAGGATTCTTTGACTAATAAAAATTACAGAATTTACTTGAAATACAATCATTTGTAACAATGTAAAAGTCTTTCCTCACTTTTGATCAATTTAATGCATCCTTGCTGAATAAAAGTATTAATTTCTTTAAAAACATTTTCTTTACTGACTCTAACCTTTAGAACAGTGATAAATATAAAACTCCTTGGACCACAATGACAACAACAACAACAAAAATGCTATTATCCTTTAAATCTTGTTTATTCTAAGCACCCATGGTTTATTTAACTCTACAATATTTCAAAGGAAATGCAGTTTCTAAAGTTGAAGAAACCCAGAGCGTCTGGAGAGAATCCCCCACAGGTATGTGGCAATAAAATAGAGCAAGTCATAATATATGAAAATAAGTTCTTTCGTTTTGATGAGGTGATCGGTTTTCCAAAGAGTCTGCAGTAAGTGGTACTTCATCATTCCGCTGCTCTCTTTGACTGCAATTTATGAGAAATACAAGTAGTACTCTCTCAGTGAAAAACATAAATTCATATGTCCTTGCGGTATTCTGGAGGAGAATAAGAGGAACCGATTACGAGCATTTCCATCTGAAATGGATCTCAGAATCATTATTTTTTCCACAAGAATTTCCACTGTGGCAAAGTCATTTACTTGTTGATCGCAGCTTAAAACAATGTAGACTTGAACACATTAATGGGAATACCTACAAGCCAACTGTTTCCAAAATGGAGGTTCTTATGGTATCAAGAAACATGTGTATATATATATATATATTCTTGAAATTCCTTCCCTTAGGGTTACATATCTAAAATCAAAACAAAACAAAAAGAAAAAGAAATAGAAATAATAATAATAATAATTTCCTTTTACTGTTTTATTTATTTTTAGGACCGTTCCTAACTTGATTCACATTTCATGCATTTTATAAAAACCATTAGCTTGTACTGTAAGTTTGTCTGAGAAACATTATTAATAAATCCCTGAGCGTGGGAGGACGTTTATAGTTCCTGAGTGCAGTGTAAACCCGTAGCTGTTGAGCTCACGCTTAGGCTCTGGTTGAGCAGCCGGTCCTGGCATTGTCCCCTCTCTCTGTGTTTTGGGGACGCGGGTGGTGTGAGGTGGATTTTTGTCTTTTAATGGCAGCAGTGAAGCAGTAATGTGGACTGACAGGCACACCGGTGGAGCCCCAGCCTCCAGTGATAGGGCCAGCGAGTTCACTGCAGCACAGCCGGGGGCACGGCTCTCATTAAAATGCTCTATTAAACACTATTATGTTCCTTTTGAACTGGCTCTTTTTGACTGACAATTAAAATCCCTGTACAGAGCACTATGATGAGTGTTGTGGACTAGCTTTCAGTCCTCTGATAAAATTGAAGGAACATGAGAAACCTGATCAGGTGAAGATAAAAAGATGCAAACACATCAGTTTCATGATGAAATCCTCTAATACTCAAAGCAGCAGGGAAAAACAAAAAAACTGGGCAACATGAATAGTGAGACTCACAGAGATACTAGTGTGTGACTACAGTCTGGTGATGTGCAATACAACATATTTACAAAATCAGCAGGGATCTAGAGTTGACACTAGACAAATGTAGATCAAAAGATATTTTTGGATCAATAGTTCAGGGATTTTCAAATTTGTATCTGAGGACCTCTGAAAAGAGGGGTTTGATAGGGGTCAGTAGAAAGATAAAAAAAAAAAAAAATATATATATATATATATATATATATATATATATAAAAATGTAAAAAAAAAAATAAATATATATATATATATATATATATATATATATATATATATATATATATATATATATATATATATATACGGTATATATATATATATATATGAAAAATAAACATTTACCAAAATTTGCTAAATATTTATATATATATAAATGTAAAAAAAAAAAAAAAAAAAAAAAAAAAAATATATATATATATATATATACGGTATATATATATATATGAAAAATAAACATTTACCAAAATTTGATAGTAAATATATCAAATATATTATATGGAATATAATAATGTAATATATTATATACATATATATACATATACACATTTATATATAGTATGCATTATATATAATATATTATATGCATTATATATAATATAATATATATATTAAAATATATGTATATTTATATACACATCTGATATATGCATATTTTTAAATTAATTTTAATAACATATTTTACAATATATAATATATAGTGTAATATATTTATATACACATCTGATATATGCATATTTTTAAATTAATTTTAATAACATATTTTACAATATATAATATATAGTGTAATAAAATAGCAGTAATTATATTATTATTTATTAAATATATTGTTTTAAACATTTATAATAGTTATTAATAATATAAAATATAAATATGTCTTGGCACATTTAAACATTTAGCTACTTTAATATTTACTTTTACTACTACTATTATTACTGTTATTTTACAATAATTTTTTGAAGATTGATGGCATCAAAACATTTGAAAACCCCTGAACCAGTCAACCTTACTATTCAGATTCAGTTAAGTTTAGTCTGACCCATTCATGCTACATAGTCTGTCTATTATTGCTTTCCTTTAGCTCAAACAGTGCCGTGCTTGCAACGCCAAGGTCATGGGTTTGATTCCCAGGGAAAGCAAGAACTGATAAGAATGTAAATGTGTACCTTGAAATGCAATGCAAGTCGCTTTGGATAAAAGCGTCTGCCAAATGCGTAAATGTAAATGTACAAAAGCTGCTGCCTGCCGCTGCTCAGTGTATTTTATCCATAAACTAATTTCCAAAAAAGCAAAATAGTAGGAAAAAAAAAGCTAAATAAAAGCTCCTGAAATTCAAGGTCAAATTCAGCCCACAGCAAGTTGAAAGCATTTAGAACATCATCTGCGATGTCTCAAACTGTAACCAGAGTTTACTGCTGTCTTACCAGCCTGGTTTGTGGTGATGTTGACAGCGGTGAACTGAGGCGAGGAGGGACTCTGGTCAGACACTCCATTCACAGCCTGGATCTCAAAAGTGTACTGCGTGTGGGCCAGCAGGTCACTGATATGGACCCATGGATCGGTCAGGCCAAGTTGGCGAGGCACGAACTGCACGTTGTCACCGCAGCGAGTGCATGACCCTCGACCCGAACCGCAGCTCTTGCAGATGATGTTGTAGACCACATCCTGCCGACCTCCGCTCTCCTTCGGCGGATCCCACTCCAGCCGCAGGGAGGTCTCGTTCACGCTAGAAATCACTCTATGGGGCGCAGACGGAACCGCTGTGGAAAGAGAAACACACTGCCTCATCAGCAAGTCCGTGTCTTATCGGGACGTGAGTTTAATTAAACACAAGCCTAGGAATTCTTGGATTATGTGGTGTAATGTGCAGGAAAAAGTATGTGAACCCTTTGAATTTGTCTTTGAAATTTGATCTGATCATCAAGTCGCAACAATAGCCTACCTAAAGTCTCCCTACATTAGGCCTATGTGATATAAAGTAACTTTACATGTCCTGTCCCATGTTTTTTTCCCCTCATAGTCTGCTGGGTTGCTGACTTAAGCACATTCTAACTGCTTCGTCTTGTGTCTTTATGATCTGATTTTCCCTAATTCACAAGCCTATTATCATCGCTCCTTTAAAAAAGAAACTGGATCAAAGTAATCTCCGCTTTCTAACAAGCCACATTAAAGTAACAATTTCATAATGGGTAATTACAAGAGATGAAAAGAGAAGTGGTTCATTGTAATGTAAAACAAGAGTTAAAGAGAAGAATGTTCTCCTCCCTCTATTCTGGACAGAGTGCAGCAGTTCAGACTACTGACAGCGTAGAGCACTACTCCACTATTCACACACAGGCTCACCCTTCCCAAAAGAACAGAGCATTATGCAAATCTCGACGGGTCAATCTCGCTGCTCGGTGAGTTACAGCAACGAATGAATGTTCAGTGAGTTACGCACACATTTTCATTTGCTGCACTTAACTGAAGGTTTAAATAGGGCAACCGCATACAAAAATGAAAAGACAAAAGACTCAAGCAAGTCTCCTGTGCTGAAGTTATTTTTCTGAGTAGAGATGTCAAATGACCGGTACTGTGTGAATGAAGTTGATACTAAAATAAAGAAGTATTTTGCAATAGCAGTCTTTTTACAGTATAAAACTGCTTTTAAATATGCTCATATGTGTATTTGAACCAGTGCAATATGTCTTGCAAATGCAATGTAAACTGTAGCTTAATAAACCTGCCACTGTCTATAATATCATTAATATATATCAAATGGCAATAATAATAATAATTACAACAACAATAATAATAATAATTGTTATTATTATTATATGTAATTACATTATTATATACACATTGTATATAATAATTATTATAAATAACACTATTGTTGTTAATATTAATAAACAACAACAACAATGATCTTTATTACTTGATATGCACCTATAATTAAATTCTGCCAGACAAGTCAATAATTATTTTCATCTTATGGATAATCAATAAATGACAGCTATTAAAATTAATATATATAAAATAAACCGCTAAAAACTCAAATCAATCCATTTAAATGCTACAATTGAATCACAACATACAGTATGAAAAATGAATATTTATTTTGTTTTTATTATACTATTGTTATTAAATTACTATTTTTAAATTATTAACTTCAACTGAAAGTTAGATGATAGCAAAAGTAAACTAAAAAAACAATAAAAGGAAACGAGCAAGCCCATTTAAATATTAAATGATAATGATATATATAAAAAATCAAAAAAATCTGTAATATTGGTCAATACTTATATTTTTGAAAAATCTGTAATATTGGCCAGTAACCAATATGGATGAAAATCCTATTTCTGAGTGCTTTGTAGATCAAAGCCTGCCTGATTTTCCAAAAAGAGAGTCAAAATCACTGTAAATGACATAAAATAGCATAAGAGAATGACATACTGGTGCATGGCATCTGTAGAGGGTCAGAGTCGGTTCGGTAGTATCCACTGCGGCAGATACAGTTGGTGGCACCCTCGTTGGTGGTGCGGCTGTTGATGGGACACTGGAGACATTTCTGGTCCCCTTGAGAGGCTTTAAAGGACCCAGATGGACAGGCTGCATTAAGAAAGGTAGAGAAAGTTTACTATAGTGAATAGCAAATCGGAATAAACAAGTAAATAATTTAGGGATTGAAGTTCATTTTTGTTCCTTTGAAGATCTATCACACATACATAAATATCTGGAGCTCACATTAATGTCTCCCCACGAGCACATTTTCTTATAAACCAGCCATCTTTATATTTCTGTTTGGAATCGAAGAGAAAAATAGGAAGGAAGTGAAAGCCTTCATAATGCCGTCTGATGGGCCTCCAGTGCAGTTTTGAAGCTTTATCTCGCACTGATAATCTTTTGTTTGGCACACAAAGAGCCGAATGGCACTCGGATATATCTGTGGAACAAACTAACAAAGACCTTGTTAAATCACAGCACAGCTTTTCCCTGCTGACTAGTCTGACTGTAAACAAAATGCAAATGCGATTGTGCTATTCAGAACTAATTATTTTTTAAATTAAGAATTTAATTACGTTTTTTGGAAGCTTTCTTTTAATAAGGTCTGAACTGGATATTTAGGCAATGGTTATTCTTCAACTGCTTCAGCAAGAATCTGTGTTGACGAAAAGAGATGTTTACATGATAATGCATATACTGTACAATTCATAAACAGGCAAACTCTTAAACTTAAAAATCCCACCAGCAGTAGAGGAATAATTATTCCAGCAGTAGAGGAATAACAGCAGTTTCAAAAGATCATATTATATAATATTTGTAGTGTATTATATTGATGTCATGTTGTATTTATTTTAAACCTTTCATTTATCTTCCAGGGCATCTCAGTCTAATATAACATAATATAATATAATATAATATAATATATATATATATATATATATATATATAATATCTCAGTCTATAATCAATAGTTTCATATTCAGTTTCCCCAATTTCTGAACAGAATAAAATGCAAATAACAGTTTATAATACTTTCCTTCTGATTTTAATATTTACATGTGAAGTTACAGTAACAAGTTAAATTATTTAATGAAATATTTTGGTAAACAAATTATTCACCACACTGAAATCAAAAACCATAAAATTTAATTACACGTGTTTTATGGGCATAACTCCAGCTGGTTAGCTAATGTGACAAGCTGCCTGCATTGAGAGTATGACGAGGAGCAGCAGATAGTGTGTGAAGTTATTGTTATGACAACCATACATGCAAACTGATTTGCTGAAAGTATTATTTGCTGCTCAAGAAACAGCTTATTAATACCACTGTTGAAAACACCTGTGCTGCTTAATACTTTTGTGGAAACTATGATACCTGTAAAAGAAAAAAAAAAATCCAAGATTCTTTGATGAATAGAAAGTTCATCAGCATAAAATGTAACAGTAAATGACAGATTTTACATTTTTGGGTGAACTATCCCTTTATAAGTCATTAATCCTAGCATCTGAAACTGTGACATACAGTAGGCCTATTTAGATTTTTAGTGAATAGTCGGGACATACATAGGCCTATACATACATAGGCTCATGAAACTGGGACTCTTGGGTGAATCAGAGCATTAACACATTCATAATTTAGAATATACTTAAAGTCCCCCTGTAGTCAATAACTGTATCCCTTAAAACTCATCTTTGAACACCAAAAGGACATATTTAACATTTTTTTTCTTGGAAAAAAAAACAAAAAAACAATTATTCAAGCTTTAAAATAGCTTGAATATAACCCTACACCCTCACCTCATTTAGTATACGTGGGTCTATGAATATGCAAATTAGCCCCGCCTCCACTCTCTCACACCAGCTCAGAGATCCACTCGTTGACCATCACACATTGACGTGATTGGTTACGAGGCAGTTTATGATGTCAGAAACACCAGTGATTTCAAACCGGGTTTGAGACTGCCTTTGGTTCACTGCAGGTGAAAGTACTCAGCAATGATGCTGACTATGAATTTGCACATGGTTTGTCTAAGCATATCAAAAACACCACATAGACATATCAACATCAAAAGCTTGATTTTCACCACAGGGCGACTTGAAAAACCTACACCATCCTGTCATGTGACTGCAGAGAATGATAATTATGTTAAAGCAAAGTCCTTTTAGGCAAGTCGTGCCACTCGGCCGCCATCTTGGCAACGCCTCCGGGCAGCTATTTCGGACTTACAAGACCAGGCTCCAATGTAAATGAATGGGCAGAGAGTCAGAACTGCACTTTCACTGGTCACTGGGACATAAAAACGTCTCGGGTTACGTATGTAACCCTTGTTCCCTGAGAAAGGGAACGAGACACTGCGTCAGTGACGACACTAGGGGAACGCCCTTCAGCGTAGCGCGTCTGAATTTATGAATGAAACCGAATCCAATCCTATTGGCGTTGCGTGATGACGTAGCGTGTGACAGCATATACGGATGTATACAAAAGCACGCCGGCACACAGAAATGTCAGCTTTTGCTATGAAGCAAGTGCTCCAGGCGGGGTGAGGTGTGGCGAACCGACGCAGTGTCTCGTTCCCTTTCTCAGGGAACAAGGGTTACATACGTAACCCGAGACGTTCCCTTTCGAGGGAACTCGAACTGCGTCAGTGACGACACTAGGGGAAAGAGATACCCACTATACCACAACGAACCCCGCTCATCCTAGTGTGAAGCTGTCTTCAGGCACAACTTAGGACGAAAGCACTCGTGCACCGGGTGTAGAGGGAAGGTCCAGACTGTAGAATCTCATGAATGTGTGCGGAGTGGCCCAGCCAGCCGCCTCACATATGTCATGGATAGGAGTCCCTGAAAGGAGGGCTTTGGAGGACGCCATGCCTCTAGTAGAGTGAGCCCTCACGGCCATAGGTGAAGGCAGATTGCGCACCTGATAGGCCAGGGAAATAGTCTGAACGATCCAGTTGCTGATGGTTTGCTTAGAGGCGGGAAGCCCTTTCTTGGGGGATCCGAAACACACCAGCAACTGGTCCGCCTTCCTCCATTGTGAAGACCTCTGAACATAAATGTCTAATGCTCTGACAGGGCAGAGCAGGTGAAGTCTTCCATCCTCTGCCGTCACATGAGGTGGGGGATGAAACGCCTGCAGAACCGTAGACCTAGCCATATTGGTTGGCACCTTAGGGACATAGCCCAAACTGGGGTGCAGGATGGCCTTGACTCTCCCAGGAGCAAACTCCAGGCACTGAGGAGATACCGAGAGTGCCTGGAGATCTCCCACCCTCTTAAGAGAGGTGATGGCAAGGAGAAAAGCCATCTTGAGAGTCAGGTTCTTGGCCTCAGCCGACTCCAGCGGCTCGAAGGGGGCCTCAGCCAACGCTTCGAGGACCACTGCCAGGTCCCAGGTGGGAAACCTGGTGCGAGTCGCAGGTCTCATCCTCCAGGCTCCCCGTAGGAAGCGTACGACCAGCTGATGCCTCCCCAGAGGCCCGTCACTCAGAGGAGCGTGGAAAGCCGCAATGGCAGCCACATAAACCTTGAGTGTTGATGGGGTAAGCCCGGCAGAAAAGCGGTCTTGGAGAAACTCCAGTACTGAAGCCACCGGGCAGTTAACTGGGTCCAATCCACGCTCTCTGCACCAAATGGAAAATACATTCCACTTCAGGCCGTACAACTTCCTCGTGGAGGGAGCTCTGGAACTGAGAATAGTCTCAACTACTCCTGCGGATAGGCCGGCTTCTAGGTACTGTGCCCCCTCAAGGGCCAGACCCACAGTTTCCACAGCTCGGGCCGAGGGTGGAGAACTGAGCCCCCTGCCTGGGACAGCAGGTCCCTCCTCAGAGGGATCTGCCATGGCTGGCCTGCCAGGAGTGATATGATATCCGAGAACCATACTCGGGCCGGCCACAACGGGGCTACTAATAGTAGACTGACACCGTCTCGACGGACCCTTTCCAGAACTCCCGGGAGCAGAGCGATCGGGGGAAAGGCATACAGACGTAGCCTCGGCCACGTCTGTACCATGGCATCCAACCCCAGCGGGGCTGGATGCGTGAGGGAGAACCACAGGGGACAGTGTGTCGTCTCTCGAGACGCAAATAAGTCCACTTCCACCGGGCCGAACCTCTCGCATATCAACTCCACCGTCTCGGGGTGGAGTCTCCATTCCCCGGGCCTCAGCCCCTGCCTCGACAGGACGTCTGCTCCCTGATTCTGGTCCCCCGGGACATACATCGCCCTGAGAGACGATAGTCTCCGCTGGGACCACAGGAGGATCTGATGCGCCAGTCTGCACAGAGGGCGCGACCTCAGACCCCCCTGGCGGTTCAAATAAGACACCACCGACATGTTGTCGGTTCTCACAAGGACATGGCGACCGTGGAGGTCTGGCAGGAAGCTCCTCAGAGCCCGGAACACCGCCAACATTTCTAGGCAATTTATGTGCCAAGAGGAATGATGGTCCTGCCAGAGACCTCTCGCAAAGCGGCCGTCCATGACCGCGCCCCAGCCCGTGAGGGAGGCGTCTGTCGAAATCGTAATTCGGCGACATAACGCTCCCAACTTGGGACCTTGGGACAGAAACCAAGGTTTCTTCCACATTGATAGGGAACGAAGGCATCTGCGCGTAACCCTTATCATGCGGAAAGGATTTCCCCTCGGGGAAAACCCCTTGGCTTTCAACCACCACTGCAGGGCTCTCATGTGCAGAAGGCCAGAAGGAATCACGCTGGACGCTGCTGCCATGAGACCCAACACTCTCTGGAAGTGTTTCACTGTGATGGTGTGGCCTAGCTTCACCCTGTTTAGTGTGGTCAATATGGACTCGATACGTGCAGGAGACATTTGTGCCTGCATCGTCGTCGAGTCCCATACCACCCCCAAGAACGTAGTCTGTTGGGCGGGTGTCAACACACTCTTTTTCGTGTTGAGCCTCAACCCCAAGCGCTGAATATGGCCAAGGACGACATCTCGATGCCGAACTGCCAACTCTCGAGACTGGGCCAGGATTAGCCAGTCGTCGATGTAATTCAGCACACGGATGCCCTGGAGCCTCAGCGGGGCCAGAGCTGCATCCATACACTTGGTGAATGTGCGAGGGGAGAGTGCTAGGCCGAATGGAAGAACCCGATATTGGTACGCTTCGCCCCCGAAAGCGAACCTCAGGAACCTCCTGTGACATGGAAGGATGGAGATGTGGAAGTAGGCGTCTTTTAGATCTATCGTGACAAACCAATCCTCGGATTGGATTTGACTCACGATGATGGGAATGGTGAGCATCTTGAACCTGAACCTCCTCAGAGACCGGTTCAAGTGCCTCAGATCTAGAATTGGACGCAACCCTCCATCCTTCTTGGGAACTATGAAGTACCGGCTGTAGAACCCGGACTCCCTGACTGGTGGGGGAACATGTTCTATGGCCCCTTTTGCCAGCAGCGAGTGAACTTCCTGTTCTAACACCAGACCCTGCTCTGGGTGCACTGAAGTCCAGACCACCCCGTTGAATTTTGGTGGGCGGACCTGGAACTGCAGTCTGTACCCAATTTCTACAGTGCGCAGGACCCATGGAGAAATATTCGCGAGGTTTTGCCATGCCTCCGCAAAATTCACCAAGGGAACCAGCCCCTCGGGGCTGGTGTCCAGTGTTTTGTGCAGGTCTTTGACGGTCCCCTGAAGCGGAGAACCGGCAGGGGAGAACCGACAACGACCCACAGTGTGCGAACCCGACCACTGACTGACTGCAGGCCTTTGGGGCAGACAGACCAGTGTGTGCTCGCTGGGAGCTAGCGTGTCCCGAAGCGTCAAAGACGGCGGGATACTGACGCCAGCTTCCCGAGGGCCCAACGAGAGAGGGGACCACAATCGCTCTCTCTCTCGGGGGGGGGGCGGCCCTTTGAGGTCTCGAGAAAGCTAGGACCTCTTTCCCTTAGCCTTCCTGGACTGAAGGACAGTCCTCAGATCCGTCCTCTCAGGGGGCTGCGGGTACGAGCGACGTCTAGAGTCCCAAGCTTTTTTAGGGGGAGCTCTAGAGGCGACACTCGCTTTCTGTGTCTGGCGATGAGAGGAACTGGCAGACGACTGTGGCTGTTCTCTAGCAGCCGCCCTCCTGGACCTTGAACGGCGAGGGAGATATTGTTTAAAAGCTTCACCTTGTTTTTTAACATCCTGGAACCTGTCAACCACGGCGTTGACAGCTTCCCCAAACAGACCCGAGGCAGAAACAGGCGCATCAAGGAGGAAGGCCCTGTCCTTCTCCTTAATGCCAGACAGGTTGAGCCACAGATGTCTCTCCGTGGTTACCAGAGCTGACATGGAGCGACCGATGGCACGGGCCGTCTCCTTGGTAACCCGGAGGGACAAATCTGTGGCCCTGCGAAGCTCCGCAATATCCTCAGCCGAGGGACCCTCGCCTTGGTCCATATCCCTCAGCAGGTCGGCCTGGTACGCCTGCAAAATGGCCATAGTGTGCAGGCTCGCACCAGCCCGACCTGCCGCCATATATGCTCTGCCCACCAAAGCTGATGTGGTGCGGCAAGGCTTAGAAGGCAGCGCCGGTGTCTTCAGGGATGACGCAAGGTCGGGTGAAAGGTAGCTAGCCAGTGCTTCCTCAACCCGAGGCATCATCCCATATCCCTTATCCCTAACCCCCACAATATTGCTGTAATTTAAAATCGGGGGGTTAGACAGACGTGCAGAAAAAGGTCTGTTCCAGGATTTACACAACTCATTGTGTAAATCCGGAAAGAAAGGGAGAGACCGGCGTGAAGGTTGCGTGCGGGGCTGCAGAAAGCGCTCATCAAGCTTGCTTTTTGGACGCGCTTCCTGCCGTTCTTGTGGCCAAGAAATATCAAGCTTGGCCACAGCCCGCGTTAAAACCTCCACTAACTCACCATAGCTCGGTGCAGGCTGAACAGTATCATGTCTTTCATTTGGATCCCCCCCATCAACATTCATCACATCTAATTCCTCAGAATCAGAGAGGTGTAAAACTGGGTCATCATCCCGAGCGGGAGAAGCCGCGAGGCGGGCTCCCGAGCGGGGAATAGGGGAACCTGAGCTTTCAGACGAAGAGTGGGAAAGTGCCTCGGCAGTCCCACTGTCGTCTAAAAGATCTCTCTGCGATCCCCACGATGCAAGCCGCCGCATTGCCTCGGCAGATGCGGGACCTGTACCGCGGGGAGGACGCATTTGGCCATCCTCAGAAAATAAAGCCAACCGAGAACGCAGCACTCTCACTGACATAGACTCGCAATGAGCGCAAGCAGCCCCCTCGAGAGCTGCTTGAGCGTGCTGCCTTCCCAAACAAGACACACACATTTCGTGTGTATCCCCAGCCGTAAGATAGCGTGGGCATGGGAACACACATTTTTTAAACTGTTCGCTTGCCATGATGAGATGTAAAATAGGACAATATTCAGATTCGCTAGTTCAAACACACACAAGCGCTTGCTGAATAGCAAAAAGCTGACATTTCTGTGTGCCGGCGTGCTTTTGTATACATCCGTATATGCCGTCACACGCTACGTCATCACGCAACGCCAATAGGATTGGATTCGGTTTCATTCATAAATTCAGACGCGCTACGCTGAAGGGCGTTCCCCTAGTGTCGTCACTGACGCAGTTCGAGTTCCCTCGAAAGGGAACTGCATGTATAGAAACAGCAGTAAAATATGATAAAAATCGCTGAAAAAGTTTGATGACTGCCCCAAAATAAGGTTTAAAACGCCTTTTTCCCCACAGGTTATACTTTTACTACGCATGCGCAAGGGTTCACGACACCAACTTCATTTACGTCTCTATCCAGAATGCCGGTGTTGTGCATATTCAATGTCAATATTTTTCTCCTTTATTTAAATATAAGCAGGTTGTTTTAACTATTCATTAAAATGAATCGGTTCAAATGAATCATTAGTTCGTGAATTAGACGTGTCATACGGTTGTGTGATTATCCCAGTAGTTAGGACATGGACATCCCACAAGGTTAGTGTCAACACAGAAAACATTACATCACTGGATAGGTTTTTTCGTTTATTTAGAGAGTAATTTTATGTCAGCTGAATGTGCGGAACGCATTTCAAAGAAGATAAGGCAACGTATTTTAGCACAATTCACACCCAGTGGTAATTCAGGGGGAAAAAAATCTCAGAATGCGCCAACATGAAACTTTGGTCTTCCGACCTTTTACCATCATGTCGTTTTATTTTGATTAATATGCGTGCAGGAGAGAGCAAGACAGCGCTTAATTTGGAGACGGTGAAGTCTTGTTTACAGTTTCGCCTGGCTTCGGAAAGAGAGAAAGAGAGTGCGCGCACGCGACCGGGGCTCTCCCTCTCTGCTTGTCCTTTCCATATGGTTCTTTCAGTTAAATATGCGCCCTGTCACTGATCTTGCACACACAACAACTCGCTGTCCCCAAATCGTCTCCGCTGTCGCAAAACCTCAACTGTGCGCATGCGTCAGTGGAACCAGACGATAGGTTGAAATGTTTCGCGGCTTGACTGTTAAAAGCAGATGATTGGCTTTCCAGCGGGAGGGGCGGGACATGTTCATACAACCGCCATCTTTGCCGTTACGGGTTTTCCTTATATAGTTCTATTGAGGATTGAGGAAGTGGCATGTCTCTTATATAAATTGTCTCTGGTTAAAGTCATGCAGTGTTTTGACAAAATCAAAACTCGCACATTTTCCCACAGACAGCAAGACAGACAGCATCCTTTATTTGCTCACAGCAAATTAGTCAACAGCTGCCTCATCTGCCCCTCGGCCAAAATAACCTCCACGCTCACAATAATACAAGCGGTTGTACCACACAGAAATAGCCCTATGACTCCGGTTGGAAATAAATCAAAGATTGAGGGTAGATGTAATATGAGTCACATATCATCTGCAGGTGCAAAGCTATCAACACTTACCAAGAGCAAAGTGTGTTCTAGGAAGTACAATGAAACTCATTCTATTAGCCTAATACCCCAAATGGCTTTGACAGTAAAACATTACTCTTGGCTGGCGCTCTCAGCCTATGATTGATGACAGAACATTCTCTTTCTGCCAGAAGGAATATAGGGCTTACACGCTCACACATCACAGTGAGTTAGAGCGGTGGACGTGGTGAATGAGGTGTTGGTTACAGTTGAATGAGGCAGAGTGGGTGTGAGTGACAGTGTACAGGAGTGGAATTAAATCTGTGGTACCACAGGGCTCCACAATAGAGATTGTGCTGTGCGAGAGGGAGAATGACAGAAGAACAATATCCTACGACATATTAGATGTGTGTGCCGAGTGTACTGTACATGACTAGAGTGTTTAAGTAGGCGCTAATGGAATTCTGGGAGAAATTGATTAAAGATTTTTTTGGCAGCGCACATTTTTTATAAACTTACAGATCTGTTTATCTTCATTCCTGTGAATTGTTGTGCTCTTTTATTATGAGGCAGATTTTACAACAGGGAAATCACTGTAAATATTTCATAGCCTTGGTATAACAGTTTATCCTTTGGTGAAATACATTTCCGTGCCTGTTAAACACAAACGTACTTATTTAGAGGTGTGTAATTTTCTCAATGTTAAAATACTTTCTACCATGTCTTCTTAAATACCGAGACAATCGGTTTATGCTGGGAATCCAGACTTGTTTGAGAATCCAGACCAGCCCAATCTAGCTCAACCAATGGCGCGAGTTTGGAGTGGGACTATCCGTTTAGCAGACCAATGGAAGATGAGGTTAGTGTTTGCAATAACAATTTTTATTTTTTTAAACAATTAGCCTACATTTGATAATGCCATTACTGGTTGTTTTATGGTGGTGGTGACTGATTTAGTGAACTTTTTCAACTGACTCTGTCACGTTTTGTTTTATGTCAGTCATGTTTCATGTCTTGGTCATGTGATTCCCTGTTAGTCATGTGATCCTGCCATGTGTTCTGTGTTGTCACGTTGTCATTGGTTCATTGTTTCATTGTTCACAGGTGTCCCTTGCCTAGTCATAAGGCTTGTTCGACTTGAACCGGCGCTGCACAGACCGATCGGTAAATGACATCAAAGTACCGTGAAAGCGAATAGAAAGTAGATGGATACTTATGCTTTTGAATTGTTTTCGCGGTACTTTGATGTCATAAACCGATCGGTCTGTGCAGCGCCGGTTCAAGTCGAACAAGCCTATTGTCTTGTGTATTTAAGCCCTCATGTTTGCCACGTGTCTTTGTGAAGTATTATTTCACTGTAACCATTATTGGTAAGCTTCATGTTCATGTTCATGTTCGTGCTCATGCCTTTGTTTTATGTTTGATCACATTTTGGAAATAAAGCTGCATTTGGGTTCTCATCTTAATTTGCCTATAGTGGACTTCATAACATTAAAGATTCATGTGAATTAACTGAATCAAAAGATTAATTTCATTGATTTGTTATGTGAGCCTTAAGGTGGAGCAACATTTACCATTGCTCTGTGAAATGTTGCGGGCAAAGTCCATTCATTTCAATAGGTGTCCGCACAATCGGGAATGTCATGTAAAATATTTCCCCATGCTGATTTTGCATCGGGTTCAAGTTTTTCATGGAATTTTGCCACAATTACCAACAGAATGCTTGTTATGAAAGAGACTTCTATGTGAATGACAGTTCAAACATTACTTTTTTTTGCAGATATCTCACTAAAATTGCAGTAATGTGACCACACCTTCACTCTAGGTTACAACCTGTATGTGATGACTTTTTGAGTCTTATTGAGTCATTAAATAAATGATTCACTCAACAGAATTGTTCAAAAACACATTTCATTTGCACAGTCATTTGCATAATGACTGGGTGTCTTACTTTGTATTAAAAAGATGGTAATATGTTTTTATCAAGCTACAAAAAAAAGCCTAAATAAATTTATCATGGGTTTCAGAAACATCCTTGCAACATTTTAACTGTGTACCAGAAGTTATTCTTTTTAAGGCGAGACACGGCAGGCAAAAGCATAGTTTTTTTTTACTGGTCAATTTTGAGATTTTTGGATATTTGTCTTCAATAACATGTATTCTTTCAGACTTGTGGTGAAAAAAAGTCAGAAATACACATTTAGGTCTTTATTTTACAACACTTTGTGTGCGTCTGTAGATTTCTCATAAATTCAAGAATAGTTGGCGTTCTTAATCAACATGCTGCTCCGCGATCGCTGTCTGCTCCCTGTCATCACATGCACCGCTGGAAAGCTCTCTCTCTCCTGTACAATGCTGTCGGATCCAAATATAGTCATTTCCTTTTTATCAGCAACCACACGTGAAAGTAAAAGGGCTGAATGCGCATTAGCTCTCATTGGCTGATGATAAATCTTTAAAGCCCGTTTTCTCAAAATGACTTTTCTCTCATACTCCAAGTCCGAAATCTCCACTTCAATAGCACCTATATACACCAAACTTTCCAGTCTTGTACCTAGTTATATTATGAAGACATTTACAGAGGGATTTGTAAATATATTATTCCTAGCCTGATTTATATAACATTTTATTCCAAAAAACATGGCGAAAATCATTTCAAGGCTAATGACAGTATATTCTGATTAACAGGATAACAAAAGTAGATATCCATAAATCCCTCTGTAATTTTTTTCCCATCTAATATGTAAACACAATGAAAAAAAACTTTTTAACCTGGCTTTATCCAATACTCAGATTTCGCGTTTTAAAATATATGCAAATTAGCGCATATTTAATTAGATATAGCCTAATTTGCATATTTAAACATTAAATTACATTTTTTTCTCATCTTAATGTAGGTAATCAACTGGGAAAGTTTCATGGTGATATCTGCTAGTTAAAAATTTTACCCTATTCACCTGTAGTGTCTCGCCTTATTTCTTTCACCCAAGATTGACTCATTTTTTGTACTGAATGAACAACATGCCCTCTTTCATTCAAACACTATTGGTCAGCAGCTTCTCATTCACAAATGGCATGTCCCAGTTTGAGTCTTGTTCAGACTTGAAACGCCAACTCATTCATGAACAACACATCCCGATTTGTTCATTTCGTTTACTAATGAGATGTTCTAGTTTGTTCAGTGTTTCCACTTAGATAGTCAAATCACAGACTCATTTAGTGTATTCGTTCAGTAGGTCCAACCAATGGAATGATCCTTTACCATCCGGACTCGAATGCTACTGGCTTGTGCAATAGTCAGTCTTTGAGGGCAGGAAAAACCACCAAAGTAGCAATATACTTCAAAAAGGAGTTACTTATGAGACAGTGCATGACGACTGAATGAGAACGATTCATTTAAGAGGGGGGTTTCATGACCCTTTAAAAAGATTCATTCAAAAACATTGCTAATTCTGTAACTCAATTGACAACAAATGTCTTCAAAACTTGACAACTAAAGACACAGCTAAATGCCACTGAATTGCATGTAAAATGTATTTTGAAGGTTTTATGGTAAAGGCTTTTTGCATCTCCATAAATCAGTAGGATGAATCAAGCTTACACTATATGACTCCACCTGCACGTACTTTGTCGCTTCATAAACAAGCTGCTCAGCTAAAAAAACACAGCGGTCGAGAGTGAGGAAATTAAATCCGCAGAAGAGAAAAAGGTCAATTCTTCCTCAGACAATGCAGAGACTGACATCACGGGCCTTTTTCATTGACAGACATAATTTCATGCGGGAAGATATGGTTGCAGTCTTTTGTAAGCCCTCTCCAACAATTTTCTTGGCCAACTTGAGGCCACAGATGTGTCTGTAACCCTCCTTGGCAAAGCAGGAGGTCGGAGAGGCATTAATATCCATTAGAGGTGCCGTGTCAACCTGCTGAACTCATCTCAGGAATCACACAGGGGAGTTCACTTGTTTAATGGGGGTGAAGGACTGAACTCATCTGTGCTATACTGCCTGTCATCTCCATATCAAGGTGAATGAAAAATTTAAGGAGTTACTATGGTAATGAGCCTCTTCTTTGAGCATGTTTCACAAAGCCTTCAAAGGAAGTAGCATAATTTGTTTTTGAGGATTTTACCTACCAGTGAAGCACACATTTTGCTATAATATACAACAGATGACTCAGTCCTCTAGTCTACTTCAATTTGTCTGGAATTTCAAACTTGCCAAGAATGCCCAAATATGATGACCCCCTTTCTTTAAAATAGTAATAATAATAAAAAGTGTTCAAAAGTTCAGGGTCGGTAAGGTTTTTTAAATATTTTTTGAAGAATTGCTTAAGCCTGCAATTATTTGATAAAAAATTCAGTAAAAAAAAAAAAAAAAAAAGCTAAATATTGTGATTTTTTTTAATACATTTTAAACTGTAATTTATTCCTGTGATGGCAAAGCTGATTTTTTAGCATCATTACTCCAGTCTTCAGTGTCACATGATCCTTCAGAAATCATTCTGATATACTGATTTGCTGCTCAAGAAACATTTCTCATTTTCAATGTTGAAAACAGTTGTGCTGCTTAATATTTTAGTGAAAAATGGAAAAAAAAGTATGACCCTTTGATGAATAGAAAGTTCAAGAGAACGACATTTGTTTGTAACATGTATTTTTAATATCTACTGACATTTTTTTTATCAATTTAATGCATCCTTGCTAAATAAAAGTATTCTTTTTTTTTTTTAAATCTTACTGACCCCAAACTTTTGAAAAGTAGTGTATTTTCATTAGGCACCTTTTTCGATAATTATGATTTATTTTTTAGATAGAATGGAAAAAAATGGTACACATATTAAAACATACTGCCACATTGTATTTGTTCATGTTGACAGTCCTAAAAATACATTTAAATGTTTTCCATGGCCCCCCAGAACCATCTTTACTGTCACACTGTCACTGTACAGGAACCTGAAATATGACCACAGTGAAAACACAGTCAGAAACGGACAGCATGTGATGAACCGGAGCGGAGCGACTACCCAGAGCAGAACTGTCAGTAAACACAACTATGAAGAGCTCATCTCAAGAATGTATAAACAATCTCCACAGTGAGCCTCCACTGATGCCTGTAGAAGTGTGTTAACACTGTAGGAAGGAATATACCAAAAATTAATTCACCCACTAATAGCATCATTAATTTGCACATGCCGTTTCAGTTGTTGCACCAATACAGTAAATTAATTATGAAAAAGTAACTGTGCAAACGTGCCCAAAAACTTGATTAAAACATTTTTTATATCAAAACACCACATTTTGCAGGACAGTTCTAGGCACTTATTTGCAGAAGCATCTCAATTGGCTCTTCCAAAAAAAATGTGCAAGGTCTACACTTCATGCCTGGATATATGCCCAGTTATGATGCTCTTCTACATTAATGATCATCATTTGATGAATTACTACTGTCCAGATCAATAGAAACTGCACACAAACATTTATTTTAAACAAAGTTCTGTGGGTGGCAATAGCAAAGCATTAATTTAACCAGGCAAATTATTTTTGTGCTGCTGACTTTTGTGAATACAGGTATTATTAAAGCTACAATATGTAAAAAAGAATTCGCTAAGCTCTTACAATAACAAAGGCGTAGGTTGATGATGCAGTGATAAGCGGAATGATGGGACTTCATGCCGATGGATCTAATAATGTTTATGGATGAGTGAAAACATTTGTGTTTTTTAACATGACTGTGGTATGAAGCAGGTCGCGATAAGAGACAGATATCAGCTCTACACGCGAGTCCCACGGATATAAAGGAATAAGGACATTTAATTCTACTTGCGGGTTGCAAGTGCTGAATTACTATATTCACACAGGTCAGTTTATTTAACAAATTAAACTTGTGAGGTAATGCAGCGCTGTTTCATTTGGTCTAACGTTACACTATCATACTAAACAGCATTTGAGTGAGTTGAAAGTTATAATGTCATTCTATGTGTTAGTTTGTTTGCTATATGCGACTAGCAGTAAGCTAGATCAACATTAGACATCATATTCTAACATTTCATCATGTTGAACTATATAACATTGATTTGTTTCATGTACATTTGCTCGTCTGTCTAATAAAGTACATGAAAGAGCGGCGTCCCTGTCAAGTCGTGAAGCTCTGTCAAGTCCAAGTTAGTTGCGGACGTGGAGCTCTCGGCATCTCGAAAACGCCACACTGATATTGATCCTCGTTTTAGTTCTCCTTTTGTCCCAAAGTCTGCTTGCCATGGTCCATAATGTTTGAACGAAACAACAACAGCGTGCCGCTAGACGTTACAGACTACGCAGTTGTCCACGTCTGTCGCCATGGTTACTATAGCAGAACAAGCGGAAACCAGGGATAACGTGGCAATTACGTCAATGACAGGCCACTTTTTAAAATTGTGCATTTCTCTGAATTTACAAATTCTTGGAAACATTTAGGATAATGGAAGTACACAATTGAAAGAAATATATAACACTGTGCAAGTGGTTTTTGGATATTTTGATACAAAATTCTTACATATTGTACCTTTAAGTGAATTAACACCTTAATGTTGAGTTACCTTGCATTTTTTGCCTTATTATTATTATTTCTTTTCTTATTTCTTAAAAAAAAAGCAAAACCAAAACAAGACACATTTACTTGAGAAGCAAAACTGCGTAAGATGAGATCTGTTTTTAGAGAATATATTTTAAGTAAAAAAAAAATCTTTTTAAAGATGTTTAGATATTTTACTGAAAAAGTAAATGTATTTGTACACTGTAAAAAGTGATCAGTTGACTTAAAAAAAAACAGTGAGGAAACCCGTTGCCTTAAAATTCTTAAGTAAATAAACTTCATGCGTAATAAAGTTATTGAGGAATTGTCAAGTTCACATAACTTAATTTTTTCAATTACGCTTGGTTTATTTATTTAATTTTAAGGCAACGGGTTTCCTCACTTATTTTAAGTTAAGTCAACTTTTACAGTATACCGTGAGAAGTTAATATCTGATATTCTATGTTTGGTCTAGAAATTTACAAGTGCATATGTCTAACATATGCCCAACAGCATATGTCTTCATAAAATGTCAAGAAGTAACAGCTTGAGCAAGTTCTTAAAAACTAAGCACACTAATGCACTTAGGACTCCTTAAAATACTGAAGTCACTGAAGTCTTGTATTGTTACAGAAAAATGACGACAGCTGTACCATGTACTAGTTCAAGCTAACATCTTGTTTTCATCCTCAGACAAGGTCATTAATTCCCACCGATGTGTGAGGGAACTCTCCCAGACTTTCATCGCCATGGCTGAGCGCAACAGAAGATTCAGATTAATCCTGAATTCTTACGAAATGGCCAGGATTACCCAGCAGGACAGGACGGAGCCTGGGAGGCACAGGAATCCTGCCCCCCTATGCCCAACATGGCTGAGCAGAACACGAGCTAGAAGTGTAATCTGGGGCGGCTGGCCAAGAACAAATGCTTGAGATCTGAACATAAACCACAAGAATAAAGCAGAGGAAGCTCTATAGAGTATAGTCATTAACAGATTCTTTCATGCCTTTATCATCACTAATGTCTGGAATCTGAATAATTATGGGCCACGGCCAGACTGAGTTGAAGGACATTTAGGGTGTACTGTACAGAAAGAAGAAAACAACCCTTTAAAATACTGACAGGCTCCTTTAAATAACAAAAAAAATGTTTTTTTTTGTTTGTTGTGTCTATGAAAAATATGTTCTGGCCACAACATTAAACACTCACTAGCCTGTGCTGGATTTAGCTGAGAAGGGGCCTTACTCATTTTTATGAGTGACAAATGTCAAGGTAATCTCATTAGTAATCATAATTATTTGTACATAAAGTGTTCTACAACACATGCAGAGAGACAGAGAGAGAGATCACATTTACATATGTATATATATATAAATGTATACACAGACATACACTACCATTCAAAAGTTTGTGGCCAGTAAGTTTTTTTTTTTACCTTTTTTAATATATTTTGAAAGTCTCTTATGCTCACCAAGGCTGCATTTTTTTATATAAAAAAAGTAATATTGTGAAATATTATTACAATTTAAAATAACTGCTTTCTTTTTAAAATATTTCAAAATGTAATGTATTCCTCTGAATTTTCAGGAGCCATTACTACAGTCTTCAGAAATCATTTTAATATGCTGATTTGTTGCTAAAGAAACATTTTTGGAAAACATTTGTGATAGAAAGGTCAAAAGAACAGCAAATTTATTTGGCAAGAATAGGCAAACTCCAGCATATAATTATTATTATTTTTTTTTTTTTATGCAAGAAATACATAGAAAAACTAAAAGCTCACCGGACATAAAGCATTCACTGTGTGTTTGGGATTGTTATCATGTTGGAAAATACACATTTGATCTCCAAAAAGATCCTCCATAGTTGGCAACATACAGTACATTCCCATGTATTGGTCCAAGTGCCAGCGACTTTGTAGATCCTTCCAACACCTGCTGCAGACAAGCGTCCCTTATACCATTATGCTCCCTGCTTAATGTCATGCATGCATTTGGTATTAAAACACTCAGTCGTCTCCTACGGACATACCCAATGCTAGGTTGTTCAATTTAGACTTGTCGGACTGCAGAACATGGCTCCAATCTTCCACACTCCAGTCCTTACTATATTTTCTCTTTTTTTGCAGTAGATAGGTTTCTTTACTGGTACACAACCTCTCAATCCAGCCTCTTTTAGCTGTTGGTTTACAGTTTAAGATGAAATTGGAGGTATCATCCAAGTCTTTAGAAGCTGTTTTAAGGTGGTCCCACATTCAGATGATTTTCAAAGTTCTGTCAAAATGCTCTAGTCTTCCATGACTAGCCACTGCACTTTATATTCTGCATTGTAGTGGCCATGAAATATTTCTGTGGACATTTTGACCATTCACAAAGTGCACATGAGCAATATCCAAATCCCATTGACCAGATTTAGCTATTTGAACAATCCTACTTGGTTGCAGAAGACATCCCCTTCCATCTGGCCATTTCCACTATAACCACAAAATGACATCCAATAATACCTGCCACATAGTGATTTATTGAATTCTAGGCTGGAAATAATGAGTGTAAGCTTTGTATGACCACTTGGCCTAAAATGACGGCAGTATGTTTCATTGCATTATGACAAATGATACAATTAAAACATGGGAAGTGTACAATTTCACAACATGCATATAATGTATAATGTATAAAATACGTACATTAATAATGTGAATACCAATGCAATCAGGCTGGAAATAAAGAGAAAACCATATTCTATGATATAAAGCATATTCTGTCTGTGTTTTAATAAGCATCATGAGAGGACTCTCCCAACTAGCACCTGATATCCACAGACAAAAACAGACCTCAATTGCTTCATTGTGACTGCAGTACAGGAGCGCTGAGAAGTGTCAGTGTGGATTGATTTTTCTTTGTGAGCTTTATTTTTTCATCCAATTTACGCAATTGTGTGCACATCAGCTCTTTGCATGTGTCACTGATAAATGTAGCATCCAGTGAGACCAAAAAGCTTTCAGGCTGGCTCCAAGGTTTGTTACCTCCCTGAATATTGATTTTAGTCGCACTATTCCTGTACAAGCTCTACTATACTACAAATTAGGGATGTGCCTGAAGCCGAATACTATGTTCGGAAAGGAAACAACACATCCTAGGGAGCCCCTAAAGGGACATGTTGATGGGGAAAAAAATATGAAATGGAAGGGAAAAAAATATATTTCAATGCTTTTGCGGTCTCTCGTAATTATGTAGTTGGGTAATCATTGTATATAATTTGCGGGCTTCGGGGAGTCTCTATCAATTGCGGGGTATTGAAATTGCTTTTGAATGCTCGCTCGGTTTTTACTTTCCAATTCACAATCACGCGTACTCCCGCAGGGAACGGCGGTACTGACCACACATTTTACAAGATATTTGTCAATGCCACTCAGGATCTGTTGTGCACCAAATCCTCCGACATCGTCCTGTCAGTCATCTTTCCTTACCATCTTCACGTAATACGTGAAATCTGATGTACTGTAATGTAACCGACTACCGCAGCAAGCCTAACCATGTCCTTTTATGGGCTCCATAGAATGGGTTTTTCATTTTCTGTGCCTTTCCGAATTCAGATTTAGACTCCGGGCACATCCCTACTACAAACATATTAACATTTCCACGGCCCAGTACTACTGAAAAGTGTAAAAAAGAAAACCCTTAACACACCCAATTTACCTGCAAAGCTATTCCCCTCAGAGAGTGATTTTGTTTTATTCATTCATAGTATTTGGTGTTAATATTTCAGTGCTCACAGACGCCTAAGCCTCTGCTCTCCAGGGAGCTTTTTTCTGCTGACTGCCTTCATTGTGCCATGACTGACAGTCCAAATGTATTCATTTCATTTGCAGTTGTAAATATTAATGGTGTCAGCTCCATCTGCTAACCTCTACCTGAGACAAAGACCCCCATGTTCATAGAACAAGCTCTTTTATGTGACGTTATGACACCCAGACCAGATCTTATTGTGTGGTGTCAACTTCATGCATTTAAAGATGCTCTGTGTTCCTTTTGTGAGGGTGTCAACTGTATCTGAATGTGTCTTTCAGTGGCACTGCTGGGGACAGAACTAGCAGAAGACGCACAGCAGTAGCGAACAATGAAGATGATCCGACAGCAGCGAGGGTTTCAGATAGGGCATTTCAATCTCGGATCTTCAGTATGGATTGCAAGCGTTCAGATGATGATTCAGAGGCTTGATAAATAACTTATCCAAATGACAAAGGTAAATATGCTTCACACAAGTAAACAGCTTTATCTAAACAAGGTTCTGGAGTGATAAATCAATTCAGGATGGTTGCACACTAAACCTCTTAATTGTTTGCAACAAGTCAATAATGCAAATCGTGTCCTTTGCCTACACTAAAAGACAACAAGTTGTTAAATGTACATTAATTAAAGCAATGTGCTTCCCCTTGGGTCAGCATGCAAAGTGAAGTGACAAATATTTGTGTTTTTTAAGTGGAGAAGCAGTCCTTGCTCAGCCAAGAAGTACAGAAAACATCTCTGAAGGGCGTTGGAAGGAGACGTTTGCCTTGTAACTTTTTCATGGCCTATTTTTAGAGCTACAGATCTATGGTCAGTTTTTTCGCACACGAACATGCAGCGCTGTTGCTATGTGGCATTGTTTATATTGCAAGTATGCTAGGTGTATTCAAATAGGCCACGAAACAACTGTATGAAACATATGCTGCAGCATGTTTTATGATGCATGTCAATCAGACAGGGTCATAACCACCATAGATTGACTATCTTACATTGAATTCTTACATGTTTAGTGTTGTTTTCCCCCTCAATGTCCTTCAAAAAGTCTGTTGTTACTAATATCCAACTGTGGCAAAAACAAGCTAAGTTAGTTTAAAAGAAAAAAAAATGAAAAAGTCCAATTATCATACACTTTTCTAAGTAGCCACGGGTAAGAGCAAACTATATAATTTTCTTGTCTTGTTCACTACATTTTCTCCCTAAATAATCATCACTAAATGTCAACCACCCACACACAACGTGAACTACATAAGGATGGAACTTATGCTAATGACTTTACTCAATAGGTTCAGTAAGCTGAAGTTTGATTTTACAATAAATCCTTTTTTGGTCATTTTTATGTTGCTGGTTGAGAAGATAAGGGGAAGTAAGAGGAAAAATGGATCCATTTCAACAGCCACTGGCTGAGTTTGGGATCCAGCCCCATTTCACAGCTGCACAACAGAGACGTTGCATGCCCCATTTCTCTGTGCCCTCCACAAGGGACTTTTGTCACTCATTTAAGCAGGTGTACCAATGTGACGATGATGGGCAGCCATGTTTTGAGCACCATTTACATCCCCATGTAGGTCATTTAGCTGCGATTTGACACACTGGAGGCCTGTGGGTGCTTCTCAATATCCCTCCTCGTCTTCTCTCTCCTCCGTCCTCCATCCTATGACCCGGAAACCAGGCTCATAGGAGCTCAGCCATCTTAAAGGACATCTCAATTATCTAATTGCAACGCGAGGAGGTGAGGAGTGAGGAGGCTTCCTGAGGAGTCATAAGCGAGGATACACAGGTAGGCTATATCCTTTGCGGAAGAGTTTTATCGACTAAACGTGACGCACGTATAAATTCTCCTCCCCCTTCACATCTGTCAGTCATTTTAATTTTATACTTTACCTTTGCAGTGTAAATAAACCACACATCTCACATATTTCAACAGGGCATCTTGCTTTATTATTATTTATTATGAATTTCTTAAATAACCAAACTTTAACAACATAAGGGTAGATCCTTTGAGCGCAGCTGATGACGCTGTGGAGTGACGCTCGAGTGATCAAGTATTCTAATGTATAAATGAGCTTTCCTTCGATTCCTCCGTCCTCGCGTCTTTTCCTTGAAGCCTTCCCTCGCATCCTACAGGGGGTGGAGCTGAGCCTCGAGGAAAGGAAGCAAGGAAAGGAAACGAGGATGCACAAATAAGAATTGAGAAGCACCCTTTGACTCTTCCAAATTACCTCTGTGACAGCTAGGGCTGGGCGGTATGGCGATATATACTGTGTCAACAATATAAAGAGTCTCTAAGATTTGTACGAAGTCATCTCAATGACTTTGAAAAAGTGTCCCAATTAACCTGAATTTACCATATATCCGGATAGCACAGTAGTACTAAGAGATATTTACACTTTAGAGTGATAAAGAAACATGCATGAATGAGAAAATAAAGAGAGTGATGTGCATGACGTTAAAAAGAGTTAAGAGCAATAAGTAGTGTAAAAAAAATATATCAATATGTACTCATGCTGACTGACACACACCTGAATCACACGCACAGAAAGCCGCCGATCCCAAATTCAGTTCTCCTTCATGGTTTATTGTGCTTATATGGTCAAAAACACGCACAATGACGTTAATTCAGTTGGTTTTGTCTTAAGTGAACATACAGTTGAGAGAAACCAGATGTCAGTATATTGGATTGGTGCATTCGGTCTTCAAGAGACATAAGAAACCATGCTGGTGTCTATGTCATTAGCCATATTTCCATCCAAAGTTGTGAATTGAAGTTGTGCACAAAATTGGAATATCACTTAAAAAAAAATGTTCAAGAAAAAAAAGCACCGTTTCCATCCCATGTGTTCAAGAGAACAAAATTGCCACTTCCTTGGAAATTGTTTTTTTCCTAAATAATAAATGACTTGCGTCTCAGAGCGCAAGTTATCTTGAGTTTGGATGCCTGTTTAGGAATGCAATCGCATACAGAGTCTTTTTAAGCAATATCCCAAAATACACGAGCAAAATGCATAAAAATAGTTGGATTATTTAATAATCTATTAATGCTGATCAAACTAAAGAAAAAGAGAAAACCACTCACTGCTCTTGACTGAATAACTTTTGCATCTTTAATAATAAATGATTATTTATAGACTATGGAGTGTTTTATTTAGTGTTTTAATTGTTAATTTCGGTAGTATTTCCTACTACATGTTAAATAAACCTACTGTACCTGGAAAACAGTTTAATTTGTATCATTGTATATTGTGTCCTATTGTTTGTAACTTGCTTAATTTGTTCTTAAAAA
Organism: Scardinius erythrophthalmus; assembly: GCF_964197995.2. Lineage (NCBI taxonomy): Eukaryota > Metazoa > Chordata > Actinopteri > Cypriniformes > Leuciscidae > Scardinius > Scardinius erythrophthalmus. Next base: position 24,243,704 of record NC_138235.1, read on the forward strand.
TGACTATATTGTGTGTGTGTGTGTGTGTGTGTGTGTGTGTGTGTGTGTGTGTGTGTGTGTGTATGAATATATATATCACATCTCTCGTGAAAATCTCATTTTGTGAAATAAGATTTTTGTCCAATCGCCCACACCCCTAGTATGGGCCTACATAAAAAGGGAACAAAAACACCCTCCTAGTTGACTTTTTTTGCCTGGCCAGTGAAGCGCTTTCTTTCATGGTGATGTGTGAGGAGGAGAGGCACTGACAGTCCTCGTTTCCGTGACATTGCCTGGGCGCTGGAGTCTGATGGATGACCACTGGACTCCTGAAGGGCCTTTGATCAATGAGCCCCTTATCGATGACAACAGGACACCTGCTTCCCATCAAAGAGATGAGGGCCAGGCAGCTCCGGTGTGGGCATCCAGCTCTCAGCATTGATTAACCCCATGCTCCAATGAAGCCTCATCTTTTATCTCCATACATGTTTCCTTTCTCTCAGAAGGAAAGAGAAGTGATTGTGGACAATCTGTACTCGCTTATAACAATACATTTATTATTCATACCAATTGGTATAACCACAAAAGCACTTGCCAAAAAATTACATTTATGGCAATGTTTTGACTTTGATGCAACACGGAACACACTAAACTTCAGATTTGCCCTTATCATAAGTCTTATCATAACGTCTTTAGACACAAAGGTCAGCTCAAAAACAGTCCGCTTCAATGCACAGTCCAATACACGCAAAGCACTTCTGCCTCGAAAGCCTTTAAACAAACCATGTTGAATGCTGACATAAGCTAATGAAAACCGAGAAAGTGACATACCAAAAAAATTTCATTCAGTTGCATCATAAAAATCTTACAATATTTTAACTAAATAAGCTCAGATATGGCATGGTTATGCATTTGAACTATGAAAAACTATTATAGAACCTAAAATCAACCTAATAATTATTTGGGATGTGCGCAACAACTAATTTCATTAACGTTTACAGAAACTTTGCAACGACTAGTCTAAACCTATTAATATTAACGTTACTATAATGTTAAAAAAAAATTAACATTTATTTTCAGAGTGTCAGGCCCTGTTTGGTACTATATTCATGAAAAGTGCCATATCTATAGGAGGCCTTCGCACAGGGTGTGAAGTCATGGAAATCACACTTCAATAATACCTGCAAGCAGCGTATAATTGCAGCACTTTCACTCACGTTGAGCATAACAGTATAAGTATTACTTAGGAAAAGTGAGAATGCATGTGTCAAGACTTGAAATTCAGGGTTTATATTTAAAATAAATGGAATATCAGAGCGGATCGGTTTTTCATAGCAAGGAGAAAGATCAAAGAGCTGATGCAAGTCTGGCCTGGTAGGACAATCAATGAAAAATCATCATCAGAAGCGTAACTACTCATCCAGCTCTTGTTGCAAGTCAGTTGCTCTTCTGACTAGTGATTCTGCATCTCAGAAGCTGCAGTGTCTATCACAGAAAAACCAAAATGACATGAAAACATGAAATCTCACCACACAATAAAAACGTAACCATCTTATTATTATCGGTTGCATTCTCGGCTAAACGAAAAAGGCAGTGAAGAGATCAGATGGTCTCCACCGGTCAACATGTTAATATCAATGTTTTGTGAGATGTGGAATGAGGAGGCAATCCAAACAAATCCTCAATAATCCATTGTCTGACAGAAAACAAAAAGCTGCAGATTAATGGCCCGGCCTTGCATGACCACTTAACCTTCTTCAGAAGCCTAAGGGCAATTTGTCATTGTGCAACTAAAATATGCAGATATTGTGTGCATATGTGGGGTTTGCAATGTATACTGTGCTTTTCTTCTGCACAGACAAATAGCCAACTGATTTGATTTCTGTATTGCCTGACTGCAGTCTCTTTACATTCAGTGCTGCGGTGAAACAAATTGAAATATATCCAGTATCACAGGAACAAATAAGGTTGCAGACGACCTCCCTGCAGCAATGTGCTGCTGAGATTGGATTAGAGAGCTGTACCTGATAAAGTCAGTCCAGGAGACAGGCTCCAGCACCCTTCTTTACTGCCATGCCGAATAACACGGTTCATCTTGGGACTCTCCAGACCCCACATCCACGGTGAAGTCTCACTGCCATATATAATTACATCCAGACACATACAATACCCTTTGTCACAGTGAATGTGTCATATGCCTGATATTCTAGAACCATTTATAATGTGAGGACATTGAAGCAGCATAAGTGATCTATTGTACTGTTCTCGCTATAGGGCTGGGGTGTCTTTTCGATTCAGTTTTGTTATTGTTAACTAAAACTTTTTTTTTTCTATCATAATTTTAAAATAAGGCTAAAATAAAAGAAAAATTAGATGAAAACTTTAACTTAAATGAGAATTTTTGCCAAGGCACCTAACTGGCATCTTTCTTTAAGTTGAAGTAAAATAGCTGAAACTGAAATAAAAATAAAAGCTAAATAAAAATAATACATAAAATGACTAAAACTTAAGCTAAAATTACATCATCATTTAAATAATACTAAAATAACACAGGCTTGATTTAAACCTTATTTGATTGATTTGGTTATATTTCAGTTAAAATGTCCATTTTGCTTTACATAAGATATATTCTCTCAGAAAAATGTGCCAATGCACAATTATACAAGGCAGAGTTTCAGACTCATTCAAACTGGTGACTTTTTTTTGTACGAGGGATGAGCGGGGCACAACCTAAAGTTGTAACAGCTACGCACTTGGTTTAAAAGTTTCCACACATGCTAGCATGACAAAACTTAATGTATATTTACAAGCTGCAATTACATCACTATATTATAGAGAGAAAAAATACTCCATTTGACCATAGCTAAAGTAAAATTTCAGACATGAAAAGTGAGACGTAAAAAAAAAAAAAAAAAAAGACATGATAATCGTAATCGAATTAAATCGTGAGACCTGTGAAGAGTCCCACGGGAGTGCAGGTCTCTACTACATATTGGTCACACTGTATGCTCCTGATTCACTACAAAGAACCGCCTCATAAGAGTCATTTGAAGAGTCATTTGTTCGTGAATCATCCTAGACTGGTCACACTGTATGCATCTGATTCACACAAAAAAACACCTCATAAGAGTCATTTGTTTGAGAATCTGTTGTTTTGCTGGTCGTACTGTATGCTCTTGATTCACTAAAGACTAATAAGAGTAATTTGTTTGAATCAAAATACACCAGAAAAGCCAGTTATCCAACAAATGAAAATTATAATTAACCAAAAAAAAAATTCCCATCCATAGCTCTCTGTATATGTTAGAAAATAACTACAGTCATAAAGGTTGCGGAAACTGAGGAAGAGACAGACACTGTGACCCTCATGTGCTAAAAAAACAGTGTGTTGGTAAATTATGATCTATAGTGCCCATCTGAACACATTATCCAGCTAGTAAACACATGAAACAAGAGCTTTTAAATAGCGGCAGCATTGCACAAAGGTCACCAATCGGGCCTCAACCGTGACTGTGAAAGATTAAAAGATAGATACAACATTCCAGTGGACACTCATTGCAGGACTTAGCGGATCTAACTCTTCAGATACATGACATTTACATAATAAAGAGTATACAGCCTTGATTAACTATAAGCTTTTAGCTTTGAGGTTACTCCAATAAATCAAAAATTGAGGTTTAGGCCTAAGGTACTCCCTAGATAATAAAATATCATATTCAAAGATAACAAGATAACAAAAACATTACTTCTAATTGAAAGGTCAACAAACGCACATTGTGGCTGTCCGTGGAGGAATGTATTGATTGGCCATAACACAATATAAGCAAAAACAGCCGACATTCATCTTGTTTCAAGACACAGGCGGGTTTGGCTTGAGGGATTGGCCACAGTCCAGCTCCATACAGTAGAGGTAATTCATCTGCTGCCAACATTTATTTATAATTTATAATCATTAAACGTTAAAACAAGCAGAGGCTGTACATGAGGTCTATGTAATTACTTATGAAATGCAATCTAGAAGGCCAGTCAATAATATCCATCACAAACCACATCTGAATGACAGCGAGAGGGCTGAAGAACATCTCAAGAGAAGCACAGAGAGAGTCAGAAGGTCAGTTGGATTAACTGAATTAGTGCTACCACTAAAATTACTTGAGGTGTGGGTGAGTCTCAGTTCTTGGCTGTGGAGAGGAGAGGCGTTCCTGGCACAAGACATATGTAAATTCTATTTCACAAGCTGTTCCTGTACTTTCTTTCATAAGGATGGTTAGTCATGTTTCAATATGGTAAATAAGCCTATAAAACAGGACTCAACAATAAGAATGACCCGATGGCCCAGGGCTTGTGTGAGAGAGTTTTGGGTCAGTTTAATTTATAGTTATTCTGGCCCCAAAAACCTAGCACATGTCTGAATAGTGTTTTTTTTTTTTTTTTTGGTAACAAAAAAAATGAATTTATTAGTGCTGTCATTTTTAATTAACTTAGAAATGTTAAGTTTGAAATGTTAAAAATTAACTTAAAGTTCAGCTTTCATTGATAAAAGCTATTAATTTTAACATTAGGCTTTAAAAAATATAATACAACTTTTAATTTAAGTGAACTTAAAGCAATCTTCACAATAAACCCCTTGTAATAAATGTCACCCGTGCCCTTCAATATATCATTGCTCAATTTTTTCTATTGGCCCAGTCAGACCAGTTCAGATTTTTACCTGCCCTATCAAAATGCTACAATTTTTTTTTTTTTTTGGACCCATTTAACCTTGTAAACAGTGCTTTAAGATTTTAGGTAGGTCTAACAGGTACGATATATACAGAAATTTAATAAAGTTATCAAACACTTCACAGTCTTCACTGCATAAATTATAAATGAAATATAGATTAAGCCTTATTAAAGCTACAAAAGTTATTCAGTCAAGAGCAGTGAGTGTGATTTTCTCTACTGGCTTAAGTTAGCAGACAAAAATCCTTATTGTTGAGCAAATTCAGTAAAGATGTATTTATTTTTTGTTATTTAGCCTATTTCATAAAAAAAATATTTAGTTTATTTAAAACCAATTATATTAAAAAAAATGTAACAAAAAGTTATTTGATTAATCGGTGGGGCCATTACAAATATCAGCAAGAAAAGAAACTACTGGCCTAAGCCCAACTATCCAGCAGACACAGATCCTTATTGTTAAGCACTGTGCGGCTTTAAAAACACACCGCCACTGAGATGAAATCACTCACAAAGTGCTTTTGAAGTTGCATTGACCGGAAGCATGCAGTGCTGTGCCATTGTACCAGTATAACATTACAGTATAAGAGAATTACATGTCAAGCCTGCTATCAATTAGACCATTATGTCTCTACTTGGCTTTAATGAGCATAGCTACTGAATATTTCCTTTAGAGACAGAAAATGGAACTCATAAATCCATTTGTCTACATGCAGTCCTTGGTTAACAACCACAGGGGGATTCATTAGTTGTGCTTGATTTCTGAATGGACTCGCCAGGGAGAGCAGCGTCTAAGCGTCCACACAGCTCCCCCTGCACACTCCAAATTAGTCAATTAGGAGTGTCATTAAAGTGGTGGCAGCGAGGAGGATTAACACCAGGGGAAATAAAAGAGATGGTCTGGCTTGTGCTCGCCCAGGATATTGCCGATTTCCATCCATCAGCTGCTCCAGATGGGGGGATATTAGTAATTTAGATTCTGTCAACGGTACCCAGGAGAACCCTGCCAAAATCATTCCCTCTTTGCTGCCCTGCTCTCCTTGAATGTAATCATATCTGCCGAGTGCTGAGAGAGGGTGAAAAAAAACCACCTTTTTTTCTACCCAAATCCCTCTATTCATTCCAACCTATCAAGGCAGCATTACAACTGACTGGAGGATTTCTATTCATTACGGCTCCCTTGTTCTCACAGACAGAGAGCTACTTCCTTGTCGAGTAATGCTAGAAAAACAAAATCTCATGTTATAAAAACAGTTTTAAGGGTCAGTGCTTGTGTGTGCATGAGCGTGTGTGGATTTAGCTTGAAATAACAATGCTTGTAACCAAAGAAATCCTCTGCACATGGATAGAAACAGGCAGGAGGACACAATGTCTTTCAACTAGCTTTCATAAGGATCAGGTCAGTGAGTGTTTTGTACCTGCAGGGCAGCTCTCAGTAGTAAGACTCTGTGACGTGTGTGTGTGTGTGTGTGTGTGTGTGTGTGTGTGTGTGTGTGTGTGTGTGTGTGTGTGTGTGTGTGTGTGTGTGTGTGTGTGTGTGCATGCGCATGCGCATGCGCAAGCGCATTCAGGAAGGACATTAGGTCCTCCTTTTCCGTCATTGGATAAAATAATAATCAAAAAAAGACTAATACAAAGATTATGCAAGCTTTTTCATAATTTGGCAATGTATCTGTATTTCATGGTGCTTTATGTGGGTGCAGAAATCTGAGGCTGAAGCTGAGGCTATTCATTATTTATTTATCATTGCTGGCATCCGGCACTGTAAAAAATGTTTTGTCAGGCTACCTAAAAATGTAGTGTGTCATGTGGTAACATCTAAATCAACGCGACAACATCCCATCACACAGAACAAAGTTTTTTACGGGTCAAATCTGCTAGAAATTGCTCATTTAAGTAACAACAGTTTTACTTTTTAGTGAGCCATTAAAACCAGACAAAGATGAGAATGGCAGCCTTAAATTATTAATTACTCAGTCTAATGTGGTTTCGAAATCTCAAATTTTAATTATATCTATGCTAGACAAAAGGTTTTGTAAAATATAAAAAAATTCTAATATTTTATGAAGAGTCAAGCCCAAAAAAGTACATAAAAGTAGTATAAAGCACCAAAAAGTCTGTAGTACGACTCAATATCTTCTGGGTCTGGATTCACAAAGCATAAAGAAAAAATATCTTCTTAACTGCTATTTTCTTCTAATTTTTTTACTTTTTCTAACAATATAACTACAAAATTGATCATCTCTAAAGAATCTTATAGTAATTTTTCCTTCTATTTTCTTTCCTTTTTTTCAATGTTAGTTCTGGAGACAAAACTTAAGAATTTTAATTCTTGAAAAGAATGTTTAAGTCAAGCCAATAGTGTATGCATGATTTTTACTGTAGTCTGCCGGCAGCAAAAAAGATGTAGCCTTTGATGCATTTTTCACTTGCGAATCTTCAGCAAGAACCACCAAACAATAATTTTTCTGTAATTTTCTAATTTTGTTAAATACCTAATAAGCAATACTGAATAAGCAACAAAACTCACCTTTACACACAGTCTCGTTGTCCAAAGACTCGTACCCGGCCTTGCACACGCAACGCCCGATAGGTACCAGCCACTCCCCATCTCCATTGCAGTACAGTTTAATGGGTACATCCACTTCCTCTCCATTAGGTACACAAGTGCCTCGGGCGGACACCAGAGAGGTGCTCTCCGCCCCTGACAAGGTCTCCTGAAAGATGGCCCCATTCCGAATAATTCGGGGGCATTTGCGATAGAAAACCTTTACAGCGATGAGTGACATGCAGGCTCCGTAATCCTGAAAGGCCAGGTAGAAGCCATTACGGGACACCGGCCCAAAGCTGCGTACTTCCGTGTTGATCTTCATCATACCGACGCCCAGGTCCACCTGGGAGAAACTCTCATCGGCCGCAATGGTGTCCACCTTGACCCAAGGGTTCTCCATCCAGGCGGGATACACCTTGGTGGCTACATCAGAGTCTGATTCGAAGTAATACAGATTAAAAGTCTCCTTGCAAGAGCCAGGGACTTTTGGGATGCTGCTGCAGTCTCGCACGGAGAACTTCATCTCCACGTGGATCCGCTGGGCACCCTGCCGCCGGATGTATTTGGTGCGCACCCAGTTGTTCTGGCTGGCGTCGAAGACATTGCACACTTGGTAGGTGCGGATGGTGTTCATGTTCTCGTCGTAGCCACTCACCTCTTCCCACTGGAACCAAAGAAAAGATAATAACGTTTGAATAAGCAATGTGTGCGGCTAATAGTAAAAGCATGTTTTTTTTCGAGCTATTTGCATATTTATGAAACATTCGATTCTGGTTTCACACCATTACAGAAACATTATGACATCTAAGGTAAAAATGTGCAGAAGTGAGACAAACTGCATAGATTGCATTAAAATAATCTAATTTGGAATTCTTTCAACTTCTATTTCGGTACCACATGAGGCATGCTGAATTTGTGCACTGAATTATTCAGTTATGCTAGGTCTGATCATCTAAATTATTTCAATGAGACTCACCCCCAATGATGGATATATCATCCAGCCCAGCTCTGCCGTTGCCGTCGTGGAGTCCATCAACACATCTGAAAAGAAATGCATACCAAAAACCTGTAAGTTTAAAATGCTGCCACTAAGAGCCCATTACCGCACGTTCAAGCATTTGTAAGGTCATTGTTCTTCAAGTCTCTTAACAGTAATTATGATGCATAATGGATAGCTTTTCTGAATGTTAAATGAAGGATGACTCACACTGTGAGATGCAGAATAACAGTTGCCCATTTCACAGCAGTAATAGCTCGCTATTTCTGACTCTTATTGTTAATCAAATGTTACAAATGGCTATTACTGGATTGGAAGGTGTCATCCATCACAGATGATAGATCACATCATGTTCTAACATCTGCTTCCCTTCACATCTAGTTCGTAATTGCCCTAGATGACAGAGAGTGCCTTTCTATTCAATATGGCAAGTAGGACAAAATAGTTTAGAAATATGACTCTGATCTGACGTTTTCAATTATGTAGCTGGGAACAAGTGGTTTCTGCATATTGCCAGAATCAGTCAAATGAAACCCTAGGTTTCATTTTTTGTGCAAAAGATTTGTTGTACTGCTTTGGAGTTGACCTAAGAAGGCAAAATGCAAATGTACAAATTAACAAATGCACTGATATTAAAAGTCTGCAACCACTGAGCAGAGAATTATTTTCACCTTATGGCTAAAATAAGATGAGTCAATACTAAAATAGCATGTCAAAATAAATAAAAAAATTTAAAATAAAAGTGAATTTAGGTACAGGTATCTCAACATTATTATGTACAGTTTGAAAAATTGATATTCATTTTGCAATTCAAAGTACATTTTGCCTAACAATGACTTCATCTAAATTTAAAAATATTTTTTTTTAAGCAAACATATTTATATCAACTGAAAAATAATAATAAAAAACTACCACTTCTTGACAAGTAAAGTTACCCACCCCTCCCTGCATATAAGGGCTAAATCCAAGTATGGGGAAAAAACACTCCGATTTCCAATTGAAACAGGAATTTAGGGCTGGACATCACTAGTGTTGATCCTTCTCTTTTACATGGCGAAATGAAGGCTTTAGTTAAAGTTACATCAGAGTCATGATTTGCTACTTGTTAGTTGGAGGTAGGTGGTATTAGGGGGGCTGGACACTCATTTCTGAGGGCTTTTTATTGGACAAAATCTATGCAGGATGAGTCATCAATAAGTCTGTATATCAGCCAAAAATCAGCATTAAGGACTCGCACACTTGCATACAGACAGCCTCAAAGATAACAAATAAGAACTAAGTCGCAAAACCACACTTCATGTGAACATCCCGCAAGCCAATTGTGTGAAATATTCAGAATGGAGATAGGAATGTTTTTCCCCAAAAAATATCTAGAAAAATTAGAGTACAACCATCTGTCCAAAGGCTGTAGCATGTATAGCTGTTTATTTCTTATGTAGGCTATAAAAGAAATGTGATTGAGCACTTTTCATGTCTTGAGGAAGGATCACATATGGGGGTCCCGCAAGGTAATATGGGCCCCAGTCACAGCAACACTAACACATCCAGTGTGACACACAGACTCCCGGTGGCATTTATGAATCGGGATTTGGCAAGTGGCAAGAGGACTTCCTGAGATCGAAGCCAGAAGCCCCGTGACACACAATCCTGGGATCCCTGTTAAACACTAGCTCGATACAGCCTCAGCCATTAAGTGTCTCATTTATATTTCAGCAGCTTCTGCAGCTCAGGGGCAACCAAAGATATTTCTCCCAGGAACAGCACCATCGCTGTGTGTTTAGGTCAGTGAATGTGAGAATATGATGAGGCTGGGAGGAAAATACAAGTGGAAACAAACAATCCTCTTAGACTTTATAAGCTCATGGGTCAAAAAAAAAAGCACAAAATATGATTACTAATATAGCGTCATGCATTCAAGTAAAATATCCCTGCAACAAAATCATGAAATCCAGTAAATTACAACTGTCTGTGCATTGAAAGAAAAAGTTGTAGCATTTCCCAGTACTTGGTGCACAGTTTAATCAAACCCCCACTCCATCTGTCCAGGCATTCATGCAATCTCTCTCCCTCTCTCTCTCTAAATATTTTAATGAAAAGTAGGGCAGCGGGAGCCCAAGTCCAGTACATATAATCCTTACAGGCTGCGCTACACTCTGTATGCCACACTGGATTAATCCCACGGGAAACATGGCGAGTCTTCACTGGATTTTAGGTCAGCGTGCCAAGGCACAACTTTCAGTCCCACATTTTTTATTTATTCATTTCATCACCCAGTTTGCACATGCTGAGCCATGCCAATGCGGTGAACAGTAGCACATCCACAAAAGCTCATCAATCTCACACAAAATCACTCTCTTTGTGACCTTATGCTATCCATGCTAAAGATAAAACAAAAATCTTCAAATGGAGATGAATACACCTCAAAATACCCATAAATAAATGGCACAACATCCTAGCAAGTAGGGAGGATTAAGTAATGTTGATTAAACGCACCAACATGATAAACATATTATCCTCCCTCTTGACATTACTACGAGCGAGCCACAATACCAACAGTGAAATTTTAAGTGGATAAACTGGTACGGTAACACTGTTAGATGAAGTGATATTTACTGAGCCTGCTCAGAGGCTGAGAAGATGAATACTTGAAATATTATTTGCTCTTGTGATGGTGCTCTTGAGAAACTATGAGCTAGACTTAATGTTTTTTATGGCTGCAATGTTCCTTTGCATTACCATACTATGGGACATATGAGACTGCATAAAAGACCCACTTCCGGAACTCCTTGAAATATAGGCTAGGACTCCAGATTGCGACTAAAACAGACAATAATTGTGACAATAATTTAAAAACTATAAGAAGGCTTTGTTTGTGTCTATATGCGGGATGCATGAAGCACTGGCCATAAAGTCACAAAACCAAGCAACTTTCTGTTGGTCAGTATGGCAAATTCGCATGACCAACTTAAACCTGATGCAGAGTCTGCATGGGTATATCTTCCACCCTCATAGGAAATTCCAAATTGCACAGATTCCTATTGAAATGACTAAATTTTTGCCTGTGAAAATACGCAGAGCAATGGTAAATGTGAGAACACATTTAGCAGTTTAAATCAGACTCACAAAGGCAGTGAATCGAACTGTTCTCTTACTGAATCAAGAACCCTTTTTTGATTACGGCGATTCAAAATGAACTGGAAGTGGGAACCGTTAATGTGATGTAGACTGTCTTCTGTCTGTCTTTTTACAAAAGTGTAACTAAAAGATACATTTAGATTTATAACATACACATTACATTTGTGAATTTAAATGTATCTTTGTGAATCTTGATATTTCAAAAATATACATTTACAAAAATATTATTGGCTATTGTTTGCAATATGCGGTCCAATTGTAAGGATGAACCAACTGAAATTTACTTATTTTAGAGACAGACATAAATCAACACACAATTAATTTCATTTCTTTTTCCCAGAATATGGCTGAAATAATCTACAAAACTTTTTTTTATTCTTTTTTTTTTTTAATCATGATATAGGCCTACATTCTCATTTCATGATGATTTTATTGTCCTGATCTCCAACGTTAGTTTTGTCTGTTTTATCCAGATGGAAGCAAAAGATTGCCCTTGAAACATACTGAAAAATTCATGTAGAGTTAATTAAAATCAAGCTTTGATCATACACGATATGCAAAAACAACCCCTCAAAAACTATGCAGATCCTTAAAGTATTTCATTCCATTATATCAAATATCGCCAGCACACACACACATGAGCACTTGCAATACCCACATTATATTTACTGCTTGTTATGTTACTGACAATGGGATCCATAAGTCTGAGACCACTTTAAAAAGGTGTGAGTCAAAATCTGATTTTAACCTGAAAATAAATTGGGGGGATTGAGGGATGTTCTGACTTAAAATTAATAAGAGATATAGAAGCTTCTAGCTTGATTATCACTAATCAAATAAATGTTACATTGATCATGAGACTCTTTTGTACAGATGGTCAGATGTTCTTCCACTGAAGCAAAAGCTGCTCTTTGGATCATGAGGATCTACACAAACTTGTGGAGTTCATGTAGCTACTGCTGTAATTTAAAATGGGAAAAAAAAAACGTAAACATGATTATGCAACTGAAAAAGCATGTACTGTACACACCAGTACATGATGGGTTCAAACAGTGCCGAATGTAATAGATATTCTAACTGATCAATAGCTTGAGCTTCCATGTCCTGGAATGAGCTGCTATGACACAATGTGAACGTGTGACCTAGTGTTAGGACACGCTCAGAATTCAGCATCCTGAAAGACAACAGAGTGCATTGATCCTCTGTGCTCCAGATCTGTCAGTCAACCTGTGGGTGGGATGCTAAAACATTCACTAGACCACGGGGACCGCCGCAGTGTGTCTGACTGTGTAAATTCACAATTCATCTTCAGAAGAACAATAGCACCAGTCTGCACCCAATGACAAGTCTGACATATATAAGGAAGGAAATGGTTTTGTAATTTCACAGTATACTTAAAGGGATAGTTCACCCAAAAACAAATTTTGTGTTGTATTTCCAGGGGGTGAACTATGCCTTTAAAGGGTTAGTTCACCCTAAAATGAAAATTATGTCATTAAAGGTAGGGTAGGCAATTTTCAGAGCAGCTAGCAATAGCGAGCTAGTTTTGAAAGCATCAGAGCGTCTTCAAAGCCACGCCTTCTTCAAAACACATTCATGAACGCACAGCAGAGTTAGCAAAGTGTCACGTGACGAGAGACGGTGTTAAAGGTGGAGTAAGAGATATTTGTAAAACACTGTTTGAAAGTTGAAACCGACACAACAAGCGTGTAGCCAATCAGCAACGGTGGAGGAGAGAGAACAAGCAAGAGGGAGATTTGAAGACTGTAGAAAGAGAGATGGCTGAGAGACATTACAAAAGAGAAAAGCTCATAAGAATATCACTGTAAAATGAAGGGTTGTGAACAGGAAAGAGCTTTTAATTAATATTAATTTCACATTAATATTAGAAAAGCTTTTCTGTGCTGGAGAGAGCTATGCGGGTTGGCCTGAAAACAGACGCTGAGGTTCGAGAGCAACTCAGAGCAATGAAGAGAGGGGTGTGTTTGTTTGGGTTGATTTCAATTTTCAACCAGCATAACAAAAAAAGCTTCTGGATCAAATCACCTACCCTGCCTTTAATTACTCACCCTCAAGTCGTTCCAAAGCCATAAGACTTTCATTCATCTTCAGAACATATTAAGATATTTTTAAATAATTAGTATTTTATTTCTCTCTCTCCATTGACAGCTATGTAACAATCACTTTGATGCTTCAAAAGTTCACAAAGATATCGTAAAACTAATTCATATGAATTGAGCGGTTTAGTCCAAATTTTCTGAAGAGACACGGTCATTTTATATGATGAGCAGATTTAATTTAGGCTTTTATTCACATATAAACATTCATCAATGCATATATCAGTTATGGTAAACGGAAGCTCAAGCATGTTCGCTTGACACGCGAGAACCAATGAGGTTCATTCTTGTGTTACGCAGCACATTTGAGCTTCAGCGAGAACCAATGAGGTTCATTCTTGTGTTACGCAGCACATTTGAGCTTCAGCGAGAACCAATGAGGTTCATTCTTGTGTTACGCAGCACATTTGAGCTCCCGCAAGAACCAATGAGGTTCATTCTCATGTGTTACGCAGCACATTTGAGCTCCCGCAAGAACCAATGAGGTTCATTCTCATGTGTTACGCAGCACGTTTGAGTTTCTGTGAGAACCAATGAGTTGTCATTTGATCTAATCATGAGAGTGACAGATTGTCCTGCCCTTGTGCCAGTAAACACATCATTAAAGAAGAGAATGATACTGTTTTGATTAAAGATTAAGAGGGCACATTAAATAAAAAATAATAATGTCATGCATGGATAAATCATTAATAATAAATACTGTAATATTCCATAAAAAAAATAAGGATAGTCAATTTTTATATCATGGTGACTAAGAAATCAAGCAAGCATTTTCCTCCTAAGTCCATTGTTGGATACACAATTGGGATTTGCTGACCTACAAAAGCTATTGATGAAAGATGTCTGTGGCAGCGGCAGTAAAGCATGCGCTGTGGTCCAACAAGAGATTTGTCTCACTCTGTTATGTCAGGATTTCAAGCAGACATCAGGAGAACATTTTGCCCATAAACCCCTCCACATATCTCAGCTGTGTGACTGTCTAACATTTGCAGACAGGAGCCAAATGTGATGGCGCTGAATGAGCAGTGGGTCAGTGGAGCAGCCTGCTCACAGTTTACAGACCCAACACTAATCCCCTGCTTTCCCAATTTACAACTCTCATCTCCATGGCGATGTGGGCCAAGAGCCGAAAAAGCACCCTGAAGCAGACCACTCTGAGTCTGAACACTCGCATTTGGAGGCCAAAATTAACCACACATGCCAATGACGAGACAATTTACATGCCATGGAGGTATACATTTTGCAGTATTACTTAGAAAAATAGATTTTTATCCCTACAATGATGAGATTATTTGTAACAAACAGCACAGGTTGTTGTGTTACCCGAGAAGAGTCCGTTTTCATTTCTCTGTGATCTTGATCTGCATTTTGTTTTGGATGCTTATTAATGCGTTGTACATTACACATATTTGATCAGAAATATTTTCTATAGAACTAAATTTTTCTAGCCTGGCAAGCTCACCATAGACACGCTCAATCCGAGGGGCGGGATAAACGGCTGTCTTTCAAATTCCCTCTGCACGCAATAGGACAGCGCTTCAACCAACCAGAGCGTTTTCCCAACAGCGGAGCTAGTTGATAGATTCAACTTTTGCCATATCTGGCCGGCAAAACTACGAACACATGTTCCTTTTTTTAAGAATGACTTCAGTGCCGTTCTTTGCTCTTTTCTCAAAGAAAAACTTAACTCCAAGTCCTCCAGAGTCGCGGCCAAAGTCGATTCGAAAGACTGTTCGCCAGCAGCCGCCATTCTTTGTTTTCAAGTAGCAGGAAACCGTCGCAACTCTGTCGTCATTATGTTAAGCCCGCCCCCGCCTACTCTATACATGACGTGATTGGCCTGACCCAATTTAGGTTTTTGCAGCTAGAAGGTCTATGGAGAGTTGCTAGACTGCCCTGGCTGCAAAATACATTTTGCTGCCGCTAGGGTGCGTCTAGATTTCTAGGCTAACATTTTTCTAGATAAACATGATTGTCACTGAATAAAAAGATCAGAGGTCATGATAGATTTAGTTTTAGTAGACGGTCAATTAGCGAGGATTAGATTATCATTCTTACAATCCTGCACACGTAATTTTGCAATGTGTTCAATAAAGTTACAGGCTAACTGCCAAGTTTACAGGGCAAACCCAATTTTTTTATATGAGCTTTTTGAAGTTCAATATTTTCATCTCTCTGTGGAATAAGGGCACTTCTGCTCTGACGACAAAATCAATGCATATTGACTGCATCTGACTTCTGTTACTATTGAGGATATTATTATGATTATGCAATATCAGCTCATTATCTGGGATGTCCATTCATAATAATTTCTTGCTTGCTTTGGGACATTCAATGCATGGAAATTAAGGGAGAAAACAATTAAGTTTACACAAATCAAAATTATACATAGAACACTGTCCTGATGCAAATTCTCTCCATTTAGAAATATTACTTGATTAATCTTAATATAAAGTAACAAAAACAGAACAAAGTTGAAAATGATTCCACACGGTTCCAGTTGAGAAGGTTTTGACTTAAGACTGATGATCACTCAACAATCCATTTGCAAATCAAATCCTCGGTGGATATCAAGTAAATTAGCAGCTTCAGGCTATGAGAGCAAATTAACTTTTCATCTGATTTTTAATCACTTTGAAATAGAGATTCTTTAGCTCCGGGATCTCTCTTCTCTTTTCATTAAGTTCACTTCGGAATGCATAGCTTCTGGGTCAATACAATTTATATCGAGATTCTTTTTCGAAAAAGAAAATATCAGTTTAGCAGCACAGTCCATTAGACACCTGTGAGCAGTGACTGAGCCAGGTTTTAACCTTATTAAGTTCAGGGGCTAAATTATATTGCACTTACAGCATTGTAATGGCATAAAAACATTTACTTTTTCAGTAGTAGCAAGATGAATGACTTTCCATCTTGGGTGGTATACAGACCAGACTGGTGTGAAATGCATGCACCATATGATCCAATATATCTTCATAAAAACAAGCACAAACAAAATGGTCCACAATATATCTTCATCAAATAAGTAACAATACAATGCAGAATAAAGCCAAATAAACCTACATCAGGTAAGCACAAGAGAAATGACTGGACTCAATTTATCAGTGTTAGCTGTACTTGGGCTAATGAAAAATACAAAAGTCCATAATAAAAGTAGAGGAAAAATCTTAAAATACAAGTTAGTATTTTCAAAATTTGTCATTCGATTAAAGAGGCTTTTCTTTATTATGATATCAGGACATTTGGATCGCACTGACATTTTTACTTTATGGCCACAAAAAATATTAAAAAGTCAAAAGTCAATTAAATGAATAACATGCTCATCATAGAACAGACTTATTTAGGTCATTGTATGTATAAATCACATTTTGATGTATTTTTGCATAAATTAATAGATCTTGGCAAAAATAAATAAAGTAAATCATGTTTTTGACCCAACTGTGTGCACACAACTATGAGGAATATTATCCTGTCCTTGTGCTACTTATTTCCTCATCCTAAACATCAAAAACTTTCATAAAGTGGAAGGGTTGCTACTTTAAACTCTTTTCTACTTTCTCCCATGCACTGACCACGGTACTCTGCTTGTGCTCTCCATTTAAAAAATGAACCATGTCTGCCCACGCATATGTGGTAGTTAGAGAGCTATTGCTCCTCGATAACAGCTGACACGTTGACATTTTGTTAGATGAGATCCTGAGTGTTTACACATACAAATTTGTTTTGTACCCTCATTTCTGCACTCAAAAATAGCATGGATTTAAATCAATATGACAGCGCATCAAACTGGCCAATAATTAACATTAAGAGGACAAACCGTTTCACCTCATTTTATTCAAAATGATCACTCAACAAGACAGAGAGACAGATGGAAAATGAAATTGTCAAGCAGATGGCAAGTCCCTCTTGGATACCTGATAATTTCACCATTTTGACCCTTTTAAAAGCCTGTGGACAAAATCTTGTCATTTCATGAGAGGCCATATGGAAACAACTCCCAGTTTCACATCACTCATTTATTCTTTGATTCAGAGACAGTTGTCTGTCGTTCTGCAAAGCTGACGGGCCACAGAGCCGACTGTGTCTGGCACGACTGAAATTGGTCAGGTTTGCCGTGCTTATGTAAAGGCTCGGAAAGATGTCGCAGATGCCAGAGGCAGGTCTTGCTCCTAATAAAAGGACCGGGGAGTGCAGCAAGTACAGAGGTCTGCAAGACAAACGTCACATGGACCCTGCGCGCATACATGTCACGTGATCGAACGATGGAAAACAGGATTCTAGGATACACGGCTGCT
Organism: Scardinius erythrophthalmus; assembly: GCF_964197995.2. Classification (NCBI taxonomy): domain Eukaryota; kingdom Metazoa; phylum Chordata; class Actinopteri; order Cypriniformes; family Leuciscidae; genus Scardinius; species Scardinius erythrophthalmus. The sequence goes on from NC_138235.1 coordinate 24,261,497, forward strand.
GTTTTTGTATGGAAACAAAAAAGTTGGTGGTTGCATTTCTCTGATTAAGGATGGAAAGTAAAAAAAATCTCCCACATCTAAAAGGGCCAATGACATATAAGAGGAAAGAAATCTTACAAAAATCGTTTTGTAAATTAAAAAATTCAAAAAATGAATTTGTGTGTTCATATTTCATACATGGCTTTGAAAAACTTTTATATTACTTGCAAAGAAAAGTGTATAAAAATTCATGTAAACCATGTGATGTAACATCATATAGAAAGTAGGCTAAATAACATTTCACCTACTCCAGAGATGGGCAACTGGCAGCCCGCAATATATTTAACGACCCACTAAACATATTATATTCTGCTCAATTTTAATACATTTGCTATCAGATTAGGATGTCAACCCAAACCAGGAGAGGTTGTTTGTTCCTGCCGATAACCTTAGTAATTACAGCGTGAGAGTAGTAGGATATGCGCGCTAATGTGCACGTTCACCAAAATGAGCAAAAAGAAAATACAAATTTACAATAAAAACTGTGTTTTCCAGTCACGATGTAATAAAAACTGAAGTTTTTCCCTCGCATTTTTTGCATGCAGACGACAACATAGTCAAAACGATACCTGTTCAGACGGATCCACGAAAATGACAAAATTGCTGAGTATTATGATTGTATATATATATATATATATATATATATATTATGATTATTATGCATGCCAGGCCAGTATGTGGTGATGACACTTTGTAAAGAAACTCTACGCGCTTAAAGACTGAACACATAATACACGTGTACATGACGTCACAGTTTTCACAAATTAGTGTTTTTGTTGTTTACAATATGACAATAACGGTATGGTTTTCAAAAACTTGCACTTGCAAAAATTTTCAAAAATTTGTGTTTTCAGGCCCCCAAAACCTGTTGTCATGTAAATGAATGACACATTTTTTATTTATTTTTAAATAAAAATACATTTTTGTTGAAACCTGTGTCGTGTAAATAGCCCCTGAGACAAGCCTTTTTGATTGTGGGAATGTTGTCTGAACTGAATGATATGTACACTGAATTGTTATGTTCTTATATTTAGCTATTGTTAAATAATAATGTTATTTTCATTCATGATAATATGTGGATTTTGGTAATAACATTTGGAACTAGGCTATTTTTTGAGTAAGCAATTTTGAACTGTTCTCTGAGGGTGGGTTAAGAATGTTCTGTCAATGCAACTGAGATGTTTATATTTGCTGGCCAACTGTCTATGAAGTTTCCATTTGAATTTGCATAATTCAGTTTGCATAATTTGCCCTCGACATTATCACATCCCTGCCCTACACTATGAATAAAGGTGAAAAATCATTATTTTTTTTACTAGAGTTATTTAGTTATTTTAAATTTCAATATAGTTTTTATTTTTTATTTCAGTTTTAGTGATTTAAATTCATCAAGTTAAACTAAATTAAAATGTGAAAAGTTTCCTCAGCATCAAACAATAAAATAAGTTTTTTTTTTATGCAGGTATAACAAAAATGTATGTACTTTAGCATTTATTTTATTTCCAGTTACTGAATTTTTAAAAAATGTTTTTAGTTTATATAATAACTCTGGTAGGGAGTAACATCAAATGACATTTTGCAACCTGAACGAACCTTGAAGATGAGTTAAAAAAACAATATCATTAAAAAAAAACGTTTAGTGACACGCCCTGTAGTGATATACAGTATGGGTCAGAATCAGATTCACTCGTACATTCTGTGAAAATTACAAATAGTGTATTTCTGACAAAACAAACAGCCACTGATGCATTGCTACTTTAATTTATGCACACTACTTTCTCAAATGCTTAGGGGGTCGGCTTTCCCAGCACAGTTCTGTCATTATAGCTTGCAACATGATTGAAAGAACAAAACAGAACAGGAGCTTAAGTGGTAGTCCAGCTATGTATTTTCTTCACATTACAGAAAATCATTTACTCGCTGCCGCTGGGCAAATGAAGAATCCAACAATCAAAATTGAAACAGGACTGATTCATTAGATTAGTCAAAGCGGGGTCTAATTTACAGACATCCTCAATTATTTGAAGAAATTTCCGTGTCCTTATTCGCAACCTAAGTCGTGTGTGTCTCAATGCTGTAAACAATTATAATACTGCTCTGCTCTGAGGTGTAATGAATGAGCTTTTACTCCTCACATACATCACCACATCAAACCAACAGGAATGGACGGTGTGATTTCAGGCTATGGCTAAGCTTCATGTATGCATTATTTATAGCTTATCACTATAAACAGATGGTTTATCATCAGAATAACATACTAGACAAAGCAAAACTCTCATCTGATGTTACACAGAGAAATTTCCATATAGTAGGTAATAAATAAGAATTAATAACTAGCCTACACTGTACACTCTTAAAAATTAAAATTCTTTATTGCCATCTTTGGCAACCTTTAACAACCTCCATGGATGACTTAACAACATGTACTTACTGTATAGGGTTAGGGTAGCATTAGGGTTTGGTTGTGGGATAGTTGCATGTAATTTACTGTTATTACTATGGTAAGTACATGTAGCCTAACATATGTTGGTTATTTACCTTGCAATGAAGGTTAGATTATTAAAATATTCTTTAGGCTAAAGAAATGGGTTCTTTTTAGAACTGATCCCTGAAAGGTTCTTTGAGGAACCAAAAAAATGGATCTTCTATGGCACTGCTGTGAAAACTCTGTTTTGGAACCTTCCGTTTTAATATAATAGTAGCCTATATAGACTAATCAAGAATAAGATGATGATATCATCATTAAAATCATGCTCAAAAGAAATGCATTACTGTAATGTTTCTCCTCCCATGTCCTGTTGCAACAGGTCCATCATACCAAAGAGGACCAACTCCAGGATGTAATAGGCAGGAAGAACTTTAACAAGCACAATGATTCACTCTATTTAACACAAGATTTCTAATGAGAATCTAAATTTCTAAGAGGACATCTGCAGACATAATTTTGTCCCTTTTTTTCTAAATATATTCACTATCTTGGATTTTAAAAAGAGATCCTTGCAGCTCTCCTGAAGGTTTCAGATGGTGATGAGGTGCTGATGCAGATTTGAGACAATGGCCCACGTGTACTAACAGACAGACTGGAGCATGACAGACAAAAATGTAGCCTACTATATTGCTTGGTAAAATACTAAAGGTATTTTTAAGATATTTTTAGTTTCAATACTACTCCATTCTTCTCGAAACCTACATAGGCAGCATTTAGGGGCACCTACTTCCATTTGTACTTGTAATAAATGAAAAAGCTCACTAGGTTTGAGCTTACACATTTTCAAATGTTATTGAAGATGTATCATTCTCTGAGACAGACACAGACACTCGATAATGCAGCTTAAAGAGACATAATTCACACCCTTGTGTTGTTACACTTTCTTTCTTCTGTGGAACACAAAAGAAGATGTTATGCAGACTGAGCCTCAGTCACCATTCACTCTCATTGGAAAAGGTGCAATGAAAGTGAATGGAACAGAATGCCTAACATCATCTTTTGTGTTACACAGAAAGGAAGAAAGTCATGCAGGTTTGGAACAACATGAGGGAGAGTATCCTAAATGATTACAGAATTTTCATTTTTGCGTGAAAAATTGTTTAAACTTTTTCTCTGATTGAACAGTTTATAGTATAACAGTTGACCAAAGGAAAGCCATTTCAACTCAATTATATCCACAGACAGTTGCAGTGCACCTGTTTTCGGTGCACTTTACTGAAAACAGAAGACTTTAAATTGAGATAATATGACATGACTGTAAAACACCAACATCAGCGCCTTTCTTTAAATAATTATCATCTTAATTCGATCAATATCGTCAGTGTGATGTAGCGTAAAAAGTAACAGACATTTCAAAGCACACACGCTTGACACAGACACATGCTCTTACCTTCAACAGCCCACACAATCCGTATTATCCATAACAAACGAATTATATCCATAATTGCCGTAAATTTGGGCATTTTACTGTAAAGACCCAGAATATTCATTGAAACCTTGTCCAGCAGGCCATCTGTGAACACACTATGAATACAAGCTCTCGAATAAACCCCATCGGTCTGGAAGAACTAAGGCAAGTTTGGACGAAACCAATGAAACGCAGACGAGGGGCGGGAATGTGTGGCTGACACGAGTGATGCTCAGAAAACGTGATAATCTTTACTGTCTGACTGCAAGATAATAATAACAACAACAATAATAATTGATTATTATCATCATCGTTGTTATGAAAGCTAGTTTACTTTTATCTTAAGTTATTAATATTTCCCTAATAAATTAATTAATTATAGGCTACTATAAACTGTGTATGTTATCAAACAAAATTCTAAAAATGTAACAAATTATCTCTGAAACAAATTAATTTAAGCACTTTCAAATCTAGACCGTGATTTTACATTTCTATTTTATTTTTATGTAGGCATATTTGTTGTTATCTTTTCCCATAGCTGTTAGCAACTATTCTTACTGGGTAATAATGTCAGCCATTTAAAACTGGTTTCAGAAGTCACGAAAAAGGCTCTCTGGAAGCACTTCAATTATATAAATAAATAGCATTCTTCTTTTGGATACACAAGCCAAGTAATTTGCCCGGGATTCACTTGTTTGGTCAATGACAATTTATGTCCTACCAACAGCGCCCCCTGGAGTTTGTTCTGTTTAGGTGCGGATGCGGTGGTATGTTGGGGGGAGGGAGGTAAGATAGGCTGATGCATGTGATCATCATCTATCAAAAAGCTCTCTAATCCTTCGAGTCACTTGCAATTTTATCGTTTTGAAGATTACAAACCTGACAGATCACACAAGGGGCTGGTGTAAGGAAGTCAAACGGCCTCGTTTCTCAACACCACTGCTCGTGATCTTTGACTCCCATGTGAGAAGATCCCATGTTCTTCAGCCCTGCATACATGGATTCATTTATTCACTTAGATATATTCCCAGTGACTAAAAAAATAAAATTTAAGATCCTGAATAGTGGAGCTATTAGCGCACAGGCACAGTTACATTTAAAAAAAGAAGTAAAAATGTTGTTTTTTACAACATTTTAAAATATTTATTTATACATTTTAAAACAATCATCTGTAAAAAAACAAGTAAAAACATGAGTAAAATAAATACAGTCATTTTTATTAAATAGCCTATACGACAGTACATTGACATTTGCTTGTATCTAAAAACATACAACTGAAGAGGAAATACATAATGACTCATTAAAAATAGAGCATGATTATACAAATTTCTGTAAAAGACAAAACAAAAAAAAAAACACAAAAAATTCCAAACGGCATACAACAGAGGAAGAGCGAGAGAGGGATAGACCACCGGAAAGGGAGAGACGGGGAGTTAAGGAAAGAGAGAGAGGGTGAGAGAGAGGGAGGAAATAGAGCAGAAGAATATGGAACTGACATAAATGATTCTAGGATAATTCAGCCTCAAGATGAGTGAGGACTGCAAAACGGCAGACTAGAGAATACAGGGGTCGTTTCCATGGAAACCTTTGCCCAGGGAGATTGGCGACCCTCCTGTCTACTAATGCTAGCAGAGCGAAGATTGTAGGTCACATATGTCACCAACAAACCAATCAGGTCTAATCTGTCTTGACTTGTGGGTCATGAATTGAACCATGAAACTGGTTTTTACTCTGGCTCATATCACTAATTGTGCGTGTGTGTGTGTGTATATATGTATATATATATATATATATACACACACACACACACACACACACACACACAATCAGTGATATGAGCCAGAGTAAAAAACTGTTTCATGGTTCAATTTATATATATATATATATATATATATATATAGGCCAATATATATATATTATTTTTCATTTATACACCACACACCTCCGACCTCCCACACACTCATTATATATATTATTTATAAATCATTCAATACATACATTATTTCATTGTATGTATGATAATAATAATACAAATGTATATAAAGTTCTGCATGATGAATACATTCAGATCACTGTTTTCATCAGTAACTCGGCACTGAAGTCTTATACTAAACAAGCTCAAAGAAGTTCAGCGACCCTCAAAGAGTGTATCTTGCTGAATACGGCGAGAGCACAGACCACAAAATACTCTCTTTTGTGAGAGTAGAAACGAACATGACACCCCACTGTGCCATTTTGATGGCTTCTGATAGTAACACGCACTGATACGGGTCTGCCTTTCTAATCCTGCTGCTCTAAATTGGAAAAATTGACCTTGCTCACAGAGGTGACTCAAATTTGCTCTCTTTGACATTTCCGGGACTTTTCTGTTCAGATGAACGAGGCCTCGAGGACGAACAAATATTTCATGAGTAATTTAATATCTGGAGCATGCGCATGGTCCTCTGTGAATTAGGCTCTAAAAATAGTAGGATGGTATCAGTTGACAGCACCCCAAGTCTTCAAGATTGGGGAAAGTCATGAAGGCGTGGCCTCAAAGAAAGAAACATAATAAGTAAATATAATAATGACAGTAATGGTCTGGGTACCTAAAATAAACTGTTCCCCCATCCCACACTACTACAGTTAGGTGTCACACAATTGATTTTGTCAGGTATAATTAACAGCTTGATATGTTTATGTTATTAGATATGGGATTGTGTGGGCCCAATAAAACCAGCATGGAGCAGTCACAGCTTGTGCAGACAGGCTGATAGTATTGATCTCACTATCGGTTTAGACATGGAGCCCGAGGGAAAGGGAAAGCTCTCTGGCTTGCTTCAAAATCAGGAGGAAAAGATCAAATAGGATAAGTAGTTGAGTCAAGCAAACAGCCACCAGTCAATAATTCTCTTTTTATGGCACTGATATCCACTTCATGCATGATTCATTATTGAACTGTCTTCCAGGCACATAAACAATGCAATTAATCTGATATTGTGTCAACAAGCTGATTAAATTACTTTTATAGAGGCCTATGCTTTTCCCCCCCTTTTTGTGCAAATATTTTTTTAGAATCATCATTCTAACTGCTGAGAGTTGCCCTCTGATCTCTGATGTAATGTAGAAACATGCGTTTTCTGTAAAGCTGCTTAGAAATGATAAATATTGTGATAAACGCTAGACAAATAAATGTGAATTGAATCGAAAATTAAATTGGAGATTTGGGGGGGGGGGGGGGGGGGCACAACAGAAACACATAATAGCCTACAGTATATTTGCTGCCCTCTTGTGACAACTGTTAAAATAATGTTCAGCCATTAAAATCACACTGGATATCATGGTCCCTTTTGCATGTAACTTTTAAAATGTTTTTAAAAGAAATAATATGTGAAATATAGGCCTATATAAAACTATTTCCTCAAAATATAATAAATAACAATCATACAAACCCAGTGTTTCTCAAACTGTTTCTGCCATTCCCCACTTTGGAGGTAGGGAAGGGTGCCGAGCCACACCTGTCCCCAATCGCTCCAACAAAATGGTAATAAACTACTCTTTCATTTTAACTGTTAAAATTTACCGGTATTTTATTAACATCACATTTTAAAAACATAAAATCAAATAACAGCATTAAAAACTTTCAAATAGAGAAAATGAAAGTGTAATTATATTATCACTTTGCATGAAATAAGACTGTCCAAAAGTAAATAGTAATAATAATGAATTGCATTTTGCCTCTGATAACATCAAATTCAGAAACGGAGAAAATAAAAGTGTGGACTAGTTGTGCTTTGCCTCATTTTGTCACTTTGCAAACTGCATGCAAAAAAGAACAAACAAACTTGACAAAAAAAAATCATTTTTTATTCAAAATATTCACAAATTTGTTAGCTATAGCATGAAATATCTGATATTCCGATTGTAAAATATGTGCAAGTGGATGTGTTTTGTTGTTTAAACACCTTTATAACGATAGCGTTACGGGCGCCGCCATGTTAGGTTTGTGCCACAGTTCAGAGAATCGGATCTGTTGGATTTACAACACGTGAATTAATCCACTTCCCCCCGACATACATGAAAGTAAGTGGCCGGTTCACTGGGATAAGATTAGAGTAAACTTTAAAGTTACTTACACAATGTGTATCTGCCACCCGTCCCGGTTCTCTTTCTAACATTCGTTCGGTATCTCACTATGGGAACGCCTCTGGGCGTGACCGATCGCGGAAGCACCAATTACACCACGTCTGCCAACCGTGGCAGACCAATCGCTGCAGCGATTAGGGAGTCCCGCCTCCCTGTATATAAACCGCAGCTACCTGCCGTTTCGTCATTCTCGCTCTCTTCCCCGTGGAAGATTCGGAAGCTGTCCTCAGCAGACTTGGGAATTATTGCTTAACAGTTTCTCGACGGAGCCGAGAGGTAACGTCCCTAACGCAATCAATTCTTAAGTTGTCGAGTGACTTCGTCACTTAAGAGTAAGATAACTAACGTGTCAAGACGAGTTTTCCTGCTCTTAAGTTTTTTTTCCTTTTATTTCCGAGTCTTTTTCGGTGCGCTCACCACGCTCCAAAAGAGATAGGAATAAGAGAGCTCTCTAATCGCAGCACAGCTCCGTACTAGTTGTCACGTTGTGGTGTAACTCATCGTACGAAGAGAGTGCTAGCTCTATCATGGCTACCGCGATAGAACCGGAGAGCCCCGGAGGAAAGGGTCGTCCTCCGCACCCGTGTGCTTGTGGAATGTGGATTTCTGCTAGGGATACACACAGCCTCTGCATCTCCTGTCTGGGCACTAAACACGCTCAGGCAGCGCTGTCCAACCCCGAGGGCTGCCCGCATTGTGCTGTATTCGCGACTAAGATCCGTGAAAGGAGACTTCGCGTGGCAGTCGCGGGAAAATCGGACCCATGCCTCTCTGCTCAACCCAGAGAGGAACCCATGGATTGTCCGCAAACCACTAGCTCATGGGCAGAGATGATGGAGAAAGTGTCACCCGTCCTTCCCCCGCTGTTTGACGACCCGTTAGCGGGAGAGGAAGATGACGATGACGAGGTATTGTCGACCATCCTCGAGGACGAGGATGACGACGAGGAAGATGCCATTCTTCCCCCGGCCCAGTCCCGGCCACCGAGCGCACAGGATGAGAGTTCACCCTCCCCTGTACAGGTGGACGCTGATCTAATCGAGGTCTGTCGCAGGGCCGCGGCTAGATTATCCATCGACTGGCCTTCACAACAAGCAGGTCAAGGAGCTGAAAGAGACCTGTATGATGGAAAGAGGCTCCCGTCACGTCTCCCGCCGGCCAGGCAGTTTATTCCAGCCGTCCCGGCCTGTGTGGCGGAGATGAAGAAGTTTTGGGACAAGCCTTTTTCACATCGAGTGCCCGTTAAGGGTTTCTCAAGGCTAGATGTTCAGGGAATGGATGATCTAGGGATGGCAGATCCTCCCCCTGTGGAAACATCGGTAGCTAATCATCTGCACCCGAGCCGCAGGGCAGCGCTCTCTTCAACCGGAGCCTCGCTGCCAGGAAAAACGGAGCGCTTTGCTGCCTCCGTTTTTCAAAAGATCTATAAATCAACTGCACTGTCTGTTCGCGCTTTGAACGCGACGTCCCTCCTTACTGCCTACCAAGCGGAGCTGTTAGAGGAGATGGGTCGTCAGCTGGACTCCGGATCTCCCAACCCAGTGCTCTGGGAAGAGATATGCGTCATCGCAGATTTAAACCTGCGCACGTCCCGCGGAGCAGTTCAAAGTTGCGGTCGAAGTATGGGCTTAGCAGTTGTGGGGGAGAGATCGCTGTGGCTGGGTTTGTCAGGACTCTCTGACAAAGAGAAAGTGGAGTTTTTGGATGCTCCTATAGATCCAAAGGCCATGTTCGGCTCGACTGTGACGGCAATGCGTCAGCAGTGTGACCTGCGAAAGAAGGAGGGAGAAGCTTTCCAGGTCTGTCTCCCCAGAAAACCGGCCGATCGGCCTTATCACCCGAACCGGCCGAATTTCAAGCCCTCAGGGAGAGGCGGGCACTCTGCTTATCAGCCTTCCCGCCCCGCGCCACCGCAACAGCAGGGCAACGCGGCTCCGCAGTCAAAGCCCGGTTTCGTTCGGCCAAAACAGTCGTTCGCAGCCGCAGCCGCGAAACACCGACCGGCTGCCCCTCAGGGGAATAAGAAGAGGCGGTCTACCTGATATGCCAGTTCGGCGACAGGAAGGGTTGGGAGACAGCACCCAGGGTTTATCTGTCCCATCCCTTCAGAGCGATTCCTCTCTCCCTCCCGCGGGGAAAAGGAGAAGGAATGCAATGATAAAATGTGTTCGTGTGGACAGTTCAGAGTTCAGCATGTGCGGGAATGTGGCCAGTTCTCTACCAGTGCCCCCCAAGAGTTTTTCTCCCCCTCCACCTTCGAGGTCTGTTATGGGGGGAGAAGGTCTAACGTTCACAAGCATCCCATCAAAAATAAAGTTTTCTCTGACGCATCCAGGTCAAGGACCGAGGGCGCAGAGTGGGATAAAAAGAGAAAAAGATCACAAAAAATCACAAAAACTATCACAAATGAATACCACTATAACTCCTTCACTGGAGCGGTATTCCCCTCCGTCGTCGCTAGAGTGTGCTGCGGCACCTCTAGTGAACAGAGACGGGAAAGGCCCACTCGCTGCTCAGGCAGTGAACTGGTGCGCATGCGCAGTTCATCCCTGGGTACAGACCACTATAGAGAGGGGATACAGGCTTCAATTCGCTGTAAAACCTCCTCTGTTCAATGGAGTGGTAATCTCAGTGGCCAAAGGGGAAGCAGCTCTGGTTTTAGAGGAGGAAATAGCCTCTTTAATGATAAAAGGAGTGATAAGAGTGATTCCAACGGCAGAGAGCCAGAAGGGTTTCTACTCCCGTTATTTTGTGATTCCCAAGAGAGGGGGGGGTCTCCGTCCCATTCTGGATTTAAGGGTTCTCAACAGACACCTCAGAAAATACAAATTCAAAATGCTGTCTGTCAAAACGCTGTGCCAAAATATTCGACAAGGAGACTGGTTCACCTCGGTGGATCTCCAGGACGCATATTTTCACATAGATATTTTTCCTGCGCACAGGAAATATCTGAGGTTCGCCTATCAAGGCACAGCATACGAGTTTACGAGAATTCCGTTTGGCCTGGCTTTAGCCCCCCGAGTATTCAGCAAATGTGTGGAAGGGGCCCTGACTCCATTAAGGAGATTAGGGCTCAGAGTTTCAGCATATCTAGACGATCTTCTCATCTGCGCGCCGTGCCAACGGCAGGCAAAGAGCGACACACACACACTTGTGACGCATCTGGAGAGATTAGGTTTCAAGATAAACCAGACGAAGAGTTGTCTTTCTCCATCTCGAGAAATAGTCTACTTGGGTCTCAGGCTGGATTCTGTGACGTTCCGAGCTTTCCTATCAGAGGATCGCATCAAGACGATTCACAGCTGTCTCTCCCTTTTTCAAATAGGGAGATCAGTCTCGTTCAGGATGTGTCTTCGGCTACTAGGTCTGATGGCCTCATCTGTGTCAGTGGTTCCCCTGGGACTACTGCGAATGAGAGATTTTCAAAACTGGACAGCGTCACAAGGCATTCGCCCCAAGAGCCGCCTCAACCGCAGAGTGCGGGTCTCACCAGAATGCGCGAGCGCTCTCCGTCATTGGAGAGTCCCATCTTTTCTCAGGACAGGATGCCCTCTAGGTCCTATTATACTGAGAAAAGTGGTGACGACGGATGCATCTCTCACAGGCTGGGGCGCAGTGTTCGAGGGCAGAACAGTGAGAGGAGTTTGGTCTCCGGCACTGAGAGAGAGGCACATCAATTTTCTAGAGCTATTGACAGTGTTTCTAGCTCTGAGACATTTTGTGCATTTTCTCAAGAGTCATCACGTATTGGTCAGGACAGACAATACAACGGTGATTGCCTACATAAATCGGCAGGGAGGGGTTCGTTCTCACAGGCTTCACAGGTTAGCGGAGAAACTAATAATGTGGAGCAGCAGGTCTCTCCTCTCATTACGCGCGACGCATGTCCCGGGAATAATGAACAGAGGAGCGGATCTACTATCCAGGGGGAATCCTCTGTACGGGGCGTGGAGACTCCACCCCCATGTGGTCCTCAGGTTATGGGAGATATTCGGCCAGGCTGCCGTAGATCTCTACGCATCGCGCGAAGACGCACACTGTCCCCTGTTCTTTTCCCTGGCCGGCGACGATGCACCGTTGGGTGTGGATGCGCTAGCCCACGAGTGGCCAGACGTGTTGCTGTACGCGTTCCCGCCGTTGAGCTTGATCGAGCCGACATTACGGAGAGTTCGGGAACGCAGACATGTGATGATTCTGATCGCGCCTTACTGGCCGGGGAGACTGTGGGTGGCGGAGATTGCGCAACTGCTCTACGACCGGCCATGGCCGTTACCAGTGCGCAGGGATCTTCTCTCACAAGCACGGGGGGAAATTTTCCATCCCTCCCCTCAGAAACTAGCTCTCTGGGCCTGGCCCGTGAGAGGGTGAATCTGAGCACAGCCGGATTACCTCCGAGAGTTATTGAGACGATTCAGAACGCGAGGGCTGCCTCGACGCGTTCTTTATATAATCTCAAATGGGGTGTTTTCGAGGAATGGTGCGCAGAGAAGAACATTGTTTCTTTCCTATGTTCTGTTTCGGACGTGCTGTGTTTCCTTCAGGACCTCCTGGATAAAGGCAGGGCTTTTTCCACGGTGAAGGTTTATCTGTCCGCTATCTCGGCATGTCATGTGGGTTTTGATTCAGGCACTATGGGCCAACACCCCCTGGTCTGTAGATTCATGAGAGGTGCACGCAGATTGCACCCAGTATCTAAGCCTATGGTCCCACTATGGGATTTGTCCGTGGTCCTGAACGCGCTCTCTAAACCCCCTTTCGAGCCCATTGATAAGATGGACTTAAAACTGCTAGCTTTAAAGACGGCTCTACTTCTCGCTCTTACAACAGCAAAGAGGGTGAGTGAACTGCATGCTTTATCAGTTCACCCCTCATGTATGGAGTTCGCTCCGGGTGGTCTAAGAGTACTTTTTAGAACTAACCCGGCGTTCGTGCCTAAGGTCTACGATCACGCGGATAGGATAAAACCTGTGGACTTGTTGGCTTTTCACCCACCTCCTTTTTCATCTACAGAGGAGGAGAGGCTAAACTGTTTATGTCCGGTTCGTACGCTGTATATGTATGTACAGAGAACCCGCACATTGCGTAAGAGCAATCAGCTGTTTGTCTCGTGGGCTGACGCTTACAAGGGAAAACCTATCTCCCGTCAACGTCTTTCCCACTGGGTGGTAGAGGCTATCGTGTTATGTTACAATAGCATGAATTTAGAGCCCCCAACAGGTCTACGAGCGCATTCTACTCGAGGAATGTCTACGTCCTGGGCTCTATTTAAGGGTATTTCGATTCAAGAAATTTGCGCGGCAGCCAGCTGGTCCTCTCCGCACACATTTATTCGTTTCTATAGACTGGATGTAACAGAACCCTCTCTGGCACACTCAGTTCTGGGAGTGAGTAGTCAGGTGGTATAGGATGGTTCTCTAAGAACGGATTTTCTCAGATTATTCTGTTTTTCCGTCTGGGTCAGTGATGCTGAGTTACCGGTATAACTGTACTTTAACCCTCTCGTCTTCAGTCTGCTTCGTCAGCATATCGGCAATACGGGAGTTGTCTATATCCCATAGTGAGATACCGAACGAATGTTAGAAAGAGAACGATTAGGTTACTAACGTAACCCAGGTTCTCTGATAACATGAAGTGAGGTATCTCACAACATTGCCCTCCTTGCCTTTCGCACGGAGAAGAGATATGCGGAGAATGACGAAACGGCAGGTAGCTGCGGTTTATATACAGGGAGGCGGGACTCCCTAATCGCTGCAGCGATTGGTCTGCCACGGTTGGCAGACGTGGTGTAATTGGTGCTTCCGCGATCGGTCACGCCCAGAGGCGTTCCCATAGTGAGATACCTCACTTCATGTTATCAGAGAACCTGGGTTACGTTAGTAACCTAATCGTTTTCCAGGGATTGTTCTCTTTTTTGAGCGACAGTCCCGGAAAATTAATATTCTTTCCCGGGACACGAATTGTCCCGGTTTTTTGTTAAAATGTACTTCTAAAGTAGAATTTCCTGGTTTCAAACCGTTTCCTTCTGTTACAGAGCTGCCACGCGCAAACCCTTCTCACGCACAGAAAAATTGCGAAGCAAAGAGGACACGGAGACCGACAGACTAGACAGAGCAGGTTACGATATAAAAAAAAATCTCAGCTCTCAGATTCTGTCAATTTTATTACGAAATTCAAACAATAAACACCATTTTGGCGTTTGTAAATGTGACGTGAAAGATCCCTAGCGTAGCGGCACGTGAACTGATCACCTCTAGCTAGTAATAAACACGAATGAACAATGTTAAAATAAAACGTACAAAACATAGGCTACTATATTACAGATTTATTATATTTACTTATCATTAAATTGTTATTATAATAAAAAAACGCATTATATTTAATTTGTTAAATAAAGTTATTTTTAACTTTAAATAATTTTACCAGCTGATAAGGCTCTCTGTATGTTTACAGCATTAGGTTAGATTTTTTTCTTGAGAAAAATGAATGCCTATCTTCTAATATTTATCCAAATCAGTCAATTAAATCAAATCACAAGAATTGAACTGAATTGAAATTCTGAAATGTGTTTCAAGCAATAATAACGTATCTTACCAGAAATTGTACCATATAAACATTGTAACATGTTGTCACTAAACCTAATACAATTCAGTTCAGTTGCTAAAATGTTTTGACAATTTAGCATCTCTCCCAAACCCCCCCCCCCCCCCCCCCCCCCCCCCCCCAACAATAACAGAAAAAAATGTCCCGGTTTTTCACAAATCAAAGGTGGCATATGAATAAAACGTGTCATCTAATTATAATGGAAAGGATTATCATTGCCGCTTCCATAGATATGTGTGTATTTTACAAACTCTAAATGTACTGTTTTTTAGTACTTATGTGAATTTAAATGTTTGAAACCTAAAATAAACATAACGTGGTTGAAAACACCGAATAGTTGATGATAAGGGCTCAGCGCGAGCCAACGAGCGAAAGCACAGTTGATCACGTGATGCACTGACCGTTCTAATCACACACTCTGGTCTGATACTACCAGAGAATCCGTAGACAGGCTCTGATACTACCTTTCTTTTACTGTCTATGGATACTACTACGCTCCAGGACCCAATATTCCTATCTCACAGGACCAGCCTAGATCACACCGGTGTGATCCATAGACTGTAAAAAATAGGTGTGATCATGACTTTAGGAGCCATACAGGCCTGGGAGTGAGCACCCTCTGCTGGTCTGACTAAAGCAACGTCCAATAAAATCTGAGTTTTTCTACAAAGGCCTCCCTTCCATGTCACAGCCTGGCTCGAGCGAGCCCACTGCTCTCCCAAATATTCTGCTACTCTAACTGCGCTCCATTGGTCTAAGCAGCAAAGGGTGGTAATAAGAAATGTATACTTGTACACCATCTTGCTAATTACGTTTCTTTAGTAATTTAGCAATCCTACAACCACTGTAGTGAAACCAACCTTACCAGAATTTGCTATTTGCTAAGTTTCCTTAATTAGTGAGGTCAAATTAATAATTAAAGTGGCAATTAACGACCACAGTAAGTCAGGACCTCGGTTAACTAATCTATTAAGACAAATAAAGTAGGCTAAATGTGCAAATAGTGTTCTTCATGATCCATTAACTGCATTTTACTTTAAATATTAATATAATCATTTCTAAAAAAAAAAAAAAATCTAATAAAAATACATTATAGGCCTATTATAGAGAAAGTAATATAACCAAATATATAAATAAATAACAGAAATGTTTTTTTTTAACAATGCATCAAACAAAAAAGAAAAGTTAAAGGTAAAATTAAAAATAAATGTGTAAAATATATAAACTGATGAACAGAATGGATGTGTAAAGACAGGAGTGTGGCTTTAAAGGAGGAGATCTTCAGATTATGACGTGCTGGCCTGCAGTTGGCCGAGAGGATGCTGAGAAGTTACGGGCTCTTGTAAAGATTAAAGCATGGCTGGTGAGTGGCTGGTAAGCTCTAGTTGTGTCTGTTTTCAGCTTTAATGGAATTCCACTTTAAATGTTTTTTTTTTTTTTTGTCTGTTTCAGAAAAACAAGTCTCTCTGTGAATAGACGTATCATTTGGGAGATATACAATGTGGAAGGAGGAGTAAACTCTGTGGTAAAGGAGTAAACCTTGTGGTAAGACATGTTATCATTTATGCTACATGAGAATATTATATCTTACAGTAGAAAATATATTAGAATCAATGTTTTGAGTAGTACACACTTTGCTGTTTTATTGTTACATCATGCTCAGAAAATATTACAATTATCAGTGTGACTTTTTTTTTTTTTTTACGATTCTGTTTAAGATTCAATACATAAATTGTAGATACAGTATATATTGATGTGACTATCTTATATGTGAAGTTCAGAAGATTGCATCTGTGAAACTGTCCTTTCTCTTTAAGCCTGCCAGAGAAGGAGACCACCAGACTGCAAAGATGAA
Organism: Scardinius erythrophthalmus; assembly: GCF_964197995.2. NCBI lineage: Eukaryota > Metazoa > Chordata > Actinopteri > Cypriniformes > Leuciscidae > Scardinius > Scardinius erythrophthalmus. The sequence continues at coordinate 24,278,012 of NC_138235.1, forward strand.
AGTGAAATGGACGAAGTTGGGCATGGTCTTCTTTCTGCTTCTCTCTTTTGTAATGACAGGCTGTTTTCTTTGGCAGTACAGGCTTCCTAAAGCAACACCAGGTAAAAATGGCCCAAAATTAAAAAAAGGCTACTATACTGTAGAGAGCTCCAGCAAGTGATCATCAAACATCAATGAATGGATGGTGAATGCTTATATAGAAGAAATTATGCATTTTGCTCCCACAAAGTTTTTTTTTAACTTATAATGGGTAGAAGTGCCTAGAAAGCATTTATAGAATTGGGGAACATCCTTACATTTGGCTTTTCGATCTCCTTTTGCTTAATTAAAAGTTTGCAGGAGATGGCAATGGATTACCCAGAGCTCGACATAGTGGCTTACTGTGTGCTGTAAAGCCTGATTATCACTTGGGGGAAGGGAAAAAGAACTTTGTGTAAAATACATGATTATGGACCAAACACCCACCCCCATCCTCCATTACATGTTAAATGTATATTATATAATGATAAGATATGAGTGACGGCATTATGTTATTTCGTATATTTGTTGTGTTATACATACATGTGGGTCATACTAAAAGTTCTATATTAATCTATATGTATATATTTGACAACCTACATATGATATTTTTACTTTACAGTGGATATAAGAGCTGAAAAAGAAGTGAAAGAGGAGAAGATGTGCCCATGTTTCCCTGAGCCTGTCCCGTTAAAGCACCCGATACCTGTCCTCATGGAAGCTTTGGACAAGGTCAGAATGCTGAAGTCAAATGATGAGTAAAAATGAAAGCACTTTCTGTGTAAATTTCTAGACCAGTCTGATTGGAATATTAGTTATTTTCTGTTTATAAATATTGATAACCAGTTTGATAACTATTACAATATGTTGTGCTACAGGTGGATGTGCTTTTGAGAACCAGCCTTGATTCCACAAAACTGCCGGCTGTTTCTGCCATTGTAATTTTTAATGATTCTGTATTGTGGAATGGTAATTTTGGCAGAAAGAATGGAAGTGACCCGAAGTCTCCCCCAATAAATGAGTACACAGTTTACAGGTGGGTTACAGTAGCTTTGCACATGATTATGATTTGAGTTTTGAAGCAATAATTCTCTTGTTGCATCGGTTCTTGGGGGCGTTTCACAACTAATTTAAGCTTAAGGAGAAATTTAACTGTCTATTCTTTTTGTGTGTGTGTGTATATATATATATATATAAACCTTTCAAAAGTTTGCTGCATTTATTTAATCTAAAATACAGTAAAACAGTAATATTGTGAAATATTATTACAAATTACTGTTTTCTATTTGAATATATTTATTCATCTTTGATGAATAGAAAGTTCATTGAACAGCATTTGTTTGTATATATTAAATCTATTTATTTATTAAAGCATTTATAAAATAGAAATCTTTTGTAACATCATACATCATGTCTTCACTTTCACTTTTGATCAATTTAATACATTATTAAATTATTTTATTGCAATATCAATTTCTCTTAATCTTATCACAAATGTTTGAATGGCATCATTGTTTCCATAAAAATGTGAAGCAGCAAAAACAATTGTTTTAAAATAATATTTCAGAATAGCGTGAGTTGTGCAAAATGGACGTTCATTGACAATGAATTCCATTGACCTGGAAAAGCTGATGCCCACCCTTTTAAAACTCAAATTTAGATATTTAGTGTACATACATAGCTGTGTGCTCTTTTTTGTAATTTGTTTCTTTGTTGTTTATGGTTATGGTTATGGTTATACTACAAAAGAATTGCAAGCCTCTCAAAAATCTTCCCCACCTTGATTCTGTATAAACTTTGGGAGGATGGAAAAGTGGATTCACTGGATGACCCTCTGGGAAAGTATGTAAAGAACTTCACCATGAAAAACCCTCTGGGGAAAAGATGGGGTCATGACCTCAAGCCCATCTCTGAAGGCATGAGCAGTAAAGAGGCTCAAGCTCACATCTCTTCAGTTACCTTGAGAAGGATGGCCAGTCAGCTTTCAGGTGAGGACCACAGTATCTGTCACTGACCTCACCGACAGATGATTAGCATGTATACAAATAGCACATCCACTGTTCCATGTGCTGTAAAAATAAAGAAGGTGAAAAAGATCAACTGTTTTTAGACTGGGAGTTTTCACGGCTATCCTAATCAGCTCTGTTACCTGACATGGTTAAGTGGGTTTGCCACAGGTCCTCTAGGATTAGACCGGAAGGAATGGCTCTAACGCGTACTGTCCCCAAGCTGATGTTTATACAATGTGTCAGAAATACCGGTGATGATTTATTTTGGTACACTTAATTGCATTCAGAAATAACCGTTAAGTTTTTTGACAAGAAATCTACTAATAAAACTGTTTATAATGAAAGACCATTTCTGCCTTAGAGTAAAACAATACAAATAAAACTGTGCCTATATTCCCCATAATTGAGTTTATTTTAAAATGTATCTTACAATTTTTTTAATTTATTTTTTACCATAATTTTAGGATGCACAACTTGCACAATACAGCAGCATCAAATCAGTTATCATCTGGTATTAGATATCTTTTTATTATTCAATATTAGACCGATGTTTTACATTTTATTGTCAATGCTCATTTTCTATATTTTTCATATTACTTATGCTGTAATTTAACCTTCAATTAAAGTTAATCTTTAAAAACATTAAGAACTTTTTTCTATTTTTTTCATAATGCACATTATAATGTTGTGATTGATTTCAGTTTTTAGTGTTTGCATCTGCATCCCCAATAATTTTACTTTCAAATCGCAAACAGAATGTTAAAATATCTTTGATAACTAATTTTTGAAATGGCTGATAAGGTAAACAATATCAAATGAATGAAAATATGAAATACTGGATATTTTGGATTCATTACTAACTACAGGTTTACCAAGGCGGCTCAGGGCGACTACTTTACTCTGGAAAGGCAACACTCAGGCTGCCTTGGATTTATTACAAGATGATGTTCTCGTGGCTGACCCTGGAACAAAGTAAGGATGAGAGGAGGTGTAAATAATTGACGTTAGTAGATGCAGTCATGCACTTGTGGATTCTCTAAGTAATTCTAGTCCTCTGCTGTCCTCAGATGCCACTACAGCAACTTGGCCTTCTCCCTGCTGGCCCACGTGATGGCGGAGAAGGTAGCAGGGATGGATTATCAGCGATGGGTGTCTGAAAATATCTTAAAGCCACTGGGAATGGAGGACACCGGATTTGAAATCACCCCACAGATTGAGGACCAGATGGCAATAGGCGTTTACTCAAGTGGGCGGCCTGCACCCCTGTATGACCTCGGCTGGTATAGACCATCAGGGCAAATGTACTCCACACCTGCTGACATGGCCAAACTGGTGATGATGCTGCTGGGCGCATACTACCATCAGGTTCTCCAGCCCGAAACCCTCAAAACCATGTTGACTCCTCTGTTTCGCTGTGAAAACAGTTACTTTGCAGAACAAACAGGCACACCTTGGGAGGTGAATGAACAGTTGGGCTATCCCGTCATACGCAAAGATGGAGATCTAGATGGTTATTCAGCCTCGATCTCCCTCGTTCCTCGTTTGAAGCTCGGGTTGGTCATTTTAATGGCTGGAACCAAACCTAAAGATGAGGATCTTGTGGCCAAGGCCTACAGTTATCTCATCCCTGCCATGGAAAGTGCCTTCAGAAATGCACCTCGTGTTCTCATCCCTCCACCGGACCCTGCTCCCTACATAGGTTACTTTACTTATAGCAACATAACGTTCTATGAGATCAAAGCAGACACAGATGGAGTGCTGTCTCTGGAGCAGTTCGGACCTCAAGTAGACACCATGGTTCCTATGAAGTACAGAAGTTTGAAACTGAGTTATCTGCAGGATAGGGTGTTCAGGGTGGTGTTTGAGAAGGAGTACCCATGTCAGCTGAAAGTTAACGCTGCCTCTGTGTCTCTTGAATCTCAGGACGGGCAGCTCTTTAACTTTTACACCTTCAACAAAAAGGGGCACTCACCAGGTTTTGATGTCCCGGGGTTAAACACTTATAAAGTCGCACGGATAACCCGCAAACCCATTTTCAGCAGTTGAAGAAATCATTTTGATCATGCTTTTGATCATCTGAAATCATTTGATCATGAATTGTTAAGTAAGGTGCTCCTTTTGATGAAAGTGTCAAACTCAGAGGAACTTCAACCTTTGCTTGTGTTCATTTTAATAAATATTTGCCTCAAGATAAGAGCTGAAAGTATAGAATTCTGTTTCTTATTTTTATTGTGACAATTTTGAAAATGTAAATTTTTATGTAGGCTATAGTGTCTCTTACCGTATGATCGTTTGTCCCTTTTCTTAGAGGAATATTAGTGAACAATCAACAACCATCCATTCATTTGTGTGTTTCTGAGAAGCTTGAACTGCATGTCTTAATTAAAAGTAAAGTGTGTGCCTTTCCTAAGCATTTGCACCTGTGCACCAGTTTCCAAAGTACCCAATGTTGAGTTTTTAAATGAGTTTAGAATATACTTGTCTTTAAATGCAGTGTAAATGGGCCACACCAAGGACGGTAACTATAAGCGTTCTAACTGAGAATGATGATATTGACACAGAGGAACGATATCATTAGAATCACTTTCAGAATTATGTTTTCCAGCTGATGAATTATAAAAAAACTTTGCCAGCCAATCAGAATCCCACCGCCGTGCACGCTTATAATAAACAGAATGTTCTTGTGCGTTAGTTTGGATGCTAAAAAGGTTATTGCTATGGTTATATTTATATTATTGTTCTTAGTGTAAATGGGCCTCGTTTTATCCCCTTAATTGTTATAATGTAAATGTCATTTTTTTAAAGAAAAAAAATCAATTCACTGTATATGCAGGCTACTAAACAAATAAAATAAAAAAGTTATAAAAAAGTGTGTCCCCACATTGGTTTTAATTTATACAAATAAATAAAATATTTTGTTTCATCCCCATTTGTTTTCCCATTCGTCCATTTGTTGCATTTGAATTTTTTTTCAAATATCATACTTTTTCCTCCACTACAATTCTGTCAAGGTCCTTGAGAAGAAAATCTCCAGTCAGGGGATGATTTTGGTTGCAAGGGTTGCATTTGGTTGGAAATAAAAGTTTAACGGTTTGACGTCAGAAACACTTATTGAATCTCACACTCAATCCCGCTGGAACTTCTAGAAATAAATTTGATCTTGATATGAGGGTAGGTAGGCATAGATTCGGAGGCATAAGGTACTAAGTATTACCAGTGTAACAATAATAAAACAATGCATTGACATTTACTTTTGATACTTAAGTGCTTTTAAAAACAATGAATTCTGTACTTTTACTTAAGAAAAAATCGGTCTTTACAACTTTAACTTGTAACGGAGTAATATTTGACACTCAAATAAGGAAGTTGTCTACTTTGTCCACCTTTGCCTACTAATAAATAAATAGGCTACTATTGATTGCGATGGAGCTCACATTCTCTATGATGTTCCTTTTATAGAAAGATAACTTGTGTATTTAATTATAAGAGAGCTTTTTATATTACTAGCCTTTATAATTATTGTTTTTATATATCAAAAATTTCGCCGATTTCGTGGGCTGAAATGCGTGTTCAGCTTTGAACGCAAGTTGTCACTGTAACATCACAAATCGGGCCAAACCGCTCCATAAACATGGAAAGGATTGCATATTTTATATAGGTATGAGATGGCATTCAAAATGCAAGTTTTATCTAAAGTCATTCTTTTTGGCAGTTACATCGTTTATAATGATCTCATTGGCTCACATCCAAGTAGGTTATGACTTCCGTATACACTCGTTGCTAATTCCACTCTCCGAAGTTTCACGAAAACACCCGAAGTGAACGAACGGTCGGTCCTGTAGGACTACTGGAGGCGGCCGCAGCGCCATGTTGAACGGAATCATCACACTCCGTGGAGATACTCTCGTCAAAGAGCAGTTGTAAACAAGGTGTTATTTATTTCCCAAAAGGGGCACACCTATCAAGATCGCCCTGGCAAGAAGAGGCAAACTAGATCCTCGGAAACCCCGGCCGGGGAGGGGGAACAGCCCCCAACCTTCAGCAATGAAGATAAACCACAATAAGCGCTAGCTGGCTAACTTCAGCGGCTATTCTCTCAATAAGCTAGCTAGCCTGTTAGCTCAAGCTTTTCTATCGGCTCAGACACCGGCAAACTGCTCTTGCAAGGCCAGGTGTTGACGTAACTCTCCAGCAATATTTTTTTTACGTGCACTGTTTAGCCGCTAGCTAATTTATTTGTAAATATCTGTAAAGCCGTGCGTTTTTTTATTCGTTTTATTTGCGATGAGTTTGCCGCCGAAAGCGGTGCCGAAACCAGCCGCTGCTGCCGCCGCTGGAACTGGACCTGGAACCGGGCCGTCACCCTCGAGCCAGCTGCGGGCCACCCTGACCACAGTACCGCTACCGCCGGGGACACCGGTGGCTCAACAGCCTCCGCCAGTGCCGCAGCCACAGTATCCTTCTCTGAAAGCATCTGGCTCCATCACAAATATGCGTTTTCCCCCTTCCAAAACCTAGTGAGCTCAGCTGCCTGCCTGGACAGCGTTTCTAAACATCTTAGGGATTCGATTTGATGCGCATATAATGCCAGAAACTGCTGTCTAGGCAGGTGGGTCACCCACTAGGTTTTGACAGCGCTAGCGTGTGTTGTTGTACTGTGTGCCCGCTAGTATTTGCACAGCTTGCTGCAAGACTAAATGTTTGGTTTGGTTGTGATTTAAGTCCGGTTTTGTTTCTTGTACATGGAGGTACTAGTGCAGTAGTAACAGTGTTTATGTGACTGTCAAAAGCCGAGCTGTCAACACTTATTTTTCCATGTCATTTTAAAAATAAGATACCGCATTTAAATTATATTTAGATCATTATTTACTCACTTTTTATGTTGTTACAAACCCCCCTTATGACTGAGTAGGCCTGACTTTTGCGAAATACATAAGAAATAATGTCACCATTCACTTTCATTTCATGTTTTTCCATACAATGAATGGTGACTAAGGTTGTGATTCTGATATGAGAGTCATGGGAGCGAGTAAATTATTCATTTTTTGCACGAACTCTCCCTTTAAGGCAAGACACCAAAGGTGAATGGGGTAAAAGCAAACAAAAAAACTAATAGATATCACCATACTTCCCGTTTATTAAAGGATTGTACACATTTTGTTTTTCAAGTTTGCAAACATATTTCTAACAATATCCACTCAATCATTTTGCCTACAGAACAGAAATCTGAACATTGTATAAAGCCAGGTAAAAAATTCTTGTTTCATTATGTTGCCATATTACAGTAAAAATATTTACAGATGGGGTTTTCGATATCTCTTTTCACTTCATAAATCAGAAAATACTGTCAACAGTCAGCAAAACTTGTCTTTAAAGATATGAATTGTAATTTAAATCTATAGATGCAAATATATAAAGTGTAATAAAAGAAACAACTATGGAAGCGAAATAGCCCAATATCTAAAAATTGACCAATGCGTAAAAAAAACAATTGTTTTGCCTGTAGTGTCTTCTAATAAGATTGATCTGGCTGCCCACATATACCACAGATATCTGTTCCTTACAGTAAGGTAGGGTGAGCAGTGTGATATGATTTCCCATAGAGAATGATTTCCCTGTTTTGCTTGCCCTCAACGTCTTGTTTATATTTCTTAATGGCTCTAACAGTCAACTCCCTTCTGTTGTAACTGTCCATGTCCTTCTGTCAGCATCTTATTTGCTGGGCAATCAAGTTGCTTTTTGATTACGGGTTTCTCTTGGCCTTTATTTTTATTTATTTTTTTTATAATCGTGGGAGATTCCCCAAACGCTTTTACAGTTAATACTTTCTGTTTCTTTTTTTGACTATAAAAAATTCATCCTCAATGCACTGGTTTCATTTACGAGTTAGCTGCCAGGAAATCTACTTGCAAACATTTGCATATTGAGAATTATCTGCTATAAACTCTAACATGAGATCAAGCAAATCAGTAGTTGATCTCTTATATAACTAATGTCAGTCAATATTTGCATTTATTGTTTCTCATATAGCGCTCTGATTTAAGCAGGAGTTTATTTAGACAATGTCAGCATGGCAGAGGAAACCTGTGGAGTATCTAAGCAATTGAGGATGATTTTGAAGTGAAACAGAGAAAACAAGACGTTGTTATTGCTGTGTCATTGCAAATACATATCTGGGTAAACCATATAGCACTAAAAATAATCTGTAACCTACAAACCGGTTGAAACTGTGGCTGTAAAAGGGTGACGTGGTTGTTGAGCATGATGGGAATACTGTGAAAGTGTCTTGGCAGTGTACCAAGGGAAAGTTAAAATGAGTAACTAACAGCTGTTGTTTCAGTAAACTGTACATTATCTCTGTTTGAACTCTCGGTGTGTATGTGCCTGTGGTGCAGTGGAGGAGGAAGGGCTTCCCCACCCTCATAAGTTAACAATAGCCTGGTTGTACAGACAGAACTGAGGCAGCACGGATCTGCTGCTGGGCTGGAGATGGAAGACGCATCTCCGTCCTCTGCACTACAGCGGCATGTTAATACACAATCAGCTTCTTGTGTAGGACAGTTTTGCTGCACCTTTTTGCAGCACGGATGATGACGTTCATTTGTGCGAGAACCTCATTTCTTAGAGGAATCGCACGGAATGACTCCATCATTCAAAATACTCTGTTTATTCAGTTATGTGGAGTATGGTTGATTATATGGAAGAGTTTCAAGTACTATTTATGTGAATTTTGCATCGGTTTCTGGCGTGGCTGGAGGTTGTGACTGTGAGCTCATAGAGGAACAAGGAAACACTGAAAAATGAGTTGGAGAAGAAAAAATAAAACGTTTCCTTTAAAACGTTACCTTGTTTTTTTAAGACGCATGTAGAAAAGAGAGCAGGGATTGACACTAGCTGCTTAACAGTGCAAATGTGAGAGAGTTTCAGGTCATTTGATGCATATTGGGCCCAGAACTGTGTTGTCATTGTTTGTTGATTTTTTACATTTTTTTCAAGCCTTGCAAATCTAAACATTTACATTTCTGTGATGTATTGAATATTGTTTTTAACATATTACGGTAAGGTACATATTTTGTTGGTATAATAACCGATGACATTGGTCTGCTGTTTGAGCTACAGAAATGTCAATTCAATGTGTCACTTTTAAATAAATCAGATTAAGTCAGAGTTAAAAATCATTTAATCAAAAATCATTGTCTATTAATGTGAATTATTTATCTTATTTAAAAAGCATGTTTTAATAAATAAATCAGCATAAACATTTCAAGTTCTGGATAAATGATTTGTGATCATCTATCATTTAGAATGTTTGAAAGTAATACAGTAATTTATGACAGTTTTTATGAGAGTTTATAGTTATGGTGGAGTTTCTGCTTATTATAGCTATTTCTAGCTATTCATTTTGTATAAATAAATTGATATGGATCATGTATATTTAAAGATATAATTATATATTTTTTTCTGACATGTACCGTTCAGAAGTTTGGAAAAAATAATACTTTTATTCAGCAAGGCTGCATAAAATTGACCAAGCCTGGCAGTAAAAATGTTTACATTATTACCCAAAAATTATATTCTATGAATTACATCTAATATATATAAAAGAGAACAGTTATTTTTATGTTGTAATATTATTTCACAATATTCTGTTTTTACAGTTTTTTTTATCAAATAAAAATATGAGTCCCCAAGCATTTGAACTGTAGTGCGTGCTGCTAAAAATATATATATTTTTTAATAGGGCCGGTGAAAATATTGGCAGGGCAAGCAAAAGAAAAAAAATAAGGAGAAGATGAATAATACGGATCTGTCATGCAGAACAGTTCTAGGTTATATAACTTTGGAAAAACAAGCTAATTAGCTAATTTGCATGTGGATGAATGTGATCGGCTTGACTCTGTCACCTCGTTTCTTTACTTGTTACTGCGCTTGAACAGTTTCCTTCATGCATCATGTGTGTTCTCCCACCTTGTTTCTGTGTTTGGCCTTAAGTACTTTCTTCCCCAGAGTTTTCCTTAATATCCCCCCTAGGTTTCCAAGAGTGCCGCCTCCCCTGGACGAGCGAATCTTCCCCCAGCCCGTCACTGCTGTCTACAGTGTGAGTTGAACAATCCATTCCCCATCTTTACATCTAAACCTGTCATCAGGCGGCTTTACCTTAGATGATCTGAAGCCTGCCCCTAATTGCTGCAGTCATTTCTAAAGATATGACAGGTTCTTTAAAGTATGCTTTATAGAAATGAAGCCATGTCCACACATTGTTTGATTGCTTGGACTCCAAGGGCCGTGACACACCAAGCCGTCGGGTCTTCGATGAATGTCTGTCAGGCTAGTTTTTGCAGTGTCCACATGTCGGTTCTAGTCTGGTTCACGTCGGCGTCTGGGCCATCAGTGAGAGAGATCGCTTTGATTGGCCGTTCAGTTTAGCGAACGAGAATGAAAGCGAGAAAAGAAGTCAAGACGGCACACACAGAAGACCCCAGTATGTAAATATTTTCATAACAACATGAGCCTCCTGGAATGAAGAAAGTGATCAGCATGATTGATATTCAAAATGGGAAGCAAGCACTGCTTTGTTTGCGGTTTGTATATCTGCAGTCTAAGTTTCGGTTTCCCTTTTTGAATGACGAATACAGACTATTGATACCTGCTGATATTGACAGTTATTCCTTACATACAGGCGTAGAACGTGCTTATTAGTTGAAAGTCGGCTATAGTCCTTTTGATGTGTTCAAGTGGAGCTCTTTGGCCCAGATGCAGCTGACGCAAGGCGACAACACAGTCGGCTTTCGTCGCCGCTAGTTCTTTGACGTCGACTTGGTGTGTCATGGCCTTAACTTGGGATCAGACCAAGTTACCCTGCCTCTGCAGATGTCCTGTAACAATGTATTATTTGACTCCTAACTGCACTACCACAGTACATTTGAGTCATCAACATAACCTGTTTACCATAGTTATAGCTAAGTAGGCAATGATATGGGAGGGCTCCAAAAATGGAAAGTCTTATTACTTTCTCTCTTTTAATGTTTCCATTCATTTTGAAAATTGATTGACAATTGGCCAATTATTATTTTTTTTTTAACTTCCAGAAATTCGCTTAACTCACAAATTTGGCTGAAATTGCTTTCTCACTAGTTAAGAGTCCAATGAACCATAATACAGAGACTGTCTCTATGTGGCCTTTGTGTACACACACACACACACACACACACACACACACACACACACACACACGCACGCACACACACTAAGTACTGTTCAAAAGTCTCTTTATGCTTATAGAACAGCATTTATTTGAAATCTAAATCTTTGGTAACATTATACATTTATTTAACTTATGTAACTTTTACAGTGTAATGCATCTTTGTTGAATAAAAATATAACTTTTCTTTAAGAAAAAAATCTTACTGACCTCAAACTTTTTAATAGTAGTGTATACATCCAGGGGAAGTGGGAAAATAAATATGACATTGATCACATTTAGATATTTTAATGAAGTTTGAGAGCACTAATATACAGTGTGTATATAAAATTAAGGTAGCAGATTTGTTGTAAAAAAATTCACAAAGTCAAAAATGATCCATAGTTACAATAGTTTAATAGTTACAAAAAACTACCATTACATGTAGTATGGTTTTAAAGTATTTGACATAAATGGAGGGCATGCAGATTTTTTTATATCTTAGGAAAAAAACTCTCATATAAAGTAAAAATGTGGCTGCAAAATCGATTCCAAAGCGCAAATATTGCCCTTTAATAGGAAAATGGATTTCTGACAGCTGGCTGGAGTGACGTGAGGTTGAGAGAGCAGGACTGATGATGTTTGAACAGTACTGAGGGAAGTGAATGGGTGGGGTGCTTTTTTCTGCTGAGCTGGTCTTTCTCCTGTTCCTGCTTCCTGTGTTGGGTCAGAAAGCCCCTCATTCTGGGAGCCACAGGGCTGTGTGTGTGATTTCACCCACCCCTCCTTAGTACAGCAGCACCCCACCCTGGAAAAGCCCAGCTGCTGGGTAAGCTGTGTAATCCCTGCAAATAACTGGGTCATTCTCCACCTGCTGATGTTGCCTGGGAAAGCAGGAAAGCCAGTCGTGTGAAGTTCCAGGTGTTTAATTCAGAACTGACTGATTGTCATTGGATATGTGGTGTACGACCAAGGTGGAGATGTTTGTTTTACCGCAATCTCCTTCCAGAGGAACACGTCTGGCTCGCAGATGGCCGTATTTCAGCCCTCAGAGTGGGTAAAAACTGTGCACTCTCTGTTTGAAGCCTTTGATCTGCAAGGAAGACGACTGCACGTTTCCCTTTTTCTTTAATGAGTAATGGAGTTGCTCCTGCTGCAACCCCTCACTGTGCAACCAGCAAGATAATCAGTTTCTGGTCCACATTTACAATTTATAATTACAGCAGCAACTTTGAAATCCAGGGAGAACTGACAGTGACACTCACTCTCTCCAATGCCTATGTTGGAGCTGATGCTGTAGGAGAATTTCATGTGGTGACTACAAGATCTAGTCTACAGTACACAGGAATATGGGTTTTGTTCATAGTTAATTAGTCAGTAACCATGAGGAAAGCAAAATCATTTTGAAGCTCAAAAAAGGGCATCCATCCATCATAAAAGAACTCCACACAGCTTCGGGGGGTTAATAAAGGCCTTCTGAAGCAAAGCGATGAGTTTGTGTAAGAAAAATATTCATATTTAACACGTTACAAAGTAAAATTCTAGCTTCCGGCCAAACGGCAATACGCAGTCTACTAGCGTCTAAAGCGCAACTTAAAGGAGAACTCCGGTCAATTTTAACATTGAGCCAATTTTTTTGTAAATTTGGAGTGCTGTCAATACAGAGAACAACGACAAAAATCGGTGTTGCCTACACCGTATTGTCGAGTTCACGCGCGTGATCATAGGTAACTAAACCTATGCACGTGAACTCGACAATTGATTACTATGGACTTCGACCGAAAACAGGATGTAAATACAAGTATGTGCGCTGGCTGAAATAACATTTTTATTAATATCTTTCACATCTACTGCAGTCAGATTCACTCGTGTTCACTCTGAAAGAATCACTCACATGGCTGGGCACTTGTAATGACACATCAAGGATGTTAAGAGGCTAAAAGCAGGTTTAGTACTTGCCCCATTGAAGTCAACAGGGTGCACATTTTAAAAAGAGGATAACACGGTGTAGGCAACACCGATTTTTGTCATTGTTCTCTGTATTGACAGCACTCTAAATTTACAAAAAAATTAGCTCAATGTTAAAATTGACCGGAGTTCTCCTTTACGCAACTTATGATGTTGGAAGTAGCGTAGTGTGTCATGGCGTAACATAAATATCAGCAGTACGTCGCATTACTCGCATAAGTTGCGTTTTAGACTTAAGTCGAATCCGTATGTTTGTTTGGCCAGAAGCTAATTATTTTACTTTGTAACGTGTTAAATATGAATATTTTTCTTACACAAACTCATCGCTTTGCTCCAGAAGGTCTTTATTAACCCCCAGTGTGGAGTTCTTTTATGATGGATGTATGCACTTTTTTAAGCTTCCGAGCTTTATAATGGCAGTGAATTGCAACCATCAGTTTGAAGCTTAAAAAAGTGCATCCATCCATCATAAAAGAAAATCCTCTAAACTAGGTTCTCAACCTGTCATGTTACTGAAGTGAAATGAGTTTACGAATGTCATTTCATGTTGACTTCAAAAACAGTGATGCTTGTTTTGACTGACTCTTCAGTGTTGACAATTTTTTTTTTTTTTCAGGTACAGAGACCCCCATATACACATGAAATCAACAAGGGACGCCCTAACCTAGAGGCCACACCGCCGGGTCACGCCTCCTCCCCTGGACTCTCTCAGGTATCAGTTTCAACAGTATCCACTCCGCATCTGTATGGTCACCCTAAAGGATGGGAGGCAGGAGGAGGGGTGAGTGCACCCACCTGAGTGTTTGTATGCTTGGTAGGGCTGGGCAATATATTGAATAAAATATAATAAAATATAAATAAAAGTAAGCAACATTCTGAATACTGCAAAGATTTTATTGCAGTTTTAATTTGACTTTTAAGGGAGAGTTCGCTCAAAAATGAAAATTCTGTCATTTCACCCTCATTTTGACTTTGATTCATCTTCGAAACAGAAGTGAAACTGTTTTTATTAAAAGTCCATTCCACCAAACATAAAAAAAGATCGTTTTATATGATTTGAGCAAGTACGGTTGAGCTTCTGTTTATCATATTTGATGTGCTCTATGTATATGTGTTGATCAGTGTTTATACATAAATGAAAGCCTAAATAAAATCTGTTCATCATATATTATCAGATGACAGAATTTTTGGTTAATTAACCCTCTAAATTTAAATATTAGTGGGTGCTACTTGTGTCCTGCAAGTGTTTGCAAAACATTTTGAATCTACTTTCTATCTAATCTAATTATTACAGGTGCCATTTGCCATTCAAATTGATGGGTCCTTTGATTTAAAAAGAAACCACTATTTAAGCCAGTTTGAAGCAAATACATAAATATTGTGATAACGAATGCTGTCTAAAGGCTCTAAATACTGAGAAAAATTCAATGTTAGCTGTTTTGCCCAGCCCTGATGCCTGCCACCATTATTCAACACATCACTGTTTGGTTGTCTTTTTCTTACAGATACATTACACATAGATAAAAAATCTTTAGAGGTCAGTAGGAAGGTATTTCAGATAATTGGATGCAGATGTCGAAGATTTCCTACGAAACGTGATATATCACTGATTACCGTGGTTAATCATTCCTGATCTATAAAAACACTGATTTCTTAGACAGGACTTAAAGCCTAGCGTGTTTCCTTGGGTTAAGGCGGATTTGATCGCTTTTCTGCACTCAGCGAAAATCTGTTTGAGACCTGACTGCAGATAGGATTGTAAGTTTACATAATCTTTGGGAACCTGCTGTGCTGGCTGTCAAACAGATAACAGTGCGTCTTACTGCGATGATTAAATAAAGCTGGCGAACTAATAAGATGCTTGACATATAGTCATTGCTAGACTCCTCTCTCTGCTGTGATGCTTGTCTGTATTGTTGATACTTGATTGAGACCCAGCTTATCTGGGTATGCCGCATGTTCTCTATCATAATTAGCCTGCGGGGAAGTTATTACTTGTTTGTTATGGTGTAAGTATGCACACTACCGGAGTGTAGAGGTCCACCAAACTCGCGCCCTGTCACGCAAACACACACAGCCAACATTCACGCTGTGCCCGGTGGACTCTGCCACAGGAATAGAAAGTCTGTCAGGGTGACTCAGCTGTTCTCAAGCTTATCTGTCTAAGACCAGCGCTCACATTCCCACTCCACTCCTGCACCGCACTGCCGGCACGACTGCCTATTAATAGGCTAAGAGTGCTCCAAAGGCTAAACCTTAATCACCCATCTACTCTTTCCTCGATCAAAACATGTGCATGTGAATGCAGAGGAAGAATCGGTGTGGTTTGTGGATGTCAGAGGTGAACAGAAATTTTTGGCTGCTATCTAGGATTTATTGTTTACTGGAAGATTTTGTGACTAGTGGGTATCGAACATGGTTTTTCTACCATGTGGGCGGCACTGTTTCTAGAGTGCAAGAATGCTGTACTCAAAAAGTAGAATAATAGCAATCACATCTCGACTCCCTGTGGAGGTTTGTTGTGACGTGGCAAAACAGAGTCTGACACTTATAATTGAAGCTAATAACATCGACAGAGAGACGCTAAGCATTAAATATTTTCATGATACAATCAATAAACCATTGAATACAATAAAAATTGTTCTGGTTACTTGAAACATGTTAAATTCTAGATTAAAGTTCTAGTTTCCTTATAGTAAAAATATTTATAGATGTATTATAACAGATTGATCTTCATCATTGTCTAATAACTGTTCTTTCTGATTTCAAATTTTGTGTAAAATAAATGTTTGTTTACTTAATTTACTTTTGCATAAATCGTATTTGCTGGACTTAAGTTTGCTAAATAAATATATGTATCTGCATCAGCCATTAAAAAACAACAACAGTTGAACACTGTTTAAAATAGTGTCATATTAGATACCTGAAATATCAAAACTTTATATGTACATATATAAATAGCTGTCAGCCAGCCAATCATCTTTGGATCCTTTCAGGAAAACCGAAAAGTTTTAGGTTGAAACCTCACTCTGGATAACCCATGTGATGTGTCATCACCGTTCTGCCTTTGAGCAAGGTAGACTGACAGCAAAATAAATGTTCCTTAAGTTGATTTGAATGAAAGCCTCTAAAGCTCTGTTCTGCCATCCTGTATTGTTCAATATAGTCTGAACCCAGTGGCACACAAACGCTCTGTTTGCACCCACTCACGTCTGCTCAGGACTACGCCTCTATTTCTCTCTCTCTTTCTCTGCCTTGAAGGCAGCGTTGAGGAGATGGCAGATTTGTCAGTGTCAGCAGACCGCAGTGTTTGCAGCGGCAGGGAGTGGACACATTCACTCTGTCACCCACACTTACGCAGCACGCGCTCACTCAGCTGTAGGGGTTTTATCAGAGAAGGTAACACTCACATCCATCCTAACTTGTGTTTCTCCTCCTCCGCCGGTGGTCGTTCCACCTCGGCCTGTCTGGGACCCCGTGACTCTGCAGTCTCCGTACACACTGGGGCAGAATGCCGGCACGACCCCTCTGGTCTACTCTTCGTCAAGCCAACCAATGAACGCACAGCCTCAGAGCCGCCTGGTGAGTGTCCGTGACTTCATCATGATAACATGTAATCTTTTCAAATTAGACTTCTGTTAGAAATGCTTCCTCTCTGCTAAGCGCTATGCTTTTGTTTATAGTGTGATGTTTGATGATCAGGTGGTGCTGTGTGTATATGGTACATATAGCATGCCTTGCATCATTACTTCCCCTCTGGAAGTACGCAGTATATGTCATGCACCGCTTGTGGTTTATGTGTTTGTCTGTGGGTGATCATTCTTACCTCTCGCTTCTTTTTTTTCTCTGATTCTCTCCCTCTGCCATGCCACTCTTTGCCTTCAATCAGTTTGCCACTGGGCCTCGTCCTACCCATCACCAGGTAATGTATGCATATGCATGGCCATCTTTCACACATCTCATAAGCTTTATTGTGCTTCTTAGACTAAAGTAACACATTGATCCGGTTCGTTGCGATTATTCAGAGAGATTGTTTACAGCTCCAGTACATTCAGGACTGAAAACTGGAAATTTGTCACAGGCCCTTTGACAATTGGGGCCTTGGTAATGTCCGCTATGGCAGTGGTCACTGGTTCCCAACATTGTTGACTTAAAGACAAAATTTGAAGGCCTTCCTATAAGCTGATACCCCTGGTAATAAAAATGTGGTACATCTTTATTTTTAGTGCATTTTAATTAAGATTGTTAATATAACTACATTTAAATAATTTGTAGACATTTATGGAGCCCCCTTAGAAGATTCCTGAGGCCTGAAAGTTTAATAGCAAACAAACACTACAAAACGGAATTTAACCTGCACTCATTTAAAGTGATATTAACCCAAAAATAAAATTTGTCATTGTTTACTCACCCTCATTTTTTCCAATGGGGTCCAAAGCTCTTCAAAATTGTGTTTTGTAATAGGAAGGAATTTAAACAGGTTTGAAACGACATGAAGTTGATTAAATAATGACAAAATGTAACTTTTTAATGATCCATCATGGTCATGGCAATGCAATTAAAACTTTGTCATTGATTCTGCCAGGTGATTTTTGGCAGTATCTTGTAATCCAGTTAGTCAGACAGCAATTTGTTTGAGGCAGATAAAGCAGCAAGACAGATGTGGCAATCTATCGTAGAAGAAAGTCACACAGGATTGAAACAACATGAGAATGAACAAATGATGGTGAACTACCTTTATACCATCAAATGGAAACAAACTTCGGTCTTGTAGTGTGCTTAGTGTATTAGAGGATGTCTTTACTACTCTGAGCTTAGGCTGTAGATCAAACGAGTGAATCCTTTTGTTCAGAAGTAAAAGCCAGGTGTAGAGAGTATATTGTAAATGTATAGTTACGGTCAGAATTTAAGGCTGAACAAGTGAACGTTCACTGTGTAATACGTGGATCCCCTGTGTTTTTTAAAATAATCGTTCATCCAAAAATGAAAATTCATGTCATTCCAATCCTGTATGCTTTCTTCCATGAAACAATTAAGGAGAAGTTTTGGAGTATGTTCGCGCTGCTTTCTTCCATACAAATTAGATGGCGACCAAAAGCTAAAAAAAATAAAATAAAGAAGGAACATTAAGGCATCATTTGAGCAGTTAATACAACTTTTTTTTATTCATATGCTAGCTTGATGTCTACTTGAAATATCTCCTTTTATTTTTAATAGATGAAAGAATTATCTTTTTGTGTGAAATTTTTCCCATTTAAGTAATGCTAACCTAAATATGAGTTACGCAACTACTTGTGAAAATTTCTATTGCTGTTTTTACTATTATATATTTATTTTGGTAACACCTTATTTTACAGTGTCCTTCCTTGTTACAAGTTACATGTGGTCACCATAGTAATAATTATAAATGATGTATAATCACATGCAGTTAACGCTAAACCAATCCCTTGTCCTAACCCTAAAAAAGTATAACCTCTTTTTTTTTTTGAAATATAAATATATATATATTTAATTCTGCATTTATATTTTGAACACAATCATCATAATTTGCATTTAACATTAGCACTATGTGTCTTCATCTGGTGTGTGTTTCCTTCTTTGAATTATTATCCTGTGATTCATCTCACCTGCAGTGAGCTTTGAACGTCTCTTATAGTCAAAGGAACTTGTTTCTGTACAAGACTTTTCTGGTCCATCTCTATTTTTCAGTTCATTGTGAGCATCTGTGAGGGTTAGCGGATTTCAGGTCCTGTTTCTTGTGTGTTACCACATAAAGATGATGTCACTTGGCTACCTAAAAAGCAGAGCATAGTGCCCTCTTGTTTTGTAAATGGCTTTCCCTGAAGGAAAGGCTCTTTGCATGCTCTGTACTGCAGATCTCTCATTAAGTGTGTGTGTTAGTCTCTCTCTATCCCTCCATACCAATTAGTGCATTATCCCATGAGCTTCTTCTCTCTCTTTCCTGCTTCAATATTCAAGGGAGGATTCAGACCCATTCAGGTAATTTGCAGTCTTGAGGAAAATGCATGGCATAAACTTCTCTGTTTCTCTCTCAACCTCATCTTCCTGCTTCCCTGCCCAGCCAACTGCACTGCAGCTACCCACCCCAAAGACAGCAGAATCCTCCATTTCAGTTTACCCCTCCTCTGTATATGTACATGTCGGTCTGATTTACTTTTTGAAAGTGCTTGCTGTATTTTTGTTTTGTTAGGTTTGCATGTAGAACGGTTTCTTTCTATATGCATTGATTGCTCCCTGTTGGAGCTGCTTGTCGACGGGTGGATTCTCTTCTCTGCAATGTTGTAATGCTTTAGGAAACATTACTGCTAAAATGCAGACATTGAGACTCTGTGTGTCTGTTATTTGAGGATTTTCATGCTGTTTTTCAGCTGTTAGACATTGATTTCTAACAGCTTTAGTTACATGCTTATTGACCTAAGGATTTTTTATTGCACCAATGGTCATGAACACTAGTCAAAAAATATGCTATTAAATTGTTTTAATTAAAAAATGGTTGCACTCAAACAATTCAAACATTTAGAACAAATTGAATCAGCTGGTTGAGGATTGATCTGCTTGTACTGGAAGATCTGAACACTGGTGAACTGAATTATTTGCTCTGATAGGTTAATTTGCAACATATACACAATTTAAAAAAAAAGAAAGTTTTTTAAGGAAGTCTCTTATGCACACAATGGATGCATTTATTTGATCAAACAGCAAAATACCGTTACAGTTGTAAGACTGGAAAAACTGGAAGAGAGTGCAACTCTGAGAAAACAAAGGAAATTAACATTTGAATTCTCTCTTGTGCGGTTAGCATCACCATTTGAGACGCAAGTCTCACCTCTGAATACATCTCTTTCCCTCTTCCCCCACTCCTTCTCTCTCATGCTGAGATCACCAAAATTCACCCAAACATCTATATGGTTTAATGTGAATAATTATCATACAGTATTAGGCTATACATGTTTGGTATCATTTGAAATGTCTCAGTGCGACTGGTACAAATGTCTCATTACCAAAGAAGAAAACCAAGAGATAACTTGCACACAGGAGGGTGTGTCTTCCAGACAAATGGCATCCAGTTTCCAAAAGGTGTAAACTCTGAATGCAAATTCCCATTGTTAGCAAATGTTTTCATGTGAAAGAAGTTTCTGTCTATATAAAGAAATGCAACAAGAGCCTCAGGGCGATTTGTAACTCAAATTAGCCCATGATGCGTAGTGTATGCAAAACACTTAGCATCATGTATTTTATAATGTCAGGTTCGCATCTTCTCTCTTTATTCCAGAGCATTTGATGTTTTGTATTTATTATCGTTGAACTGATTTTGAAATTGGCATGATACGTTTATCTGACATAATAAATTGTTACATTTGATTTTATTCCGACTGACTCTGAAATTGTTTTCCCAAGTAGATTAAACGGATTCGTATGTTATCGCAAGTTTTGCGTCAGATTAGTGACGACTAATATTGGGCACTAATTCAAGTGCACTTGGTTTTGCAAAGACAAGAAGTGAATTTCTGTTTAGGGCAGCAAACGTGCTGCTTGACCAACCTAAATCTGGGTGTGTCTTACCTCTGTTTTAATTTAATGTTACTTTAGATAAGTGTACGTGGGAAACCACGGCATGGCCAATCCACAGCTATTATAAGAGAAGTAATTTACTTCTCTTATAATAGCTGTGGATTGGCCATGCCGTGGTTTCCCACGTACACTTATCTAAAGTTGGTTGACTTATATCTGTAGTAGTGGCCATACCTCTACTGAAGTAAACGTTACGTTAAATTCAAGTGTGTGCAGTTCCATGGGGGCTATACCAAAGTATCTTTGATTGTATAAGCGTGAATGCGACTGATCTCAGGTGTATAGCAATTACCTCTGTTTGGTGACCGAAGCTGGCGAGCTTGTGATCGTGAGACCCACGTTAAACAAGGCGTGAGGATAAATATTGCTAAACTATTACATAATTGACCAATAACCAATTGGCAATCTAACCTAAATTCGAGGTTGTGATAAAATGGAGTCAGATAAAAGCTTAAATGGAATTAAATTACTTTGCCACGCGGATAGACAGTAACACGCAAAGACCTTCACCCGTTCTATCGGATGCCGACATTTGGTTTTAATATATTTAAAAATGTTATTTATTGCTTTGATGGCAAAGCTGAATTTTCAGCATCATTACTTCAGTCTTCAGTGTCACATGACCCTTCAGAAATTATTCTAATATGCTGATTTGGTGCTGCAGAAACATTTCTCATTATTATCAATGCTGAAAAAAGTTGTACTGGTTAAATTTGTGTAAAGCATGATAATTGGATTCTTTGATGAATAGAAAGTTCAAAACAACAGTATTAATATATTTTATTACTAACCACAAACTTTTAAATGGTAGTATACATTAAAACGGCAAATGTGTAACTCAAGTTTTCATAATGCAGTGGTTCCAAATCCTGGTACTGGAAAACCCCCAGAACTATGCAGTATATCGGTTTGTCTACTACACTAATCCGAAACATTTGAAAACGCATCCGTTTCTCTACGTTTTGGCCTTCTATCCACACTGAGAAGGCATTTTTGTCCTGCGAAAACAGAGCTTTTTGAAGATGCTCTCCCAAGTAAATACATTTGAAAACACAGTTTTTCTGTTATAGTGTGGACTGTGAAAACTGAGGTGTTTGAAAACTATGATGTTTAAACAATATGACAAATTGTTCAGGTAGATGTATGTTTTTACCGGCATGTGCCTCCCAT
Source organism: Scardinius erythrophthalmus (assembly GCF_964197995.2). Classification (NCBI taxonomy): domain Eukaryota; kingdom Metazoa; phylum Chordata; class Actinopteri; order Cypriniformes; family Leuciscidae; genus Scardinius; species Scardinius erythrophthalmus. The sequence continues at coordinate 24,299,951 of NC_138235.1, forward strand.
GTGCTGTCACAGTTTGCTAAATATGTTACTTTGTTTAATCTTCATATTACATTCCTACAAAGATGACAAATTTGTTCGCAATTGCTGTGCTGTGGCAAAACATGAAGGCATTTGGGTTTTAGACCACATGTGGAGTGGCGATTGAGTGCAACCTGAACACTCCAGTTAAGTGGTGAGGGATGAGAGAAGTGATTGTGCCAGAAGACCAGCGTGAGAACTTTATTATTTCTGGTCTCTCAATATCATTTCAGTGAGCTTTTATTACATTTTTCGCATACGCTGTAAAACTATTTAAGCGTCTTCTGACGTTTCAGTGTGGACAAGTAACGTTTGGAAAATCCTTGAAAACAATAGTGTGGATGGAGAGAGTTTTTAAACAACAACATTTTTAAATGTATCCGAATAAGTGTAGACGTTGCACAGTTTAATGATCTACAGCAAAATAATGTGAGCTTTGGCGAACTAAACAAATATTTAATTACAACAATAGTAATTTCTGGCTAGAAATGACATCAGAAGTGTAAAATGTTTGTCAAAATCGACCAGCAACCGCAACTTTTAGACGCCATGTTTTTTTTCTAGCTCAACTTTCACCAAATGGAATGCACAGAATTGTGGTTATCAAAGGCAGTGAAAGGATATGCATCTATGCTGCCTTCAAAATCAATCAGATAAAGGTATCTCAGGAGACAGGAATAGAAGCTAATGCCTTGATGCCTTCCTACCTTGGAATGCGTCCTCTGAAGGCAGCATTTTTAAGTTTTTCGGATGCAGCCGCATCCTAAATGTCTTGCTAATTAAGCACACCTGATAACACACTCATAAACTCATTAGTAGAGACTCCAAGACCTCAAATAAGTGTCTTAGATAAGAGAGGGTCCTGGAAAGTTTTGGGGTTACCCCTGGACCAGGACTAAGAACCACTGTCATATTTAAGTCGATGCATTTTATGTTGATTTTCTTTTTTCTTTTAATTGTTTGATATGCTTAAAATTTGACAATTTTGGTTTAGTTTGGTCAGTTGCTTTTTGGTCATTTTGCACATTGTCATAAAGTGAATGTAATTTTTATAATTTTTCAAAACAAAATAAAATGGCACTAAAAATATTGAGAAAAAAGCACCTGCTTTCAGATCACCAGTGCGGAAGAAGCAATTAATCCTTTCACATGGCCAATTATCTCCACAAATCAATGTCAAAAACTATGAGTACTTATTTGTCAATGGGAAAGAGAGGACACTCACTGCCTTCATGTTCTCCAGTACATGTGAAACGTTACAGTAGTTCTACTTTTGACTTATGGCTCTGTAGATCCTGAAGTTGACGCTTTAGTGTTTGTAGGTATTATTTGTGAACCATAAAATGTTGTTACACTCATGACCAAATAACCAAAGTTTCATTAACCACATTCTAGCAATAAAGGAATAAATTATAAAGTAATTCAGTGATGTCGTGAAAGAGTATAACATTAATACGTTGTTGTTGTCTAAAACTGGATCGTATCATTTGATTAAAACAGCTTTCAGTCTTATCATTAAAAGCATCATTGTATCTGTAAATGATAGAACAGTCAGACTGGGTGAAGAAGGTCTGCTCCACTTGTCCTTACAATTTATGTTTAAAAAAATAAGCCGCTTAGCAAAGTGATATTAAAATAATCTCTAGGCTTGTACTGTTAACTTAATAATGTGATGTGGCATCGAGACTGTAAGGAACTCATTCTGTTGAATAAAATGAAAAAGACCACAATGCCCTGGACAGCAGAATTACTATGTTAAAAATAATTTCAGAGATTTGCATTTTCACCTTATATATATATATATATATATATATATATATTTGACATTTCTCTGGGTTTATCTGTCATCTTGGATGGAAATATCTCATTGAGCTTGTCACAGTGCGTTATGGAATTGCCTTCTCTTTAAAGCATGTGATATTTGGCCAAAAGAAGGTATCCTAAAAGGCATAATCATGATGCCTACCTGTTTACAACTGCATTTGAATTGGAAGTGTTCATCAATGATGCCTTAAAATGCTGCCTCTGTTGGTTTTGGGACAGAGCTGCTGGTTCCTAATCATCGGTGCCAGTTAGAGTATTAATAAATCTGCAGATAGTACAGCTACTGTGTTCAAATAGCAACATGCTGACTGTCCTTAAGGAAACTCTGCTGTATTGGCCACACCCACAGTGTCGAATTGCTGTGTGCTTTTGGTTTACTGTCAGCATCAGAGAGCTCAAACTGTTTTCCTGTGACTGGCTTCTCCTACTTGCTCATCATTGTAATTAACTGTACTTTAGGGTAGGCTGATTCAAACATTGTAAATGTTTGGTATCTTTTTTCTTTACGTCAATCCCAAGTGAATTGGCTTCAAATGAACTTCTTATCTTAACATCTTGTTTGCCAATATATTATATAGCATGATAATCATATGGCAACAATTTGGCTCACAACTGCAAATATATTATGGTCTGATGGTTGTTATTAAACCAGATTTTGTTACGAATTTATGTTGTTGTTTTTTTTAGTTTTTTTTTTTTTTAAGAAGTCTATTTTCATCAAAGCTGCATGTATACAGTAAAATATTATGATATTATTACAATTTAAAAAATGACTTTTATGATTTTAATATATTTTAAAATGTAATTTATTTCTGTGATGGCAAAGCTGATTTTTCAGCATCATTACTCCAGTCTTCAGGTTCACACGATCCTTCCGAAATCATTCTAATATTCTGATTTGGTGCTCAAGTAATATTTATTATTATTATCAATGTTGAAAACAGTTGTGCTGATTGATCGTTTTTGAAATATGAATTCTTTGATGAATAGAAAGTTCAAAAGAACAGCATTTATTCACAAAAGAAATCTTTACTGTCACATTTGATCAATTAAATGTGTCCTTGCTGAATAAAAGTATTAATTTCTTAAAATCTTACTGACCCCAGACTTTTGAAAGGTGTTTTTTATGAGAAATATCTAAAACGGGTTAAACTTAAACATTATTGTACAAAGTGCAACCAAATTGCATTTGCATAACTAAGCACACAGAATAGGAGTCAAGTCACCTTTATTTATATAGCGCTTTATACAAAACAGATTGTTTCAAAGCTGCTTTAAAGTGATTACAGGAAAATGATGCATTTCGGCTGTTGTTCAGCTGAGGTCAGTTCCGTTGTAAAGATCATCAATTATTAAATTAGTTCCTTTCAATTACAAAGCAGTTATGCAAAAAATGATTTCATCATCCAGCTCAGTTCAGTTCTTAGACAACAGCGTCAGTACAGTCAGATCAATAATACTGTTGAATATTAAGTGTGGAGTGACACCCGTATTTAGCCGCAGTGTGTACGTGGCCCTTATGACCTTTTGACACATTTATGCAACATTTAGTACACTGAGGAACTGGGAAACTTGTTGTCAGTTTGGACGAAAATTGATGATTCATTGTTGATGTTTGGCATTTGTATATACATAGTCACAAGTGTGAGATTCTCGGGTCAACAGGTCTATTTGAGGAATCTATTAATAGAAAGTTGTGTTTGGAGTTGAAAAGAAAAAGCATAAAAACTCTACTGTGATTCATACATACATGATCTATTATGAAGCCACAGTACCAACTATATCATCAGATAGTATACACAGTTTGTGTGTGTGTATATATATATATATATATATATATATATATATATACCTCTATATTGCATGTTACTTAGGATGATGTGTTTTGTCTTTGTTTCTTGCATGCGTTTACATAAATAGTTGTACAAAAATGTGTTTACTTATTCAGCGGACTTATTCAGATGCCATCTTAGATGTACTAACGTTACACGTATCAGTTTGCCAAAGGTGAGCCACATAACTGATCTCTCCTGTCTATCTCTCCTCACAGTTTTTCCAGAGGACGCAGATGCAAACGGCCCGGCCCACCATTCCAAGCAATAACCCTTCCATTCGGCCCACATCTCAGAACCCCACGGCAGCGGTCTATCCCCCCAATCAGCACATCATGATGACCATGGCTCCCATGTCCTTCCATTCCCCACAGACAGCACAGTACTACATCCCTCAGGTCAGACACAAGAGAATGCAGACAGGAATCACATTACATTTACTCTATCTGGACCATGTGTTTATATCAGGTTATTTTAATGTGTTAGACTGTATTTGTTGTGTTGTTTAGTTAAAAATTAGATTACAGATTATCCGTTTGTCTTAGGTTGATATTAGGGATGTATATCAAGATATCGCGATAGAAAAATGCGACAATATGTATCGTTGATGTAAACGATATGATTCACAATGTAGTTTTTTCCAAGGCTCAACTTACTATATTGGCTCAGCTTACTATGTATAATTCACTCAAAAATGTAAATTCTGCCATCATGTACTCACCCTCATGTCTTTTCAAACCTGTACATTTTTGTTCAACTTCCAAACACACCTGAATATATTCTTTATTAAACCTGAGAGATTTCTGTCCCTCCATTTAAAGTGCTTCTAAATTTGCTTCATGTTATGTTGTGTGTGAACCTGCTATAAATAAAGATGCCTGATTTACTACGGTATACTAATGTTTTGTGAAGTTAAAAAGCAGAACGTCTGTATACATGCACGTCGGTGGCAACTTTTTACTGTTTTTCGTCATCAAATTATGATCGGTTCATAAGATCGGCCAAATTTAGTGACTACCGATTGAGTCATGGAATGTGATTATCGGCCCGATCCATCGGAGCATCCCTAGTTGATGTCTTGTTTGCGATAATACGTTTTGAATTTTCACTAATTTGTTTGTCATGTGTGATCCTACAGTACCGTCACAGTGCTCCTCAGTATGTAGGGCCTCCTCAACAGTACTCAGTCCAGCCCACTGGACCCGGTACCTTCTATGCTGGACCCAGTCCAGGGGACTTCCCTGCACCTTATGGTGAGCTTCCCTCCCTGTCTGCCAGCGCACAAATACCCGTGGATCGCTGTTGACTTTCTCATGCAGTCTGCTTACTTGCATTGATTTGCTGCTTACTGTTTTAATCTTTTAAGTGTGAATTTTTAGAATAAAAACACATTTTTAAGATGAATCATTATTATGGGATGGTTTGTCATTAAGTTAGTTTTGGTTAATTAGTTCAGTCGCGAAACAATTTATTAATTGACATTTGCTTGTTAGCAGTTTTAATACGAAAAATTGCTTGTGAATATTGTACACTTCTTGGTTACTCTAGGGCTGCAAAAACTAATTGATAGTGACAAAAGAGTCAATTTCAAACATTTTTGGATTTTAGACATTTTTATAAAAAGTTATATAATTGTTATTAAGATTTTATGAATATTCTTATATAGTAGTTTTATATTAATTATATTTTTAGATATTTTTTGTGCAAAATGCGTAACATTGCCTACACTCATACATATTGGATTCATAGCCTTCAATTGGCATATTGTTTGGAGGAGATTCATTATCTGTTTTTTTGTTTGTTTTATACATTTTTATATAAAGTTATATAATTGGTATAAAAAGTTAAGCTTTTATATTTAAAATATTTTTTCCAGTAAATTCAGAAAATAAAATGTGTCTTTTTTATGGCATTAATCGATTTAAGAAGTGTTCGATTAATCGATTAAAGAAGTAATCAACAGAATCATTTAGTTTGCTGACATAGTTTAGTTGCATCAAATCTTTAATATGGAACTTATTTGTCTTGTATGATTTGTGAGCAGCAGGACCTCCCTACTATCCTGGGCAGCCCATGTACACACCATCTCCATCCATCATAGTGCCTACACCACAACAACCTCCACCGACTAAGAGGGAAAAGAAAACAGTGAGTGCACATGAGCTGTTTGTTCTGCGTCATCTTTATAGCAGTATGTAAACTGGAATGTCCCCATAATGCTTTGAGGACATTTGTATTGAAAAACTTTATAGGTTCAAGTTTAATTGATAGATAATTAATCAGGCTTGAGTAATTGCGAACAGGAATTAGATTGTACATGATGCTTCTGATTCTTTATCAGTTCATTTTGTGTAAAAATTTTCCTCCAAGATCCGCATCCGAGACCCCAACCAGGGTGGCAAGGATGTGACAGATGAAATATTATCAGGGGTGGGCGGGAGTCGGAACCCAACCCCACCTGTGGGACGACCCTCCTCCGCTCCTACACCTCCACAGGTAAGACAGCCAATCACATCAAATCAAACACCAAAATCCCTATGTACACATACAGATTAAGCCTGATATTGTCCCCTTTCTAATCTCTGCACCTTAGGGATGGGCTCTTTTAACTTGAGCCAGTAAGCAAACACCCAGAAAACCCTAGTAACTGCATAGAAACATGCAAAAATCAAGTCAGAACACCATAGCAACCCCACATATTGACTTTGTAGCCACACTGCCAGTTTCCATTCCTTCATAATCAGGAGTTTATCTTCTTATCTAAAGCCACAGCTTATGTCCTTAGGTCAGCTCCTTTGCTGAGGGGTTTATTACTTAACAATGTGATCTTTTACCCTCAAGCCACCAATTTTATGCACTTTTAATGAAGAACTCTGAATGTAGCCTTGAAACATTAGCCGCTTTTCCACCATCGGGCCGAACGGTTCTAAGAACGATAAGGAATGAATGGATCGGCACGGAATGGAACAGTAAAGCTATGAGAATGGTTTGGCCCGACAATGGAAAAATGGAAATTGTTTTTCCTGTAGAAGTAATTGTGCAAGTCTATAAATGTTATTTAGAAATTTCAAAAATGTTTCAATCTTGCATATTGTCACGTGTTGTAGTTCTGCCTCATGATTGTTTGTGCCATCCTGATCCCTGTGTGTTCCCTTTACAGTGACTTCTCATCTACTCACTCTAGTAGAATATCCCCAATCCTCAGTGTGCATAATCTAAAACAGGGCTTTTCAAACTGGGGTCCACAGACCGCATCTATTTGGAGTTATTTACATTTTAAAATAGAAAACAGATATTATTAATAAATTGTAATAATAATTCACAATATACAAGTTTTACTATATTAAAAATTCTACTGACTCATGACTTTTTTACAGTAGTGTATTTTCAAGAATATTTTTTTTGTGTTGTGTATTTATAGGGAGTTTTTTCTTATAATTGTCACCTTTAGCTTGCTCATTGTTGTTATATTTATTATGCAAAACCCTATACAAATACATTTAATTTGTAGATGTCTCTCTTTTAGTCTAACAGTGAGGATAAGGAAATAAAGATATGGTGTTAATTTAATACATAAGTAAATAGTTTATGAATAATAATTCATTCATTAAGTTCATTCATTAATAATTAAGTCATTTCTTTTGGCTGTAGTAAAAGTAAAATATAAAAAAATAAAATATAAAATAGTTGCATTTAATTTTAGAAACAACGTATTGTTGTCTTTATAATATTACACACTTCACACGTGGTATAAATGAGTCTGAATACAAGAAAATCTATATCCTTTTATAGTCACCGAGACAAAAACCTTTTGTCTGATTCTAAATATTTTAGGATGTGGATCATATTTTGGCGGTGGGGGTATAAAATGGTATAAAATGGTTTAAAAATCCCTGTTCTAAGGCACAATGTAGATGGAGCACTCACTATGTTTTGACTCTTCCTCTGTCTTCTCTCCCTGAACGTTAATAGTGTTCGTCTCTCCTCTGCTCTCTTTCCCCTTTTCCCCATGTTTCGTCCATTTCTGCCCCTCTATCTCCTCTCCTTTCTCTGTGTTTCTGTTTTCCCCGCTCTGTCTGTGTGCTGCATATGTGCGTGTGCCTTGTGTCTCTCTGTTGCTAGTTTTTATGTCTGTACCCTCATTATCCTCACATTTTCTACCTCAAATCCCAGCAGCTGAACACCCAGGTAGCAGATCACGGGCACGTAATGTATAATGCGGACAGCCCCCAGATCCTTCCTGCACCCATCAACTTGAAAGCAGGTCAGAAATTGCCACCTTCTCCCCGCAGGTTCAGAGCAGTGGTCCTTTACTGGTGGATCTTGACCCAACAATGGGTCACATGTCTAAGAGACATTGACATCAGGGAAAAAACAATCCTAAATGTAAATAACAAAATGCACCTACCCACATATAATCTTGCCTTATTGAGACGAAATAAGCAAAATAAATAAGATTATCAGCTTTTAGGATGAAGAGACAATACATCACATATGTTTTATTGTTGATGTCAAAGGCTGTATTGTATCTATATTGTATTTTTTCATCCATTGCTAGAAGTTCACCAAATTAGGCTGATGCCAGCCTGGACAGGTTTTCCATCTGTCATGGCCTCTTGTTTTCAAAACCATGAACAAAACAATGCAAGCTATAGTTTTTGTATTTGAGGTCCAATGTAAAATGTGGGCCCTGAAACAAAACCAGTTGAGAACCACTGCTCTGTTTTTTTTCCCATGATCTTAATTTTACATTGCCAACAAAATCACTGCAATTACATTGTATGTTATGTATGTATGTTATGTATTCTACTATTAATTTTTAATTATTTAACTAAAACATAAAAAAAGCTAAAGATCACCACTTTCATGATGTTGCTTAATTTTTTTGCCCAAAAAAAATCACTGCAAATATTATGCAAATGTTTAAAGGGGTCATGAACTGCATTGTTTTATTGTTTTATTGTTTTATTGTTTTGTAATGTTTCCTGGCATGCATACATCAAATACATAAAAAATGGTCATAATTTAGAAATAAAATGCATTTTTCCTACCCTGATTATAGCCCTTTGATTTGAATGCTCTGTTTGAAGGGGCGTGTCTGCTGTGAGACTTCAGTTTAAACTGTAAACACCCACTGCTGTGATTGGCTAACAGCTTTGCATATGGAATAGCTAGTATTACATGTGGAACTCTCTCGAAAACTTTTAGCATGGTTTTACCATTACAGCTCTCAAGGTTAAGGCGAGACACTACAGGTGAATAGGGTAAAAATTTTAAATAATAGATATCACCATGAAACTTCCTCAGTTGATTACTTAAACAAGTATATAAAAAAATCTAATACAAGTTTTAGAAATGTGTATGTTTAATTATGCAAATTAGGCATTCTCAAATATTTTGCATATATTTTCGGTAGATCGATCTGAACATATGATAAAGCCAGGTGCAAAGTTCTTTTTTCATTTTGTTTACACACAAGATGAAAAAAAAAATTCAGAGGGATTTCAGGATATATGCTTTCATTACCTTGGAAATCAAAATATACTGTCCATAGCCTTAAAAAATCGATTTTATTAAAATGTCACATAAATCAGGCCAGAAATGATTTATTAACAAATCCCTCTGAAAATATCTTCAGAATACTGCTAAGTGTATAACTGGAAAGTTTGGTGTACATAGGTGCTACATAGGCTGAGATGTTTGTACTGGAGAATGACAAAATACTCATTTTGAGAAAACGGCAGTTAAAGATTTAAATAGCTCTAAATGAGATTTCGTCGTTAGCTTTAAATCCCCCTTTGGACATTCACAATTGGTTACTGATAGAAATGAAATGCCCATATTTCAGTTACATAGCGTTGCGCAGGAGATTCAGATCTTTACAACGATACCGGTCATGACAGACTTCAGTAAACAGACGTAACTCGGCATGTCGCGTTGGAATGCTAACTTCTTGGTAAATTCGGGAGAAACTTGCTGCTGCAAGTAAACAAAAAAATCTTAATGTATATTTTCAACTTTTTCTTTATAGCAGCTTGAAAGAACACATATTGAAGGAGTAAACTAGCCCAAAATCTCAAAACTGACCACTGCATGAAAAATCAATGTTTTTGCCTGCTGTGTCTCGCCTTAACTAATCATGAAAAGTGTTGATTATTCCATTATATTTAGATCTATGGTATTATATTTAGATCTATAGCATTATATGTCGATTGTGGCATGAAAGATTGCAGTGATGAGCATTGTAGCCGATCACAGACATGTTGAGCACATGAATGCAGTGATCTCGTCATTGAAACTAGATGTCTGCACACTAAGAAATGCTTTCATCATAACTAACAGTACAAACACAATGTAAAAAATAGATTTGTTGATTATAACCAAAGACTATAGATAAAAGGGACTTTGTTAAAACAGGAGTTTTGGCGAAAGTACACATGTGAACAATGTGAAGTTTTACTGACACAGAGACAAAGAACATCTGACTGTACATGAATCATTACATATCAGAAATCACTGGTCACAGATCAACACAATAACTTACATGTTGTGGCAATACTGTCGAGTCCATATCGTAAAAATCTGTTTGAAAATCCTCTGCTAAAATTGCGACTGATTTACCAAAGAATCCACAGTGAAATGTACTTTATACAAGCAAATAATGCTCATCTGAGACATTCACATGGTTGAAAATAAATAACCACATTCCTAGCTTTAGGATCCTTTGGAAGGTAATGTTATTGCCAGTGAGCAGGGCCAAAGTTGCAATGATGAAGTAGGCATTGATTTTCTTCTGCAGAGGCGGTCTTAGATAGGCACACACTCCACAAGAAGTCGTTTGATTACAATAAAAGCTGTTTTTGGACTAACAAGGAAGTTTTCAGTTTTGACACTTACAGGATATTCTCATAGTATGATGACCTCTTATATGTCAAAAGATCAAGGAAAATTTGATTTCTCAGTTTGTGACCCCTTTAATATATCACATTATTTCTTTTTTTACCCTAATCTGTCAGTTTATATACTGTACCTCTGATGCATTTCCTTGTTTAATTTATGGCTCTAGATGACAAGCCAAAACTAGAGTTTGCCTCACAAAGATCTGCATCTCCTGGACTGCGGCAGCCAGAGGCTCCGTTGGAGAAAAGTGATCCTAGCAGCCCAGTCCAAGAGCACTCTCCCTTACAGAAAACTGAGCTTCCCCCCTCCGGTCCAGAAACAGCCTCAAGTGTAGCTACAGCCCCCGCTCCTTCCATACCTGCCTCAACAGTGGAGTCAGCTGACGCCCAGAGCCCATCAGCTGAGCCCAGCCCCACTAAAGCTGTCACACCAGAACCTGAGAGCTCTGAGCCAGAGAAGCCCTCCTCCTCAGAGCAACCCTCACCTCAGAGCCTGTCTACATCCCCGGCCCAGCCCAAAAAGGCCATTAATGGGCTGACGGACACCGATGCTGCTCCCTTGAGTGAAGACTTGGAATCCCAACCGAGGGAAGTCTCTCCGTTGCTGCCTACTTCCAGTGTGCCCCAGTCCCCCAGCCCGGAGCCCAGGCCAATCACACCGGCACTGGACGCTGAGTCTGCGGTGGTAAAAACGGATAGTCCCTCACCTCCTGCTGAGGACAGTGCTGGTTTTCCTGACGCCCCATTCCTCTTCATCTCCACTACTGCTGCTATCTCCAACACAACTGCTCCTCCTCCAGGACTTGTGCACCCAAGTCAGGTTTTTGCAGGGTCAGCCAGGAGACCATCTACAGGAGCAGAGCTCAAAGAAACAGGGAAGGAGCCTGAGGCCTTGTCAGACAAGAGAGGCGAGCCTTTCTTGCAGTCCATAAAAAGCTCAAGTCAAGGTAAGCACTCTGAAGATACAGCTGAGATGAATGTTGTGAGGGTCATTTAAATAACACAAGCCTTTTCTCTGTACAGCTACATCTAGTGCACCAAAGACCTGGAAGAACCCAATAAAGAACATGCCTGTAGGGCAAGATCAGTGTCCAGACAAAGAGGTAAAATAATTTTGCATGTTTTTTTATGCATCATTTGATGCATCTGACTTTTATTCTAATCACAACAAACAGGTATTTTTCATTAAATTTAACATTTTTGTAGCATTTCTATTGGCTTAATTATATTTTTGTGGTAGTCGAGAGTTTCATAGATAGATAGATAGATAGATAGATAGATAGATAGATAGATAGGTCAGGCTGCATATATAATTACATATAAATACGACTTCCCTCTCTAAGTAAAATGATTTACATTTTTATTGTAGTTAATAAATAAGTAATAATACATTTTTGTGAATACCTCATGAAATGCATTATTATGTTTACTGTAATCATTTTTATTATTACACTCATATGTGTCACTTTGTAGTGTTTCAGGAATTTGAATGATTTGGCAAACCCTGTTGCTTATATTCAAATTAGTAAGGTAGGCTTTAAGGGGCTATGTGTGTTTGTGTTTGGTAGGTGGACATGGATCAGTCCTCTATGGAGTCTGCTGCAGAGAGCCCCAGTCCTCCTCCTGTGGAGGTGGAGAGAAGGCCATCAGTAGGAGTTGTGCTCGAGGAGAACGGAGAACAGGAAGTAGATCCTCAGAGAAACGGAGCTGAACACGCCTCTGAAAACGAAAGCAGTGACAGCATCCACTCGCCTGCAGACAAAGAGCCGCTGATCAAAGCAGTGCCACGTAAGGCCATCTCTCTTCAATGTTCTCTAGTTTCCCACATGTGTATCTGCCAGGTTTTACTGAAAGCGTTTCTGCTCTTCTGCAGAGCCTGCAGAGAAGAATGGAAAGAAGCAGTACGACAGAGACTTCCTGTTGGGCTTCCAGTTCATGCCTGCATGTGTCCAGAAACCAGAGGGGCTTCCTCCCATTTCTGATGTTGTTCTAGATAAGGTCAGACTGTTTAATTAAAAAATGTTAATTCAATAGCGTTGTACTTGTACTAAATGTATAGTATAGAGTTCTGGTCCAACTCTTCGGCTTTAACGAGCCGAAGAGGGCACACGTCAATCCTCTCCTCACAAAATTGCACTGTTTGCCAGTTGCTGCTCGCATCAAATTCAAGTCGCTGACGTTTGCCTACAGAACAACCACTGGCTCTGCTCCCTTTTACCTAAACTCATTACTTCAGACTTACGTGCCATCCAGAAACTTGCTCTCTGCAAGTGAACGTCGTCCTGTGGTGCCATCTCAAAGAGGCACAAAATCTCTTTCTACATGTACTGCGTTAGATTAAACTGGGAAGGGTCATAGCACTTGCATATTGTTGTCCTGTTGTTAGTTTAACTGCTTCTATTGTTCTAATTTGTAAGTCGTCTGCTAAATGAATAAATGTAAATGTAAATGAACATGTTAAATTTACAGCCCTATTTTGAACATATAAAAGGGTAGATTAAAGTTAATAATTAAAAATGAATAACACAAATTGTGTTGGACCAGAATTAATGTGCATCACACCATTAAATGGAGTACTATGGGAATAAAGGGATATTGTAACCTGATTATGGCCCTCTTTTAAATCCCTGTAAAACTCATTACTGCTATTGTACAGAGTAGTAAGTGGTTCTTTAAGAGAAGCCTAATGTGTTTCTGCCTCACTGAACAGATTAACCAAAATAAGCTGCCCATGCGGCCGGTAGACCCACGTGTGATTTCCAGAGGCCCAGACTTCACGCCAGCATTTGCGGATTTCGGCCGACAGCTTCAGGGAGGCAGGGGAGAACCGGTTTGTCCCATTACCCGTTCCATTACATATTCTCACAGTCATACTGAAAATAATATGGAGCTTTGTCTTAATAACTACAATAAGTCAATTATTATGCTCTCTAGACCCTTTGTCTTTAATATAATTGAATGTTTTATTCTTAACCCATGAATAAAAGCATTTTCAATTGACATTGTCTTAGATACACTCACTGAAACACTTATCCCTGTCTGTACTATATGACTATGTCTGTTCCTTCAGCTGCTGAATGTTGGCCTGCGGCGACCATCTGGACGCAAGATCATCACAAACGTGTCTGTGAACGATGAGGTGCAGCTTAAGACAACAGAGAATGCTTGGAAGCCTGGTCTGAAGCGGGAGAGTGCCATTGAAGATCCAGATGCCCAGAAAACTCAGGTCCCCCTGCACTTTCACCCCCCGTCCTTAACCAAATACACATTTCAGATGGTCTTATGTAGCTTATTTTGCAGTAAGAAAAAGTATGTTGCAGTATCCAGATGTTCAGCTATGATTGAATAGTTTATTACCTCATTACTTTCTCTAATACAAAGAGGAAATGGAGCTTGGGATTGATTGTTGACTTGGAAGACATTCAGTAATATGTTCATTAATGTTTTTTGCAGGAGCTTTTCCGAAAAGTACGTAGTATTCTCAACAAACTGACGCCACAGATGTTCAGCCAGCTGATGAAGCAGGTGACTGACCTCACCATTGACACGGAGGAGCGGCTCAAGGGTGTCATAGACCTGGTCTTTGAGAAAGCCATCGATGAACCCAGCTTCTCTGTGGCCTATGGCAATATGTGCAGCTGTCTGGCCACGGTGAGTCAGACTTTCCATTAAAACTGGAGCCAGTTAAAATTTAACAGTAGCATATAAGTTCAGTAGATCACTGATTAATAAATAACATGTTTATTTGTGATTTTGGAAGCAAATATAGATTCAAACTAAATGTTTAGCTTGGAATGTTTAATATGTTTTTAAGTCACATATGTGCTATGTTTGTAGTTAAGAGTGCCTATGACGGATAAGCCCAGTACCACTGTGAATTTTCGGAAGCTGCTTCTGAACCGCTGTCAGAAAGAGTTTGAGAAGGACAAGGTAGATGACGATGCCTTCGAGAAGAAACACAGGGAGCTGGAGGCGGCTACCTCGGTAAGTGGTACTCCGAACGGATCTCTAAAACTGTTCTTAAATGGTTCACAGGTCATTCATATTTCCTAGATTTTGTGTATGATGTAAATAACACATGCCATGAGATGATTCAGGTTTCTTAGAATTATTTGTGTGGATTTAAATGGTATGCAAACATTTTTAAGAAGTCATAAGCATACATTTTTATTAATTTTCATACTACTGATACAGTAAATCTTTAAAAAAGATCAAATTACTTGAATCCAGATCCAATATTGTGCATAAGAACAGATACAAAAATAAATGGTACATGAGCCTTAACTAAAGTTAGTAGTAAAATTATTTATTAATAAATAAATTAAATTAAATAATTTTTTATATGTATTATATACACATTATTTACATTATATGCATATGACTAGTTAGGCAGTTACACATTACTGTCATCTTCTCACCCTCATATTAATATGAAGACTGAACGGCTGACACAAAAGGAGACATTTAGTGTAATTCATCCTCTTTTCCGTAAAATATAAGTAATGTAAACAGTGAAAGAAAAAAGTAGTCCATATACCATAATCAATATGATTATTTGAAGTCAAATAAAACCAATCTGATTGCTTTGTATGAAGTTGTGATTCATTGAAAGTACTGTATATCCTAGTATAAAAGTCGCATAATATCTATTTTCTAAATGAATGTTATGGATTTCATTGTGAACGATTCATCCATGCATTTAGTTTTTTTTTAACTCATTATTTTTAATAAAATGTCATAACTTGATCTCCCAGTGAAATGAGACTTCTCTGTAATGATGCACCAAAATTTCGGCAACCGAAAATATTCGACTGAAACAGCAAAGAAAAAAAGATACTTTCCACCAAAAGTTTAAAAAAAAATTTTTTAATTTTTTTTTGTACTTTATACTAGAGCTTAGTAGAGCTTGAATAGAACTTTATACTAAGAGCTTGTTGTGACTAAACCGTGTAACTCCATTTAAAATTGATTTTTGTAAAATTATAATAATATAATGACACATGCATGTGTCTGACCATAAATAAAGCCAAAATACTAACCTTGACCACATGGTGTTTAATTATTTTAAAAATAAAGTTTTTAAAAAGAAATTTTCTGTTTTTTGTTTTCATTCCTTGAACTGGTTCAGAGCCCTGGTTAAAAGTTACAATAAAGGCCTCTGAAAATGATCTCCAGTTGTAGTCTAGGTAATTCTGTTTGCTAATTGCTTTTGGTGCAGCGGGCCCACAATGATCCTTTCTGACATGTCTTCCTCTCTCTCTTATTCTCACTCTCAGGCTAGCGAGCGGGAGAGACTGCAGGAAGAGCTGGAAGAGGCGAAAGATAAAGCCCGCAGACGCTCTATTGGCAACATCAAGTTCATTGGCGAGCTCTTTAAGCTGCGAATGCTGACAGAGGCCATCATGCATGACTGTGTGGTGAAATTGCTGAAAAACCATGATGCAGAGTCACTGGAGTGCCTGTGCAGGCTTCTCACCACTATCGGCAAGGATCTGGACTTTGAGAAAGCTAAGGTCAGCCAGGTTGATCCTAATAGGGAGGATGTAGATCTCTATAATAGGCATTAAAAAATATCCATCCTCCTAAATCTTTTAATTGCTTCTGCAACCCATGGAAATGCACAGAGACGTTTGCTTATTTCAACTAATTATGTAAAGATATCTGTGTTGGCCACTCTCTGCACTCATAAACTTAATATTCTTTGTCCAAAGTGTTTTGTGTTGTGTACAATTTGAATAAACCCCTGCTGGTCCGTACAGTACAGCTCTCCAGAACATATTGCTACAATTTAGAACCTACATGTTAGCTTGGAAATGTTAGTCCTGATTTAATGTGCTCCGGTTTCGACATGACTGTGAGGTGGTGTCTAATGCACTCTTAATGGATGGTTTAACCACAAATTTTTATCCTCTCATTAACTCACCCGCAATTGTTTTTTTTTTTACTTTAAATAAAGGCAAACGTCAATTATTGGGCTTTGTCAGCAGATAACAGTCCATTATATTGTAAATATTTATTATATTAATATTAATATTATTTATTAATATTGAATAATTGGGTCTGTTTATGTTTTCAGGTCTTTTTTGAAGCTTGTGCATTTTACAAATGGTTCTTGTTCCTTTTAGCCTCGAATGGATCAGTACTTTAACCAGATGGAGAAGATAGTAAAAGAGAGAAAGACTTCATCACGCATTCGGTTCATGCTGCAGGACGTTATTGACCTGCGATTGGTGAGTTCTGTTTTTGTTGTTGTTTTTTTCCCGTTTGTTTTCAAGTGGTGATCAGCATTTTTTAGCAACCTGGGTTCCAGAAGTAAACTGAAAAGGAAAAGACAAGGGTATAAGATTGTTTTCTTAACATTCTCTATGAGTGAATGAATTAACTACTGTACTCGTTCCATAAAGCATTCAGATGATGTAATCTCATCATTCGGGCGTTTTGTGTTTGTTTAATGTATTTTCCTATGGACCCTTTTCACATTTGCCGGGCTCTCAGAAGCAGAATTGTCGTACTTGGGTAAACTTCTATTGCAGTGAACGAGAGACGACAGTAGATATAATTTCTGTATTTCTATTTGCTCCAATAGCAAAAAAAAGAATCTGTGATACTTTCCACAACTTTCCAAAAGAGGGAAAACATATAGAGAGATTGATTACGTTGATCAGAACAGAAAAAGATGTCACATTTGCCGCCACTCTCAGCCCTTGCAGCAGCATAATTTTTTTGTCATTTACTGATAAGGAAATATAACACAATATATGGTGTTATAAATGTGTATTGCATTTTTTTTTAATGAAAAATTGAAAAACTCATGCTGTGTGCTCACCAAGGCAGCATTTATTTGATTAGAATACAATAAAACAGTAATATTGTGAAATATTATTACAATTAAAAAATTAAAGTTTTCTGATTTTTTTTTTCCAGTGTTGGCAAAACTGAGTTTTCAGCATCATTACTCCAGTCTTCAGAGTAACATGATCCTTCAGAAATCATTCTAATATGCTGATTTGATGCTCAGGAAAAACATTTCTTAATGTTTAAAACAGTTGAGATGCTTAATATTTTTTGTGGAAACCTTCATGCCTTTTTTTCAGTATTCTTTGATGAATAGAAAGTTTTAAAAGAACATTTACTTGAAATTAAAATATTTTTTAATTGTCTTTTACTATCACTTTTGATCAGTTTAAAGGAATAGTTCACCCACAATTTTTAATTTGCGATTCATTTACATCCTCTTTTTCTTCAGTACAACAGTAAAGAAGATTTTAAGATGAAACTAGTCCTTTGTGATTCATATAATGCAAGTTAATGGTTACCGTCACTCTGAGAGTCAAAAAAACACACAGGCAAAACAAAGTTAATACCCGTGGCTCCTGACGATGCATTGTGGTCTTATGAAGTGAAATGGTCGGTCTGTGCAAGAAACTGAACATTATTTACAACATTATTACCTGTAATCCACAGCCTCAGCAAACAGTCCTGAGCGCATTGACGACAGTCTGGAGCGCAAGCTTCCTGTCGCATAATCCCTTTAATGTGTCCTTGCTGAATAAAATTAATTTCTTCTTAAAAAAAATTGCTTTTACTTACTGACCCCAAACTTTTGGACAGAAGTGTACATAATACAATTCAATATTTGCTCAATTCACAAAGGCATTGAAAGCAAAAATTGGTTATCTATTGATAAAGGTATTGGTATATCTTTAAAAGTGACGTGTAACCCTTTTGTTAATCGGCCTGTACACTTTTTTTCTTCTAATTTCTGTTCATTTAAATAATATATTTTTTTTAAATGTGTAAATATTAAATAAAAGTAAATATTTATTTGAACTTTTTTTACTTTCTGAATCCTATTGTTGAGCTTTATAGTGTGAGGAACTTTCTTGTATTGTTTGGCAGTCATTCTGGTATTTTCAGGTCATTATTTGTGTTCTTTACTCATCTCAGCACAATTGGGTGTCTCGGAGAGTTGACATGGGCCCCAAGACAATCGAGCAGATCCATAAAGAGGCAAAGTTGGAGGAACAGGAGGAACAGAGAAAGGTCCACCAGCAACTGCTGTCCAAGGACAACAAGAGGAGACCAGGTCAGAAAGAGACTTCTGCTATAGGCTAATCCTCTTTACAGCTTACTCAGTCCTGTGGGCCTCCTTTCTGTTTTCATTCACTGATGAAGCAACTGTACTCTGTTCCTACTTTCGCTTCATGTTGCAGCGGTGCCAAGAGAGGAGACCTGGAGCACTGTGCCTACGACCAAGAACAGCAGAACAATAGATCCCACTAAGATTCCCAAGATCTCCAAGGTAGAGTTCAAACAAAGACATATTTTCTTTTTGGTCACATCTATTGATTGCTAGCATAGCTGTGTTTTCACATTCCCTGATGATCTTCTTAAAAGGGAGGAAGCTGCATTTTTAGGTAAACAACTGATCTCATCATCTGAATCATACTTATGAAGGTTGTGTGAACTACACCATGCAACGTAATTGATTGTGCTTTTTTGCAGCACTTTAACTTAAAGCCATTTCACTCAAAACATATATTTAAAAATATTGTCTATTGTCTATATTTTCCAGTAAAATAAAATGTTAAATTCATTTTTCACTCTGAATGTGGCAAACAACATTTTCATATTTTGTGAAGGACAGTTAAACTAACTGGTCATAACTGGAAGCCCTGTATAAAAAGGCTTTTACCATGCAAACTGTCTGACAGGTAAAGCACAGCATAAGAACAGTTAAAGCACCACCCCAAAATATCAAAACTAACAACAACAACAAAAGATCTGGATGACCTTTCCAACCCTATTAGCAAATCTGTTGTTATAAGCATATATTTCGTGAGGCTTAATGGTGTTAAAATCATTTTTAGTAGAAAACAAGACAAAGATATTGATTGAGAAAATGATTTTTTGCATTGTTTGTAAATAAGCGAATTGCCTATTTGACTCAGCAGCCCCACCTGATGGTTGTTCTGTTTGCTTGTAGTTGCATCTTAGTATCTCACTGATTCTTAATTGTGATTCTGGGGATCCACAGTGCACACATTTTATACCTTTTCTTACACACCAAGTTTAGTTCATGAAGCTTTCTGCGAATGAGCTGCTGATTTCAATTAAGTGCATTAAATAAGGGAGACACACAAAGTGTGTAGTGATGATTGGCTCTGTCCCAGATTGCACCCTAAACACTTGCAGTCTTCCTACGAGTCCAACGTAACACCACTTTGACTGTCGGGAGGAAGTCTGCTGCAGAGCTCGCTTCAGTACGGGCTCTGCAAAAGTGCGCATCGAGGGCGCATATTGACTACAAAGGGGACACTCACGAGAACCCTTCTGAAACCTAAAATGCTGAGTGGGACACCCTACGGTCTCGTGGACTTCACGGTCACGTCCACTAGACCGTAACTGCATATCAAGTGTGCCATATGGGACGGGGCCATTAAGAACCACTGATCTATATGATTACATGAGAAACTGTAATATGATCTTACTGAAACCATGTGTGTTTGCCTTCTTCAGCCAACAATAGATGAGAAGATTCAGCTGGGACCAAGAGCTCAGCTGAACTGGATGAAGGGCAGCAGTGGAGGGGCTGGAGCCAAGGCCAGTGAGTCAGGTAAAGAAAGAGTGGTGTGGGGCTGTTGGCTCAGTCAATTCCAGCTGTTTTATAGTTTAGCAAGATTTTCTGGCTCTATACTAAAATATCTGTTTTCTTCATGTTTTGCATCCTTTTGCTTTTAGATGTCTCTCGCCCCAGTGCTGGTTTGAACCGTTACTCACCCCTGCAACCAACCCCAACCTCCTCTTTACCCTCTACATCCCCAGATTTTGATGCCAGGAGAGTTCTCAGCAGGTACTGTACACATGTAAAATATAGTAATTGTGAAGTGGAAGCTTCCTTTTCAGTCTTACAGTTCGTCTGTGGTGTTTATCAATATCTGATATGTGTAAATATTTGTTGGATGTACTTGTTGGATGTATTTATTATTATACCCATATTATTATTATAAGCATATTAATATTATTATTAAGCATATTGAATGATGCCTAACTCATTCTGTGCTGCCTTATTTGTTCATTTATTATATTTTATATTTTTATATTTATTATATTTATTATTTATTAAGCATAATATTATTAGCAAATTATAAGTAATTATACTTTACATTTATTACATTAAATAATATTCAAATCATTATTTAATTGTATAATACATTGAAATATATATGATAAAATGATGATAAATTAAACTATAAATAAACTAAATTATTTATATTATTATTTTCTAATTAGTTTTTTATTTTAGCAAGTATTTAAATGAAAATATTGTTTCATTTATAATGAATTGAAGGAAAACACTTTTACATTTGGAGATTCATGAATGTATGTTTTTGGTATGTTTGTGAATTTCTCAGTCGTGGAAGCTCAGGGCGGGAGCGCAATGACAAGCCATTAAGTGTGGGTCCCACCCGGACAGGGCCCATCTCGTTGGGTAGCAGCAATAAGGATGTTCCCGAGGAGTCGGTCCAGGAAGTGTTCCGCAGAGACTCTAATGCCTCAGACACACCCAAGCTGCCCGCCAGCACTGCAGACAAGAGCAGACTGGAGCATAGCCAATCCAGGGAGTCTGGTGAGCCGCACGGAGACCCTCACACACATTATGATGATGCACAAAATGTGTTTTTGGTTACAGTAACATGAAATACATGGGAAGAAAACTAAATACTGTCTCGTATTGCAGCTGTTAAACTTGAAGTACTGTCAGGACCCTCTCCAGATAAGCCTGCATTAACAGAAGAGGACATGGAGAGGCGGTCCAAGTCCATTATTGATGAGTTTTTGCACATTAATGATTACAAGGTTTGTACCATTTTTTTTTTTTTTATCACCTAAAATTACATTTTATATATGACTTATTAAACTGTATCTCCCAGTCCAGAATGGCAGTTGAGGTTTTTCTAATCATTGCATACTTGTGATGCAGGAGGCAGTGCAGTGTGTGGAGGAACTAGAGCAACCTGCCATGCTCTATGTGTTTGTGCGGGTGGGTGTGGAGTCAACACTGGAGAGGAGTCAGATCACGCGAGACCATATGGGTCAGCTGCTCTATCAGCTCCTGCAGGCTGGAATCCTCCTCAAACTTCAGTTTTTTAAAGGGTGAGATTGCAGCACTTTTAACTTTTTGAGTTCTGTTCCAAAACATAGTAAGCAGCCTCACTATCTACTATCTACTAAGGTCGCATGAAATAACTAATGTAATGACTAATCATTTAAAATTATTATAATCGATAATGAAAGAAATCGCTAAAATATATCAAATTTAAATTTTGTTAATTTTATTTACTCTCTGCTTCAAAACAAGAACATTTTTGCCATTAGCATGTTGCTAAGCTAATGTATATATGTCTAACTCTTTCCCCGTCAACATTTTTTTTTTAAGTTGCCAGCCACCGCCAGCGTTTTTGATCACTTAAAAAAAAATCATGGCCCCTAGAATATTTTGTTGTATGAATTTCTGAACATGCAATATATCAAGAACAGAGCCTCTGCTTTTAAACAAAAAAAGTTTTATTCTAGTTTCATGCATTCTTTTTTTTATCAACACTTGAATGTGGGTAAGTTTCATAAAAAAAGCAACATTTTGAACAAAAAGCTGAGAAAATGTGTTTTTTTTTTTCTTCAAAGAATACAACGTGCATAAGCAATGCTTTTATCGCTTGTGTCTGCTGCTTTTTTGCCTGTGTTTTGATCTGGAGATTTTCTACTCTTTCAGAAGATGCGTAATAGCGCACCCTTCCGTGTTACAGTGAAAACACGGAAAGCCGGAAAATTCCGTCAATGGCGGGGAATCGCTGTCTAATAAATAACGGAAAATTCCGTCAATGGCGGGGAAAGAGTTAAGTGACATAAAATGACGTATAAAAGACTGTTTCCAGCCATTTATGAGCACTATTCATTTATAGCACACCTTTAAGCTTAGCTTTTAAAAATTTGCGTGTACACTAAAGTCTATCGGCAACTGAGATTTTGATAAGTAGATAAAGTTTATAGATTTAAAGATTTTTCAGTTGTACCACAGCACACTGTGAGTGTAAATTAGCAGCGTTTGTTGTTTCCTTTTGGGATTTGATGGAGCGATTGGACCCAGAAACGGTGATGCGTGACATTGCTTTAAAGCTCAAAGTATACTTCGGTTTTTATGTGTACATTTGGTTATGAATACACAGCATGTATCTTAAATTTCATCATCAACATAAAATGTGTCGGTTCACATGCAGTCAGATTCTGTACCTAACTCTGTCCGCTCAAGCTATTTCTTTTTGCACTAGTTAGTTTGTCCAGAAAGTGGGGACACTGGCCCGACCTGTTGTTTCACACTCAAAAAAGAAACGACACCAAACTAATATAGCTGCAAGCAACGATGACGGGCCCAAGCCCCGGCGCCACCGCCACCCCAATGGCTTTAGGTCAAGTGTGCTAGGCGGGCGATGTGCATTTATGGGTGGGTAATTGTAAAAGAACTATGTCAAAATCATTTGAATATTCCACGTTTACTGCAGCCAGCTGGTGCCACTATGACCATGAACCACAACAGCCACATCCATGAGATCATTTCAATTTAGATGAATTCTATGTCCTAGGATGTTATAGGTCACTTTCAGATGAGTGTGAAGTTATCATTTGCAGCTCAAAATTGTGTAAGTCCATAAGTATTTATCTTAAGTTTTTTAAAAAATATTAACCTTATTATTAAACTAATTATATAAAACTATGTCAGTGCTCTACAAATAAACTGGTTATATGCCTTTATTTTGTCATTAAAACTGATAGAAACAGATCACACGCAAACAATAAAAAAAAATGCCACAGAATAATTTTTATTTTAAAAGTAGGCTACGTCAAATAATTATTACAGTTAGTTAGGCTCCATTGTGTAACAAGCAAATTAAAATGATACACATTTATTATTCACAATATGGAAAGAGGAAATAAAACATAGTTCGTTAAGACTCATACATACCATTAATGGGCTTATTCAAATCCTCTTTAATTTTTTGTTATTTTTATCCATTCTGCATCTCCCACATAGTTGTGTTTTAGCAAGGCGGTCTGTGTTGCAAGTTGGTGAATGAAGATACTTGCCAGGTTACGTGTCACTACTGCTTTATTCATTTATCTAGTGTAAAACCTGTAAAAATTTTGTTAATGACTGTCCTACTACAGGATTTAACACAGAGTACCAGCTCACTACCAGTTACAAAAGATACTGTAACAGTCTGTCACAGGCAATTCTAGTTGCATTTTTTATCAATTAATTTCTTAAATTATCCTTTGTCTATGTTCTGGCCCGCCATCTAGTGGCTAATTTTTTTTGGCCCGACCCTTGCTCTAAACCATCAAAATGGACAAGGATGACATTTTCTAGTGTGCATGTATCATGCGCCTATATTTGTGCACACTATGGAGTATATTTGAAAGGCTATGTAGTCAGCTGTTTGCATAAACTAAAGTGTTTTCATCAAAATTGAAGTATACTTTCAATTTATGCCAGATATTGCATTAAATTCTGTATTTTTTGATTGAATAGGGCTGTTTTCTATCAATACATTGAACACTGAAAAAAAGTAAAAACCTTCAAAAACAACTCCAGTTGCCAACTTTGGAAAAAAGAAAAAATCAATTCTATTCTGGGATTTGAATGCATTTGTTTCGTCCCCACAGGTTTTCTGAAACTCTTGAATTAGCAGATGATATGGCCATTGATATTCCGCATATATGGCTGTACCTTGCGGAGCTGGTGACCCCTGTGCTTCGAGAGGGGGGAATCTCTATGAGAGAATTATTTAGGTGAGTTTTTACCGCAATGCTATTGGATTCATCGGCTTTAGTAATTGCCTGTACACAAGTTTTGTTTCATTTGCTTATTTTGTTTCCGCAGTGAATTTAGCAAACCGTTACTCCCTGTGGGAAGAGCTGGGATATTATTTTCTGAAATATTGCACCTTCTATGCAAACAAATGGTAAGCTAAAACACTTAAAGCAAACATTTTATTTGTTCGTGTTGCCATATTTTTATTCTAAGTGTGAAGATGGTGGAAATAAATGGATTGTGTATGATTCAGAGCCATAGGAAAGTGGGATCATTATGGAGGGACTCTGAGTTGAGCTGGGCAGATTTTATACCTGAAACAGAGGATGTGCACAGCTTCATCACAGAACATGTGAGACTCTAATATGTGCTAATTATCAAAACATTCACTTATTAAGCAGCTGTTCCATACTGAACGAGTTACATCTCTTGTTTGACCTTCGACAGAAACTAGACTTCACTCTTTCTGACGGCTCAAACCTGACCGAGGCTGTCTCTAAGAGAACACTCTCGCCTGAGGAACTGAACAAGCAACTTGAAAAACTACTACTTGAGGACCTGGCTGGCGATGAACAAATCTTCGACTGGGTTGAGGTAGATTTACAGCTGGCTCTTCAGGCTCATTTCATTGAAGGATGTGAAACTCTGTGAATGATCTTCTCATTGATGCGTGATCATTTATTACAGGCCAATCTAGATGAATCAGAAATGAGTTCACCTCCTTTCCTCAGAGCTTTAATGACTTCTGTGTGCAAGGCAGCAGTAAAAAGTAAGTGGCACAGTATTTCTTTTACACAGCAACAACAGAGAACAGTTCTGGGTAGTGAAACTCATAAAACCGAGCTGGAATTAATCCCAAAATTTTATTATATCAAGGATCATTTATACCCCCCAAAATACATCAGGGTTTTGGGTTTTCAGCAGCCAGTAATTGCTTGATGTCCAACTAATTTTTCTGAAAAATCAAAAAATCTCACTTTCCCACATTAAGTGAAATTAAAATGTAATATAAATAAATCAGTTTAACTGGCCACTTTATTAGGTACACCTTGCTAGGACCGGGTTGGACCCCTTCAGAACTGCCTTAATTCTTCGTGGCACAGATTAAAAAATGTGCTGGAAACATTCCTCAGAGATTTTGGTCTATATTGACATGATAGCAGCCCACAGTTGCTGCAGATTTGTCGGTTGCACATCCATGATGAGAATCTGCCATTCCACCACATCCCAGAGGCGCTCTATTGGATTGAGATCTGGCGACTGTGGAGGCCATTTGAGTATAGTGAACTCATGTTCACATGTTCAAGAAACCAGTCTGAGAAGATTTGAGCTTAATGACAAGCTGTGTTATCCTGCTGGAAGTAGCCATGGATACACTGTGGTCATAAAGGGATGGATATGGTCAGCAACAATACTCAGGTAGGCTGTGGCGTTTAAACAATACTCAATTGGTACTGAGGAGCCAAAAGTGTGCCAAGAAAACACCTCTGGCATCAACCATTTTCACTCACAGAACTGCCACTGATGGATATTTTAGATTTTTCGGACCATTTTCTGTAAACCCTAGAGATGGTTGTACGTGAAAATCCTAGTAGATTCCAGCCGCTTCTAAAATACTCGGCTCAGCCCGTCTGGCACAAACAACCGTCACGTTCAAAATCACCTTTCTGATGCTCCCCTAAATGTCTTGACCATGACTACATGCCTAAATGCATTGAGTTGTTTGTGTGCATATTATATATATAAAAATGTGTGTGTGCACTGCATATTATACATTAAAAAAAAATGGAGGGGGAATTGCTTAGTAATATGTTTCATGAGATATTTCACCCAATGCTAATTGTTGTAACTATTTAACATTGTGGATAGTTATAAGGATTTTAGCACTTTGGCGTTGCACAGGAATGCTGATATTAGTGGGCAGCATCTTGTGTTTGCCTTTTATGTGGTACAGTTTCTAACGTCATCATGTCAAACGCTCAAATCTTGTCTTCTGCCTGCAGCCGATGGCTCCTCAAGCAAAGTGGACTTGACCATAATCCAGAGGAGGTTGCCTGTATTACACAAGTACCTTAACTCAGACACAGAGAGACAGTTGCAAGCACTTTACGCACTTCAAGCTTTGATAGTAAAACTGGACCAGCCTGCTAGTGAGTAAAGCCTTTCACATTCCCACCTAAACTCACACCAAATGCAGTACTTGTTATATAATGGATGATTTGTGTTTTATTTTTATTTATACATATTTTTTATCTATGAGCTTCCAGTATAAAAAGTAACTGATAAATACAGTGCTATGCATAAGTTTAGACACCCATGCTAAAGTTGACTAAAAAGAGGAATAAAAAATCATCTTTTGGAAATTGAACTTATTGCCTTAATTAAAAATATTAGGAAAAATCCAACGTTTAAGGACACCAATTTTCTTTGTGAATGAATAATGTGTCGTAAATAAATAAATGTTCTTCCTTAAAATACAGGGTGCATAAGTTTGGACACCCCTATGTTAAATTCCCATAGAGGCAGGCAGATTTTAATTTTTAAAGGCCAGTTACTTCATGGATCCAGGATACTATGCATCCTGATGAAGTTCCCTTGGCCTCTGGAATTAAAATAGCCCCACATCATCACATAGCCTTCACCATACCTAGAGATTGGCATGGAGTACTTTCCATAAGATCATCTCTCAATGCAGATCAAACCAGCTATTAGGCTAACTGAAATAAACCATGCCAATCTCTAGGTATGGTGAAGGCTATGTGATGATGTGGGGCTATTTTAATTCCAGAGGCCAAGGGAACTTCATCAGGATGCATAGTATCCTGGATCCATGAAGTAACTGACCTTTAAAAATAAAAATCTGCCTGCCTCTATGGGAATTTAACATAGGGGTGTCCAAACTTATGCACCCTGTATTTTAAGGAAGAACATTTATTTATTTACGATACATTATTCATTCACAAAGAAAATTGGTGTCCTTAAAGGTTGGATTTTTCCTAATTTTTTTAATTAAGGCATTCAGTTCAATTTCCAAAAGATGATTTTTTTTATTCCTCTTTTTAGTCAACTTTAGCACGGGTGTCTAAACTTATGCATAGCACTGTAAGTTTTTTTCCATTTAAAAAAAAAATATATATATATATATTTTTTTTTTTATACTTTGAGTGATTAAACGAACTTATAATAATTTCTTTTTTACAGATTTGCTCCGGATGTTCTTTGACTGTTTGTACGATGAGGATGTGATATCTGAAGATGCTTTCAATAAGTGGGAGGTCAGTAAAGACCCTGCAGAACAGCAAGGCAAGGGTGTTGCCCTGAAGTCAGTCACAGCCTTCTTCACGTGGCTGCGCGAGGCAGAGGAGGAGTCAGAGGACAATTGACGAGGGGACAAACGGACACATTTGCCAACTAGTGCTGAAGAGACAATAGTCACTGAAACAATAACTGCATTAAATTAAAATGTAACATAACAAGCAAAATATTATGCATCAGGATGGATGGAGTGCAGCAAGATTTCGAATGGTACGGTTCACTGACATGAAGCGACCCTATGGCGACTTACATTTGCTGGAGCACTAAAAACATGTATTATTTATAGAAATGTTGCATTTAATTTTTTTCTTTTGTTACTTTTAAAGAGGATATTAATAATACAAACATGCAACAATGAAACGAAACGCAAGTTCAGACTCATAATTTATTTTTTTTAAGAACGGCATACACAAAAGGGTATTTAAAATTTGCAGATAGTCACAGCGAGCAGTTATTGGTGGATAGAGAAATAATGTTAATAATAGTTTTATTATTAATATAATGACAATAACAATTATTAAACTACTTCGGTGATTTTCCAGTTGAGCACAGACAAGACGAGACCTGGTCTGAGTTTAGTACATCAGTTAAGTGTTTAGTACATGTTTAAGGTTATCTCAATAACCATTCCAAATGTTCCTCTGCTTTAGCTTGCTCTTTGTGAAACGTTTAATCCGGCAGGAACTATGCATTCAGGGGACTGCTGGGATCAAACAACGAGAGCTCAAAATGGACGTCAATGAGCAGATGGTGACGTGTACAAAACACTAAGGAGATGTCGCTGAACCTAAAGTGCTTGTTATTCTTCATACTTAGAGCAAATTTAAAGCTTGTAAATAAATTAAAGACAAAAAAGATTCATAAAAGTACAAAACTGGGGTGATGGTGTGCATTTTCTACAGTGTTGCCGGTGAGTACTTGGCTGGTTTTCGTGTGACAATGGTCCCATGGCTCTTTATTTAGTCAGCAGGTACAGTACCATTCAAAAGTTTGAGGTCTGCAAGATTTTTTTAATGGTTTTGAAATTCTTTTGTTTCTTATGCCACCAAAGATGCATTTATTTGATCAAACATACAGTAAAACGGTCAAATTGTGAAATATTGTTACAATTATTAAAATAACTTTTCTATATCAATACATTTTAAAATGTAACAAGGGGTCTTCCAAATGCTAATGCTTTACAATAAAGGCCAATTTACACCAACAAACAAGTTGGCTGTTGGATTTAGACATTTATGAAAAAATAACTGTCATGTTCACAACTGCCCCAACAGACAACGACAAACTTGAGCACAATTCACACAGACAAACGCCAACGAACTTCGAGTCAGAGAGAGTCAAGTCTGACGGGTAAAAAAATGAATCCTGCTGTAACCAATAATAAAAAAAAATGCAGCTTTCAGACACGACTTTCTTCTCGTTTTTATAGTTCATTTGAGGCCGTTTCTATGGCGTTAACTTAATGTCGCTCGCAGGTGGATTTCCTTCAGTGTCTAGCACGCGACTAACTGGCGCGCGCTTTCAAATATGGCTCTGCTCTCGCTCAGGTTTTACGCGTGCGCGCTCAAAACTTTGTCCAGTGTGCTGAATATCTACTTCCTCTTTCTCTTATTGTCCAGAAACCTGCCATTTTCACAACAAAGATAATTTACTAAGCACGCCCACAACCTACACGCAGTCTTTGCAACGGCTTGCCTCGTATGATCAGTAGTACAGTAGGCTACAGGGAGTCTTTGTCCCCATGTCTGTTATTCTTATGAACTCTCTTTCAGACGACCTTTTGACCTTGGTGATCCATGGCCTGTCTATCTATAGTTCTGTTATGACTATCTGCACTTATTGTATTATTTCAGTTTAATTAAGTTTATAATAATTACCTTCCAATTTCCCATCATTTGTCAATTTGTGCCCTACTGCGAACAGCGATGCTAAACGACTTGATGCACAAGGAAAACATCCAAGTTAGTTTTATCCACTTGACATTTCTGAGTTGAAATAATCGTTCGTCCACTTGCTCTGTGATATGAGGGTCTGCAAGGTTTTGATTCTTTGGAAAAACAATCATGACAAATTCAATGTTTTCTCAGCTTTATTTTCAAGTATAAAACAGAATCGGAGACTTGCTTTCAATAAATACAGAAATTTGATCAAATGATGAATGTAAAAATACAGACAAGCTGCACTAGCTTTCCAAACACGAGTGCACTCATTGACGGTTGGGATAAAGCGATTTGTGAAAAATGATCGCAGTTCATCAGATCATACCAAAGATGGGTTCAAAACTAATGTAAAGTGGTACTGACAGCAGTCCTTAAACCTGAATGCTTGGAAATTAATCTTAAAAATACGGTTTTCACTTGAACTAAAAGTGTGATGTGTGTTTAATCTTTGGGATATTTAGAAAATATTAGGCACATCTTGGAGAGTCAAAGTTTTCATTTCCATTATACCTGTGAATTAGTGTCAAAAATGCCACATTTGAGTACAAAAATCTGATGAAATATCATGTGAACTGAGGAATATCCTGTGAGATGAAGAAACCTGAACAGTTTACTATCTACAAATGATGGCACACTGCAAGGCTAAAAGGTACAAAACTTTCCTCGGCTAACCAAACATCACATGTTGCTGTGACAGTGAGAACCAGAACTATCACTTTATGACAGACAAATCACAAGTCCAGTACAAAACAGAAAATATACTGTAAACCTGTTCGCATGCTACCATACGATGAACATTTGTTTGTACAAATGGCAAAGTACTTGTGCTTGTCTTCTTGACATGATGGATTGTCGCCCCCCTCCCAGGACTGGCACAGCTGAATACACAAGACATTCACGCCATCATGCTTTAGGGATGAAATCGTTCAACTGATGAGAACTGTACACAAGTTTGTGGTTTTGAGGAGCAGCAATCCCCAGGACCCAAAGCCACAATGGGATGAGGAAACCAGTGCAGAGGTGTTAGGGTGTCCTTTCCAAACCAGATGAGGCTGTGGGAAAGGCTACGAGTCCTTGAGCATACTGATGTGGGCAAAGATTTTCAGTGCGGGGCCAAGTTTGATGTTCATGGTGCTCATGAGATGATCCTCTTTGAGGAGCATTAAGGCCTGGCCGTCGATCTCCTGAGAGCGAAACTCTTCTGCGATCTCTTGGCAGCCTGGCGCAAAAGAGAACATTTTTGATTGACTGATTTGCGACCCAAAAAGGAACAGAATATGACGATAGCTACCTGGCAGAGAGCAGATGAATTCATAAACGTCCTCGACGTTCCACTTGGCGGGGTCGCTGGCCAGGAAGTGCTGCGTGAGGAGAGGGAGATCTCTACTGTGATCGAATCTTTCCTTGTTCGGAAGCCTTTGGGTTCCATAGCTCGAGTTGGACAGTGGCGAAATAGGCTCTTCGTAGCTGGACATGTCTGAGCATTGGCTGGAATCACCATGGCATGGATGAGAGGAGTGCAGGGACAACAGAGACGCTCCCATGTCTCTTCGAGCCCTTGGATTCTATGAGAAAACACAAGCCAAACAATTAAGCACATTTCTGAAAAGACAAACCTAATGGGACACTGCAAAGAGAGAGAGAAAGAAAGGCGAATTACCCGTCTCCTGATATCCGTGCTGCTGTTTTGATGATTGGCGTTGGAGGCTTTCGGTTTCTTTGGGCTCTCCGAGGTCGATTTTCCTGGGAAAAGTCCCATTCGTTTTGTGCATCCAACATTGTACCTGAAAGAGAAGAAAACCAGTAAACCAAGCACTCAATCAAGTGTTCACATGTGCAACAATCTAAAATCTAAAATTATTTGTGGGCTTCAGAAGGATCCACATACCTCTTTGCACACACCGTAGAACAAAACCGCTTGGATCTTTTGAAGTTAAATGCGAAGTCTAGATTCCCACAGAATTCACATGCCAGCACTGGCTCGGCGATCTGATTATTCAGCAGCTCTATAAAAAAAAAAAAAAAAGAGTTTACATTATGGCTGATTGGACAACAGTCTGAGCATCAGTGATCCATCAGGTGTGTGACTAAAGGCTGGAATACACAATCTGAACCGATTTTAAAACACTAGGCATCATTCAACTTGACAACTTTGTAAATGGTTACAGAGAAAAACTGGACATCCTACACTAAACAAGAGGATCACACACTACCAGACTTTCAAGTCGATCCAAACGCAACAAACTCACACAGAAACGTACCTCGTTGCTAGGAGATGCATGACAAATGTAAACAAGGTGTTCTAAAATCGACTCCAAATATCAAACATGTTTTGATATCCTCCGACTGGAAGGAATCATAGTCGAGTCTGTGAAATCTGTTAACTCAAATCTGAAGACAGGCTCTGACTAAAGTCGTGTAGTGTGTTTCTGCATTAAAGTAACTCTTTACCTTGCTGTGAAAGGTCCTCCATCTCAGAATCTGCATTGTGAAAGGTCTGAGACTGCTTCTGCTTCTTTAAATTCTCGATCAGCAAGGACGGACGTTCAACCTGGATAGATCCACAAGGTGTTGCATAAAAAACAAAAAAACATTTACAACACAAGGCCATATGCTGCATGCTCAAATGTACTCGCATATGGGATATGTGCTTGCTCACTATTAAAACTTCTACCAAAGTATGTGGTTACAAGTTAGAAATGTGGTCTACATTGTCCACTAGAGGGAAGTGTGCCTCTTAATAAACAATAATATCAATGACTTCAAATTTATGTAATATTTTGAAGACTTGTTCTATATATTCTGTATTTTTTTTTTTTTTGTATGCATACTGGTTTAATATGGCATGAGTGCGAGTAAATATGCGGTTGACTTAAGTTGATAGCTGATATACATTGTAGCTGCATTTTTAACATATACAATGATGCTATTGTAACACTAACTGCAGTAACAACAATATTTAGGCTTTTGCTACTTCAGCAGCTTTAGTTATAGTTTCTATGAGAGACAAGTTAGTTTTACAACTGGCATCTGTCTAAACATAATACAAGCAACCTTCTCGTTTTATATATAGTTAAAACACTATTGTTTACCAAGTACAAACTAAGATACATTATTATGAGGGAAACCGAAACAAGTACAACAAGCAGACGAGATGGACTGAAATAAGCAGCACTCACGGGAAAAGGCTCAGCTCCCTCCTGAATCACGAATCCCTCGATGACATGCGTGAGGATCTGGGGCTTTACTACAGCCTGAGGCGGCGGTTTACTCTCGCCATTTTGCGGAGCGCTGCCGGTCACCGTGGGCGCATTGTTCCCGCTGCCCGAGGTCATGGCTAGAGGTGAACCCACACCTGCCTTCACATTCACTCTGCCTGCTGAACATGAGCACAACAGTATCCATCAGGAACACTATAATGCTGATAACAAATCCTAGATGTTTCGCGAATCGGTTCTTTAGAACAGCTCATTCCAAAGATCCGACTCAGTGATCATTTTACGCCATCGCGTGCACAGTGACATTCTAACTGTTTTAAAGGCCATAGATACACTGCCGTTTAGTTTACTATGTTCTTTGCGTTTTAATAACATTGTTTATAGTAATTTCGTAAAAACAGGTCGTTTATTAAACTATGGTCAAATTAATTTTCATTTCTTGGATGAATAAGTTTCTGCAAGTTTTAATGAAATG
The DNA here is from genome assembly GCF_964197995.2 of Scardinius erythrophthalmus. Classification (NCBI taxonomy): domain Eukaryota; kingdom Metazoa; phylum Chordata; class Actinopteri; order Cypriniformes; family Leuciscidae; genus Scardinius; species Scardinius erythrophthalmus. The sequence continues at coordinate 24,333,342 of NC_138235.1, forward strand.
TATTTATTAATGAAAAAACTATCATACCGCGTAATAAACCCATTTACAGTATCATTTATCTGTAGCATTTCTAATATTCGTTATTGATTTTTGGAGAATCGTTTATGAAACGGTTTTATGAACCGGTGCTCTGACGATTCATGGCAAAGACCAGACCCAAAAAAAAAAAAAAAAAAAATTCACGATTCATTCATGCTATTCCATAACACTCTAATAGGTCTCCAAGTGTTTTCATAAAACGCATGAAAAATTAGAGATCAGGCACTGTATCATTATACATGTTAAATGTATAGGCTACTCTCGCATTATTTGTTCACATGTAGTTGTGTTATACTGGACTATATGCATGTGAATTAAACACAGTCACTCCACCTGCAACCACTTGCTCATTTCTAACTGACCAGTAATGTCTGGTTTAAAGCAAACGACAAAACTGATTTATGAAAAGATATGCGTCTATTACTAAGATATGAAAAATGTTCAGGCAAAAGTCAAAAGGTTTTTTTTTTTCTACCCGTTTTGGAAAAACTGCTAAATTTACGCATACTGTAGCAGCATTACTCCCATGCTTCTTCGAAACGGTTCAAAACACTCGCATGCAAACAACACTCCGACACCAAAAAGAACCAATAGGTCGCACCCCACCGTCCCAGAACAAGTAGTGAGCAACTTTGTAACTTTATATCCCGAACATTTGGCAGGGTTTCACACTGCAGACAAACGCTCACGCACAGGCGTCCTGGTGATTGTCAACAGCACACGCCTTTGTTCCGCTCACGCACTCTTTACTTACACTTTCAAGCGCCAAAAGAGGAAAACACTAAAGTGAACTTAGCATTCCAACGCTTCCGAGTACACTTCCATAATCCACTGGTGTTATACACAAAGCAGTACGACAAATTAAACGATCCAAACTTTTTTTGTGTGCGTGGATTTGTTTGTTCTAACCGATTCCCTCAATGTGAGCAGCGGGGCCGTACTCTCTAATCCCCTTTGTATGGAGGAACTGAATAGGAAACATTGCGCCGCTCTGATTGGTCCCACACTCTTGGAATTATGTCCAATAGCAGGTCATATTTAGCACAGAGGCCTTCCGTGATTGGTCCAAACTCGTGAGCGGCTACATGACAGGCGCACGTAGGCAGAGAAAGAGCATCTATGGCTATCTTTGGAATTGCATACTACTATTTTTATAGCATGGAATGCCACATTGCAGTACGCTGGACTTTACGGTCTCATTTCTAATGTGATGAATGAACAAGAAGCAATATCTATAATTATTTTTAATTAAAATCTCTTTCCTTGTCAAAAGTTTTGACATTTTTACATAAAATAAGTCTGAAAATGGAAAAACAACCACATTTATTTCTAAGATAACTCATTAAATATGATGTAATTCGACAGAGTGTACCATACTACTGTTTCTTATAGACAATATACATAGGCTATATACAGTGAAGACAAGCCAACTTTATTCTATAGTGCTTTATACAACACAATTGTTTCAACCCGCTTCACAGTAATAAACAGGAAAGTAACAATCAATGATGTAAGCTTCATCAAATATAAGACAAATTGAAGTGATACTAGTACCCCAATGATTTGGCCAGGTCTAGATCAAATTTTGCATTCAAAATTTATTTAATCAGACAGGGTCCCAAACTTATACCAATTCTTTGTACCCTCAAAATCATTTTACATTAATAACATTGACCAAAAAGAATGCAATGTATTTATAGGACTAAGTCTGCATGAATTAAAATGGACTTTATTTACTTTGTTAGCGAACATTACTGGTCTTGTGGTGAACAGTTAATCCATGCAAGCTAATCCACAGGGGAAAAAAAATGTGTTTGTCTTCCTAATGTTTAGTCAAAGTCTGCTTCCACTCTGATACAGCATTTCTTCTCTGATGACTTCATTCTGCTGTAAGCTAGAAATTGTGAAGAGGTACACTAAAATCAAGCCTCATCCTCTATTCTTTCAGATTTAATATTGGACACAATACTGAAGTAAAGTCGGTCAAAACTTTTAGTTCATGTGGACTTAAGTGTAATTCTCTTTAAAGTCCATCTGAACTGGAAGTTTCAACCAAATTATGAATGCAAAAAGAAACCATGAATTACTCCAATACAATTTTTAGCTCTTTTTTAAAGCTCTACCCTGCATTAACTGCAAGAGTATCTCGTATTGAGAGCAGACACAAACGTTTCGATAAGAGGGTCTTGGGTTCCTCAGGGACAAAGGGAGACTCAGGGTAACACAGGGGGCATGTATAGTGAGTCTATCGCTCGTAAGATATACAACACCACTCATGTCCCACACTCAGCAGCTGGGAGTCGAAACACAATGGAGTATAAGTATCGTAAGCTAAATCCAAGCTTGTCTCGCACTGCAGAGTCAACGTCTGAAGCAATTACATCTATTGCAAGCGATTGAAACATAATAAATAAACAGGCATAACCACAGTGATTTTGTTGTTTGCTTTAAAAAGATGAGTTACTTGATCTGAACTTGAACTTACTCAATTCTGTGAGACACCTATATGTTAACATGAAAATGGCCAATTAAAGTGTATGCTTTTTAATCTCACTCATAAAAAAACACTAAAAACAAAATCCGCTTTAAAACTTTTATGAATGCACCATGATCATATCACGCAAAATTATCAGCATGATGCAATAAAATATGACATGATTTATGATTCAAGTGCTCTGATGCCTCAAGCCATTTACGCTCATAAAAGAGCAGTTTATCATCATTCATAATTTAACGTCTGTGATGTTAGGCCTCCAGCACACCTGCCAGATACCTTCCCACGTCCCACCAAGAACAACGGAGCTCAGACCATCGCCCCTAATTATAGCAGAAGCTGCCTGTCACACTCTCGCAAGTGCTTCGAATGGACAATAGACACTAGGGGTGTGACAGATCTACTCTTCCGCTTGAGGGGAGAGCTCGCGTAGTTGGCCTTTGTGTTTTTGTGACTGGCAAACCTACAGATGGTGGTGACGTAGCAGCCACTCTGCGTTTGGCTAGACCAAGATTGCTGCAGGAGTCTTTCCTCTTGCTTTTGCAGCCAGTATAGCTAGATGTGACCAAAATAGTTTCATATTCCATGTCTTTTTTCAATATTTTTGTTTAATCATATTGTGTTTGACAGTGTGATATATTTGTGATATGGAAATCTATAATAAATAAAGTGTGTAAGATCATCAAGATCACACTATTTAATGGTTGATGAGACATTCTCGATTCAGTTTCAGAGAAACACACAGTATGATAAATCAGCAATACTATAGTATTCACTATAGTGCATAATAAATAACTACATAATATCTGCATCTATATGATTGTTTTTTGTTAATCATGCTTTTAACAACAACTGCTGGTTGTTTTTGAATTTTCACTTGTTTTATATTTGTCTTATTTCATATATATATATATATATATATATATATATATATATATATATATATATATATATATATATATATATATTTAAGACCAAAAGCTTGATTTCTAACAGCAGAAGCCTGTTTTTATTGCAGCTTATATAATATAATATAATATATATATATCCAAGTTACTTGTAAATCAAAACACAAACAATGCATGGAGATATTGCTAAATTGAGAGAGAACCCATTTTGCAACCTTTACCCTTTTTGAACCAACAAAATAAATAAATGGAAGTCATGGAAATGAAACAAATAATAAATGAATCAGTACCTTCTATGTTTTCTGTCACTTGACTTTGATGAGACTGTTTGACTGATTGGGATTGTTCTGTCCGGGTTGGCACTTGTGTTGTTATGGATAGCAGCTGCGTTTCGAGAGGATCAGGGTCGTCCTTATCTAACACATCCTGTGTGGCTACTTCCAGCTGGAATTAAAGTCAGAACAGGACAAGGTCAGAATAGGAATAAGTGAAACTAATACAATTAGGATACATTGAAACAAAGACACAAACAAATACATGATGTTCAGTTCACTTACTTGAGTTTGAACTGGCTGGATCTGCACATTAACTGCAGTAAGCTGTAGAGGTGCTGCTTTACTGTGGCTCATCATGGGCGGCTGTCCATTCTGGGCAAGTTCCTGCTGACTCACAGCAGTGGAATGGAAGATGGTGGCTTGTTGGCAGGTAACAGGCACTTTGGGCAGCAAAGGGATAGGGCACTGCTGAGGCTGAGCTGGCAGGGCAGGCTGAATGGCCACAGCTTGCACTGTGTGAGGATGAATGGTGGCAGCTTCTAAGAGCTGAGCTTGACTTCTCTGCAGTATCTGAGGCTGCTGCTGTATCACAAACTGATGCTTGTGCTGCTGGAGCAGCTGATGGGTCTGAATTTGGGTATATGCTGGAATAAATATAACAAAAGACAACTATATTTAATGGTTGATGTGACACTCATTTTACAGTATGATAAATCAGCTACACTATAGAGCATAGATATGGTGCATGATAGATAAGTATGTAAAAAAAAACATATCAGCATCAAACTGTCCACATAATTGGTACTTTTAACAGTTGGTTGTTGTACATAAGAAAATTCCTCTCAATAAATGAATCTAACAACACACACACACACATACAGTATATATATATATATATATATACATATATATATATATACATATATATATATATATATATATATATATATATATATATATATATATATATATATACAGTGAGGAAAATAAGTATTTGAACACCCTGCTATTTTGCAAGTTCTCCCACTTGGAAATCATGGAGGGGTCTGAAATTGTCATCGTAGGTGCATGTCCACTGTGAGAGACATAATCTAAAAAAACCTGTTAGTCTGCCTTTAAAATGTCCACCTCCACTCCATTTATTATCCTAAATTAGATGCACCTGTTTGAGGTCGTTAGCTGCATAAAGACACCTGTCCACCCCATACAATCAGTAAGAATCCAACTACTAACATGGCCAAGACCAAAGAGCTGTCCAAAGACACTAGAGACAAAATTGTACACCTCCACAAGGCTGGAAAGGGCTACGGGGAAATTGCCAAGCAGCTTGGTGAAAAAAGGTCCACTGTTGGAGCAATCATTAGAAAATGGAAGAAGCTAAACATGACTGTCAATCTCCCTCGGACTGGGGCTCCATGCAAGATCTCACCTCGTGGGGTCTCAATGATCCTATGAAAGGTGAGAAATCAGCCCAGAACTACACGGGAGGAGCTGGTCAATGACCTGAAAAGAGCTGGGACCACCGTTTCCAAGGTTACTGTTGGTAATACACTAAGACGTCATGGTTTGAAATCATGCATGGCACGGAAGGTTCCCCTGCTTAAACCAGCACGACAAGGCCCGTCTTAAGTTTGCCAATGACCATTTGGATGATCCAGAGGACTCATGGGAGAAAGTCATGTGGTCAGATGAGACCAAAATATAACTTTTTGGTCATAATTCCACTAAACGTGTTTGGAGGAAGAAGAATGATGAGTACCATCCCAAGAACACCATCCCTACTGTGAAGCATGGGGGTGGTAGCATCATGCTTTGGGGGGGGGGTTCTGCACATGGGACAGGGCGACTGCACTGTATTAAGGAGAGGATGACCGGGGCCATGTATTGCGAGATTTTGGGGAACAACCTCCTTCCCTCAGTTAGAGCATTGAAGATGGGGCGAGGCTGGGTCTTCCAACATGACAATGACCCGAAGCACACAGCCAGGATAACCAAGGAGTGGCTCTGTAAGAAGCATATCAAGGTTCTGGCGTGGCCTAGCCAGTCTCCAGACCTAAACCCAATAGAGAATCTTTGGAGGGAGCTCAAACTCCGTGTTTCTCAGCGACAGCCCAGAAACCTGACTGATCTAGAGAAGATCTGTGTGGAGGAGTGGGCCAAAATCCCTCCTGCAGTGTGTGCAAACCTGGTGAAAAACTACAGGAAACGTTTGACCTCTGTAATTGCAAACAAAGGCTACTGTACCAAATATTAACATTGATTTTCTCAGGTGTTCAAATACTTATTTGCAGCTGTATCATACAAATAAATAGTTAAAAAATCATACATTGTGATTTCTGGATTTTTTTTTTAGATTATGTCTCTCACAGTGGACATGCACCTACGATGACAATTTCAGACCCCTCCATGATTTCTAAGTGGGAGAACTTGCAAAATAGCAGGGTGTTCAAATACTTATTTTCCTCACTGTATATATATATATATTAGATTATTTATATTTATAAAACTATATTACCTTATACTTCAGTAGCCAAGAGTACATACATAATACAATTACACCATGTGAAAATTATGTAAAATAATGTCTCACTGTCAACTATCGCACTACATACTGAATCTGATGCTCGTGAGATTCCCGGAGGGAGCAGGTTTGTCTTTCTGACTTGAGGTTAATGTGTTAATTTGGCTGAGTTCAGCTTTCTGATCTGGAATGTCAACTGTAAGATGTATAAAGCATAGCTCTACTCATCCACTCGTGAAGCGCCATATGACCTTGATTAATCAGATGGCTCTAAGTAACCTTCAGTTAGACATACTCTGACAGCCTCTGCTGTGTAACTCTAAGGAATGCCAGCCTAATTTGTGCAGGACCTTTAAATGCGCTGTGAGTCATTTTAAAATGTTCATACTTTCTGTTCTAACATGCTGAACAATAAAGGACCAGTTTTACTTGGACTAAAGCTATTCACACTATATATTACATGATAACGTGTTACGGAGTACTGTTGAGATTGATGAGCGTTATTACTCAAGAAAATGTAATTCTCATGCCATGTTTTCTCTCAGAAAAGAAAAAAGTTGTGATAAGACAAGTGATCAAACACCATGGTCTTGATATCTAATCCCTCCAAGCAAACAGAGAGTCTGTTCAGAGGTTGTGGGAGTGTGTTTTTTATCATTTATGTGGTGTTCTCTGTTTAAAATGAACACAATATTAGATAGTGTGCCATATTTACACACCCTCCCCAATAGCCTGCTAAGTTCAAAGCATTTATAGAATAGCAACAACAGATGCAGGGCTTTCTTTGAGCATTGAAGACCACATTCTGGTTCAAGTTCCACCTGTGTTGATAAATAATTAACTGTCAATATGACAAGAAAAGAAAAGAAAAAGAAAACGTCTGCAAAACTTCCTGGCCTTTGAGGGATAAGTGCTGAAGGATAACATTTACCCAGCTTCAATACTGAGTGCTACTTCAAACACTAGAAAAAACAAAAAGAATTCCATTTACGTTTCAAAATGATGACCAAACTCACATAGTATTTTCCTTAACTTCACTAATGTATACAAAAATATGAGGTATGTAGGGACACAGAACACGCTTTTGTGACAAAGCGGCCCTCGGCCTTGCCCTGCTCGCCACAGGCTGTTTACACGACAAAGTTTTCAACTAGTATCAATAAGTATCCACTGTTGAACTATGCTGATTAATTTAATAAAAAAAAACATCTCTAATACGTAACTGACATGGCACCAATATATCGTGCATCCATATTTATAATGACTAAATTATTGCTTACCATTAACATATAACGTACAGTAGCCTACTGAAAATGCAATGGGCTTTATGCACAGCTACACTACTTCCTGAACTTCAGCCAGCTCTTTGTTTCCTGTCTGCCATTATTGGACAAACTGATTAATCCAGGTGTGTCTGATTATTGTTACTGAGGTCAGGCACACCTGGATTAATCAGTTTGTCCAATAATGGCAGACAGGAAACAAAGAGCTGGCTGAAGTTCAGGAAGTAGTGCAGCTGTGCATAAAGCCCATTCAGTAATGTCTCCATGTAAACTAACAAAAGACGCGAATCTCTGAAAATGATGGCGTCATGCACGTGCGTTTTACGTGTTTCATCGCCATCTATGGCCAGGGAGCAGAATACAGCGTTTTTAGTCGTTTTCGCAGATCCGTGTGAATGGGGGTCGTTTTGACAATGGCGTCGTCTGTACATGGAAAAACTCAAAGGAAAAACTTCTCCATTTTAAGCATATCGTTGTCGTGTAAACATACCCTAACTCAGCTGTGCATTGGCCCTCTATGGCAAGATTTGAGGAATTCTGGTCTAGGACATTCCCACCTTAACAGTTTTAAAAAAGCGCAGAAGCTTTTTTCCTCTGACTGACAATTGATTACAGTCCCAAAGTGAAGGGGTGGACATGCTCATGTACAGACATTATTGGTCTATGAAGGAAAAACTCTGTTCATTACAGCTGATCAAAGAATATGTGGGTCCACAATCTCAACCTTGATCAAAACACTTCATGGAGGCACCAACACTTTAATTCTGCAGTGGTCACTCCAAAAAAGGTCTGGTCTTTCTTAGGATTCTCTCCAGTTGTGTTCCAAATACTTTGAGTTTCATGCTCCTGGCTATGTGCTTTTCTTGTCTAATGAATTCCTTATGAAGAAAACAAGGCCAATGCAAGAGTGAGCCATTCAACACACCATTTACATTTACCAATTGGTCTCTTTATAGATTTTTCCTCTCTAAATTTAGGATATCCACCAAGATTTACCATAATAACAGGTTTTCATTTAGGAGCTACTGGAACTGGGTGATGTTTAAACTGCTATTTGTAGGTTCATGAAACTCTGTTAAGCAATGAATGTGTAAAGAAAAACATACTGATGGATGGTGTTGCCAGTAAGTACTGACCCTTCTCACTGTTCCAGTGGTTTCTTTGGCTTCGTCTCTAGCTGTTATGTGTGTATATTGATGCTTGAACCCTCTTTGTCAAGCTTTCATGACAGGAAATGGTCAGGACCTTACCACATACATAGAAACCCACACCCACAAATAACACATTAGCCCACTCGTGGTTTCCATTTGTATCAGATTGAAGTGGTCTACTGAAGGCTTACACAGGACATTTTCTTGTGTTCGAAAAGAGAATGAAGCAGGGCAGTGGGGTTTTTTAAGATGTGTTTTTACAGGTGTAACTGATTGATCTCAGTGTTTTTTTAATTTAGTGTTTTTAAAGATTAACTTAAGTGAGTGTTAGATAACGGCAAAGGTAATCTTAATGTAAAACTAGGAAAAATAAGCATGTTCAAATAAGTATCCACTGTTGAACAATGCTGATTAATTTAATAATAAAAAAAAAATCTCTAATACGTAACTGACATAGCACCTATATATCGTGCATCCATAGGTATAATGACTCAATAATTGCTTACCACTAACATATAACATACAGTAGCCTACTGAGAATGCAATTCAGTAATGTTAATAAATTGTTAATGTAGCCTATATTACTAAATGAATGGCAGATATTCAGGGATCACATTACCAGCATATCACTTTACTAGCATGTGGGGTAAATTGTGTCGTTGAACCAAAAAAGCTGAACATCTGTCTCAGTGATAAGGATATCCTTTCAGAGAAGCCTGGCTTTGGAGGGCGCAAACAAATAGAGAATCCCACCAGCCACACATGCACACAAAGCCGGTGTGCTATCGTGAAACACTGCTCAAGACTGCTGCCACAGCAACCCGACACCCTGTTTAATGCTCAAGGCCAGATGTCCCTCTCACTTGAGCTTTTCTTGTTGCTTTGCTTTCACTCCTCCATTATTGAGACAATCTAGACGGTACACACTTTCACTGGATCCTCCCCTCGCTGCTTGCATGTTAAGACCAGTGTTATTTTAGTATCACTAGCTATATTTCCATCCAAAGTTGCAAATTTAACTTGTGCACAAAATTGGAAAATCGCATAAAACAATTGTGAATAGAGCAGCGTTTCCATCCCATGTATAATACAACATTGTCACTTCCTCTGTAATTGGCACAAAATATAAGCAATAAAAATGGAAATTGCTGCAATCGGGGAAGAAACTGTGGCTCTTTTTTCCTCCATCATAAATGACTTGCGTCTCAGAGCGTGCAGACGGAACGCAATAATAGATCTGTCATGTTGTCTCGAGTTCGGATGCCTGGTTTTTGGGAAAGCAATCATGTGAGTGAGGGAATTAAACCAAATAATTTTGAAGACAGTCTTTGGCTCAGGCATTTCAGATGATCAATCCAACATTTGAGATGAAATTGGTCCGTAGGTTAGTCCAATCACAAACACTGGCAAAGTCACGTGAGGTTTTTGTCGTGCATCGAGGGATTTGTTGGATAAATGTGTTTCCATCGTAGTTTATGAGCATGTCTTATTGGATACATACAAATGCGCATACATTTTTACGTCATTTTAGAATTTATGCGCATCTTGGCATTTCCATCTAGAGTTTTTTGTGTGTTTTTATGCAAAATGATGTGCGTATAAAAGGTGAATACTATTACAGTTTTTAATAATACTTTGAATCAGTTTTTCTGTTCAGTTTAATTTGAAAGTTTTTGTAAATGTAAATGTCTTTTATTTTAGCTTTAGTTATCTTAGTAGATCAAGTTGTCAAGAAATGTTGTCTTCCTAGCAGAAATAAAATACGTTTATATATATATATATATATATATATATATATATATATTTTAAGTTCAAATTCACTTTATTTCAAGTAACAAAAATATTTTTAATGGCTCCAGTTTTAGTTAACTATAATATCCCTGTTTGAGACACACAGCATCCGGACAGCGATGGCCTACCTGTGCTGATGAGAGGATGGCCCGCCACTGAGGTCACACTGGGACACAAGTTCAGCTCCCGTGTTGTGAGGTCACTGGTTTTGTCGTTTTTTCCCATAGTCTCTAAGGGGGTCTCTGCAGGACAGCCCTTTGCAGCAGCTCCCTGAGGGTTCGGCTCCGCTCCAGGACTCTTCAGTCGGGCCACCTGCTGGCTAGTCAAAGTAATCTGCGCTGACGCCCCGGAGGACTGTTTCACATTTAGGCTCTGTAACTGAGACTGAGAGAGGGATGAAGTGAGCACCCCCTGCTGGCCACGGAGAGCCAAGTTCTGCACCTAAGCGGAGAGGGATAAAAGCGATTTTGGTGTGGCTAAAAAAACATGACATTGGTATAGATGTACTTCAAGTCAGGCTGGTGTATGTTAGGATTACCTGTCCACTGATTGGCGGTGTATTGATTGACTGAACCGTTGTGACTGAGGCAGTTGGGGTGAAGATAAGCTGAGGGGACAAAGGAACAGCTCGTCCTAGGCTCCTAGCTACTTGCACAAGATTAGTTTGCTGTGCCTGGAAATCACACCAAAAATGGTTGCTTTATCTGAATGTATGAGTCACATTTATATAACGAATACTAGGCTTTAAAATTTGACATCAGAGAAAGCACTTGAGCCATTTTCAGCTGTTTTAGTGCTGAAAGGACTTCATTTCGAATTCTGGCAAATCTCAAACAGCTCATTTACTGCTAATCAGTACCCAGCCAAAAAGAGAAAATAGAGTTTTAGAGAAAATAGAGTCGATGTGCCAGTGAAAACATAACATTTTGGTCACCATCCCGACTCTTATTGGGTTTTTTGAAAGAGCTGCAGCTGTGCCATATTTAAAAATCCAAGGCCAAATGAAAACGATGTTGTAAGATGGTAAGTATGAATACAACACACACACACACCGACAAACACACACACACACACACACATAGGCAATGCCAAAATGGCAATTATTTTTTCCATTTCAAGAAAAATACTATGTATTCATGAGGAAATCTTGGAAAAGAATATCCATTAGATGTGCATTTGACTGTGCTTATAACCAACACTACAGTGAGAGCTGCCATTAGGGAACTGAAATGATCCATTTATACAGTATAGAATTAGAATTGGGACCACGCCACAATTCTACACAAAAACAAATCATGTGCTTACTTAATTAAAGGGTTAGTTCACCCAAAAATGAAAATTATTCCATAATTTGCTCACCCTCAAGTCGTATTCTAGGTGATACGACTTTCTTCTTTCAGCCAAACACAATCAGAGTTATATTAAAAAATATTATTGTTATAGTTATATAGTTATATCCATCACCCTCCAGGAAAGTATGTCATATTGGAGCAAAAATGTAATAAAATAAAATAAAACAATGGGTTGTGTTTAATCAAATAAAATGGGTTAATTTTAATCTATGCTCATTATAATCAGCATTATGTAAAAACAAGTCTTTATTTAGAAAGCACATTTGTAATTGTGGTTGTGCGCGTGTAAGAGGATTTACCATCTGAGCTCGTAAATACATCTGTGCTTGGCTGGCGGTGAGTGTGGGTGTGGAGGAGTTTCCCAGCAGAACGGCCTGTTGGGCAATGCAGACTGGAACAGAGCTCCCATTCTGGGCTCGACTGATCAAATGAGCTGCCGCTGGGGATGTGGCCAGGTTTATCTGCTTCAACAAAGAAAAAATCTTAATCAGCATAATAAATCATATTCTTAACCAAAGCCTTATGAATGATCACATTCAGCCAAAAGTTAAGGAAGCCACCATTATGCACATAAAAAAGTGGTTACATGTAAGTAATACCCACTGCCATTTCTTTCTGTAGCACTGCAGACTTGTTGAGTGAGATATCAGTGTCAGCTTTAATAATACTTACAGTGGTTTGGGAGGCCACAGTCTGCTGGGATGTAGTGCCATTCAGATTACAGCTTTGTCTTCCTGCCACTATACTAGCCTATGGGGAATGAGTGAATGCCGGAGAGAAAGAGTGGTAAAAGAGTCAAACCCAGCACTCATTAATCAATAACAACAACACTGAGCAAGAGAGAGAGAGAGGCAGGAAACAGATCCCTCGTTCCCACAGCCTGCCACTCAACACTACAACCACACAATACATTCAACTCTACTGTACTCCCCAAAGGAATTTCCATTCTGTGGATATCCAAATGGTCATTATTTGTTAACTGTTTCCAAATAAATTATTTGTGCAGATGCAGGGTATATATTCAGTGCACTCTCAGCATGTACCCATCAAGAGTCTTTTAGTGTTCAGCATAAAAAATAAAATTAAAAAAAAGAAGAAAAAAATATATATAATTATTATTATTATTATTAGATTATTATTAGATTTCACAATATCACAATTATCATTTCACTACTTTTGGTTTGAGCACAATTTTACTATTAACTAATATGACCAATTTATTCAGAAATATTATTTTTCTTCTTTTTTTTCAACAAACAAAATATGTTTTCTTGTAAATCTTGTTCAAATTGGTAATTATTTTATAGTTTTATAATTAGTGTTCTCAGTTTCACTTTCCATTTTTTTGCAATGTTCCTTTATTGCATAATAGTTTCTTAATGACATCATCCTCCAGGAAATGATATAATTTTGGTGCGAAATTAACAGTATTAGCAATATATCTGATGAATTATGAGATATTTGTGGTAATAATTGGTTTGTTTGAATGATTTATGATAATTCACATAAATCTCAAAATGTCAAAAGTTGGTTAAAAATATCAAAATCTTTGATCTTCAAGTTTAAACCCTCATTTAATCTAACTGTCAATTGGTCACTTAGCAATGGTTTAGTTTGATTTAAGTTCTTTAATTCACAGCAATAAGACACTCAAAAATAATTGAAGCAAAGCTTGACATGCTGGACAAAAATATGAATCAAATAGTTTCTTAGTTAAGAATTGCTTGTTCCTCTTGGTTTCCTCAAATGTGGCTCTGCCAGAGCAGAGTTTTGTTAAAAAAACATGCCTCTGGCCATTGCAAGAAATCCCACATCAATACTTGTCACAAGAGATGAATGACCCTCCACAATTCGTAAAGAGACATGTGTGATTTTCATTAGACCTCATGTGCTTTAATCCAATTTCTTTATCTTCACACAGTATTGTATTTTAACCACTACCTGACTATCTTCAGATACAGACAGTAAACCACTATCTGACACAAGCATGCACATTTATGTTGAGAAGTACTTATAGAGAGACAAAAAAAAAAAAAACTTGATCAAACATTAAGACAATAATTAGTACGTTAGACGGGAGAATTATTTCAAGTAAATATAATGTACCAGCATGAATTATGCACTGTCAATAAGCTTGATCAAGCATTTAAAGGATGTTGATGTCTGATTTGAATTCTATAAATAGAAAGATTTTGAAAACTATAAGACACATTTGTGACACTGATCAATTGTACAGATGGTCAACTGAAAATGTTCTTTGCATCATTCTCAAATCATGCCAGAAAACATGCTCATTTGGTTTTAGACAAACTGATGGAGTTCATGCAGCTCGGGTGCTGCTGTTATTAAAGCAAATATTTTGTAATGGCTTTTGGGGCCCACTGTGTATGTCTATGGCATATATGCCCACCTGCTGCACTGCAGCCAGACTCAGGTGCTGTTGCTGTAGCGCTGCGGTCTGAAGCATGAGGTGTTGTTGTTGAGCTGCATACATCTGCTGTAGATACTGAGCTGCCGCTGAGCTGGGCTGCCTGTTCAAGGCCTGCTGGATGACCTGAGTAAGATGAGATGGGATGGTATGATTAAATCAACATGTGAATAATATTCTTCCCCAGTCTTCTAAGTCCTCTAGAGCAGTGGTTTTCAAACTTTTTCAAGAGCGACCCTTTTTTTTTTTTTTTTTATTGACGCGACCCATAGGCCTATATAGGCCTATTCTTAAGCCTTTTGTTAACAACCGCTTTTGATGATGCACGTGCAGTGGCTTATCCGTGACGCGATCGTAACGCAAAGTTGATTCTGCACTCTTTTGATCTAGCTAAAGCTACAGGGATGCTAATGAACCGGTAAACCATTGTAAGAATTTTAACCAATTAATAGCCTACTATCGTTTGCTGTATGCTTAAAAAATTCACTAAAAATATTCCACAACAAATCCTTTAAATTTAATGATATTCAGAACAGAACAAGAATGAAAATATATATATATCTATAAACAAGCCAAAGCGAAATAATTTAAAGCGAAAGTGAAAGTAAGCGGCGTTGGGCACACGTAACTCTCTCATTCGAATACATTTTTTTCCATATTCGCGATTTATTTGGATGCTAAACTATTATTTATTATAGGCTTATAAGAAAAAATGAAAATGATTATCCCCCCAAATTTTAAATATTTATTAGGCTTCAAAAAATATAAAAACTTTTAATTTAAGTGATCTTAAAACAAACCTTACATAAACCCATTATAAATGTCATATTTACCTGTGCCTTTCCTGTCTAACAAGTATGAAATATACAAAAAATTGAATATGATTATCAAAACATTCTGCACTGCATAAATTATAAACTAAATATAGATAAATCCTTATTAAAGCTACAAGCATTCTTTAGTCAAGAGCAGTTAGTAATTTTCTCCGAGAATTAGCTGCTGCCACTTTAGGACCAGCCACAGCTGACGATCTCACGCATCCCATTCTCTCACTACTCTTTACTTTAATTTAAGATTTTATTTAACTCATTTAAGACTGTTATTGTGAGGATACTCGACAAAACGGACATGGCATACATGTGTGTTGTTCGTTCTAGCGCGAAAGAGAACTTGATACTGGCGCGCGTCTATCTGTGGGTCGTGTGTGTGTGTGTGTGTCAGGAGGACATTCACTGACAGCGTGTTCTCTTTTGTCTTGTCGCGCATTTGCACGAATAAGAGCGGGATCATATAACGATAGCTTAGTTACTGTTGTTGTTTCTGGCGTTTCATCGCCTGTGCCGCAAACGCGATACCACGGAGGAGCAGGACCGAGCCTATGTCGATGCGTCCACGTCCGGGAACATCGCGTGCACACTATATAAACAAATTATAGCAAACGGGATTTTGGATTTTGAAAAGTGGGGAGGACATGTCCCCCCTGTCCCCATTGGAAATTACGCTCGTGGGCTTCTTTGTACTTCACTCATGTTCCAATATCGATCCCTCTTCAGAAAATCACCCTCTTCACATGCGCAAAAATGTGCTTGGAAACATCACAGTGGAGCGGTGCTTACGCTGAATGGCACGAACTGTAGGCTATTGACTATTTAAACAGAGCAGTGTAATTTTTATGTGAGGTTGACTATTTTATTTTGATAATGAACCGGCTGCGATGTCAAGATTGCAATGCTGGAATGCGTGTGAGGCGCCACCGGCACGATGGAAGCATTTAAATATACTCCGTTATTTTGTTCAGGACATCATTCGAAACTGCAACGTATTTATTTATATTTGTGTACACTCGCAATAAAACACAACATTGTGCTTTTGTAAAATAAAGAAAATAAACAAACTGCGGTCTCGGTTTCCTTTCCGTCAACTTGTTTGTGAGGCACCGCGCCAAACGAACCAAACTCAGCAGCATGCTGTCAGTTTTTTCTTTCGTTTTATTAATCTATTAATTGTTTAAATAGCCATATTGTGTGTGTTTCTTTTATATAGACTATGGTTTTATGAAAACAAATTTTGTTTTTTAATTTAATTATATTTTCCTTAAATCGTCCTGGCGACCCATATTTTAAGTCTCGCGACCCACCCGAGGGTCGCGACCCAGGGTTTGAAAACCACTGCTCTAGAGGGCGCATATTATTTATGATGTATTTTACACCACAGAGGTGTAAAGAAAAACACTTCTCATTGTATCGTGTGCAACCAGCAGAAAGAACGACTGTAGCGTCCCGTTTGTAAACACAGAGGGTCACTGGGTGCGCTCCAGCACGGCTGCATGCCTGAGTCATGACATGGCATGTGGGGTCACCGCCATCCATCACAGCAGCCTGACAGCATGACTACATTCCCTTCAGAGCTAAAGTATTCCACCTAATATGATCTGTACACACTGTCTTCAGGGCAATCAATCTGAGAATGAACTCTGGATAAAAGCAGCTGCTAAACAAATAAATGAAACATGGTCAAATTAAGATTAACTAAGATTGATCAATGCTGCAGAAGTAGTGTTCACTGTAAGTTCATGTTAATTAATGTAGTTAATAGTTCACCCAAAAATGAAAATTCTGTCATCATTTACTCACCCTCATGTTGTTCCAAACCTGTATGAATTTCTTTCTTCTGTTGAACACAAATAAGTTATTGTGAAGAATGTCAGTAACCAAACAGTTGATAGACCCCATTGACTTCCATAGTATTTTTCTTCATACTATGGAAGTCAATGGGGCCCATCAACTGTTTGATTACCCATATTCTCCAAAACATCTTCTTTTGTGTTCAGCAGAAGAAATTCATTCAGGTTTGGAACAACATGAGGGTGAGTAAATTATGACAGAATTTAAATTTTGGGATGAACTATATTAACTATATTAGTTAGCATGAACTTTATTAACCTTATTAATCTTAGTTAATCTTAATTTTAACATTTACAAAATTTCTATAATCAAAAGTTGTATCTGTTAAAATTAGTTAATGCACTGTGATCTAACATGAACAATTGTTTTTCTATTAAAGGAACACTCCACCGTTTTTTGAAATAGGGCTTATTCACCTTCTTTCCTACATTTAGAAAGGTGGGCAAATGCATTTTTGTCTCAGCGCATGCATTGTTTTAGTTTGACAGGGTCGGCGCTAGCTTAGCTTAGCATAATGAATGGAATCCTTTGTTGCCAGCTAGCATGTCCTGAGTAAAAGTGATATTTATAAAAATAAAAAATAAACACTTAATTACTTCTTGTGGCCTGCGTATTCACAACGAGTACAAATAGCGATGCAGATTAACACTAGGCGATTTCCTAGGCAGATATTGACTTGGGACTATATTAGGGGGAAGCACAGGCGAAGCACTGCTACTTGGGCGCAGAGATATCACGCCCAAGTAGCAGTGCTTCGCCTGTGCTTCCCCCTAATATAGTCCTTAATATATAAGTCAATATCTGCCTAGGAAATCGCCTAGTGTTAATCTGCATCGCTATTTGTACTCGTTGTGAATACGCAGGCCACAATAAGTAATTAGGTGGGTTTTGTTTTTTTTTATATCACTTTTACTCAGGACATGCTAGCTGGCAACAAAGGATTCCAACTAACATTCACAAGAATGAATAAATGCTGTAAAAATATATTGCTCATTGTTAGTTCATGTATATATATATATATATATATATATATATATATATATATATATATTATAATAATTTCTGCAGTGTAGTTAAAGGAGGAGCTTAATTTTAACTTAAGAAATAAGCACTATGCAGTGTTGTCGCTTAACACAGATTGGGGATAGATATTCTTAAAACAAATCTAAAAATATATATATTTTTTACTTTATTATTAAAAAAGCGAGCTTACATGTCTCACAGTCTCTTATATAATATCAACATGTTTAACAATGTATTTCCACCAAAACAAAATTTATTTCTCCCTATGAGGGACCAAATGTTGAGCTCTCTTAAATCCAGCTCAGTGTGATCAGTGGTACCCATAGACTGTAAAAGGTGGTACCCCATACTACCATTCAAATTTAGCTGACATCAGAGGTCCTGGACAGCTGTGGACTCAATCTAATGCACAGAGTTCTGCATTATCACTGAGCATATTCAAGGATACTGGAGAATAAGCCTTTATATTGCACTAAAATTGTTATATCTGTTAAAATAATACTGTGTTAATAAAAAAACATCACTAAATACAGATGTGACAAAAGAAGAGCACCCCATTAATGATGAATGAGACCCTCAAGATTGATTGATTATATACGTGGTTGCTGCACATAGCCTGTGGATGGCGCCAGAGGATAATGCAAATTTATGGGGAATATGAAGTTGCAATAGACTGACTGTGACTGAGATTTCTTTCTACCTGAACGGTCTGTCTGTCCGTGATTCCTCCATAGACTGATATCTGAGGCACAGCCTGCTGTCTGCCGGAGGAGTTTGATATGGTGGAGGCTGAGGTGGTGCTGGGGATGGTGACACTGGCACTGGAGGCCACGCTGCCCTGCTCCTTCTCCATAAGGAGCCTCCGCCTGCCTGTATCCAATCCACGGCTACTGTCGATCCTTCACTCTCCCCTCCAGCTGAGAAAGACAGAACAGCAACAGTCTTGTAAAACACCCATACTGTACACAGATCTCTCTCTTTCTGGATGTAGTTCAACTGTGGACTCTGATCAATATGCCAATGACATATTCATACAGTCAGTGTTTGGGATTGACATCCATATATAATAACAGACAGGGGCGAAGCAGCCATTTTTAAAGTGGGTGGACACAGCTGTCAGTCGATATGACCATCAAGAGCAAAACAATGATACATTCATAAATCAGGGAAAAGCACAGCACTGGTAAAACTCACCATGGTAACAGATGTCTAGACGGGCTTAACTATTTTCCAGAGTATAAGAGAGAAGTCAGCCATTTGTGGTCTATCTAACAGTAGCCAAGTATTCAGGATAAAAATACTACAGAAATTGAATAATCAAATGTAAAATCAAGCATAATCTTCACTGTATGAATTAAATATTAATCATTATTTCTACAAAAGTCATTCACTCAGGAACAGTGACAGGTTTTCTCTTTTCTTTTGTGGTTTGATTCAAATTAAAGGTATAGTTCACCCTAAAATGAAAATTAAGTCATGATTTAGCCTACTCACCCTGGTGTAGTTTTAATGCAGTATGCCATTCTCTAATTTTTTGGACCACAAAAGGAGAAAGAACACCGCTTGCGTTCATCCATATAATGGCAGTGAATAGCGACAGAGCTTTAAAAAAACTCAAGTATCACAGAATGATCCCATGCAACACGTGTCATATATCCCATATATATATATATATATATATATATATATATGTTTTCTGGGGGTGTACAATAGAGTTTGTTAAAAAAAAGAAAATAGAACAAAAAAGATGCAATTTAATGTAGCCCATTATTTAGAGTAAATCCTGAAAAAATCGGTGTACTTTCTTCACTAAGTAGAACATCTCCAGACCGGAACTCCGGTTGACTGTCAGATTGACATAAGTGAACGCAATAACTTCTTATTGAGATTAACACAACGGATATATTCACCTCAGAGAAGAAAGTACTTAGATTTCACATTTTCCTTAGTCTTGATTGAAGTTCACAACGTGTGTGCCTTTTCTGAGCGAGTCAGAGTGAACTGCGGCGCTATTAGCATCTTACTGAACGTGCACGTCACACAGCTGTGCATAGAAGACCAATGGGTCAGGTCAGGATTTTATTAATAACCTACATAAAAAAAAATTTTATTTAACCAAACCCAAACATACACCCCCCATAACACTTGTAATATACGTCACATGTAACATCAGACTATTCTGTGATACTTTTGCTTCTTTTTAAAAAGGTGTAATGCGCTCTATTTGATTCACAGCTAGTATTTGGACGAGTGTGAGCGGAACATTTTTTAAAAATTCTCCTTTTGTGTTTCGAAAAAGAAAGAAGGGCATACAGCAATAGAACAACACCAGGGTGAGTAAATGATGATTGATGACTAAATGTTAATTTTAGGGGTGAACTAACCCTTTAAGGACATAGACAGCAGCAGGTTTATTAGGCTGCTGTCACTTTAAGACCTAATGCATTAATCCAATATTATAGCCTATTGATTTTATCCAAACTGTTTACGTTAATTTAAATTTAAAAGGCACAACATAATTGTGTATTTGACCATTCAAGTACACTGAATTAAAAAATATTGTATATAATGATGTGCACAGATAATTTTTTAATTTTTTTAACACTGCAACATTCTGTAAAAAAAAAAAAAAAGAATTTTTAACATTCCAATGTGTCAATAACTTTTAAGTAGCTTACTGTTCTGTAAGTACACACCAGTTACAGTTAAGATAGAACATAGTAGTAATGAACTATAATGTAAAATTCCCAGCCTGCCAAATAAAAAAAATACAACGAATACGAACAAAACAATGACACTCACTTGTGATAGGCTAAATGTTAGTTCTCGTGATAACCGCAAATATATTAAATTTTAATGAACTGTTTTTGCAGTAAATGCAGTTAGAAGAGCAGCATTTTGACCACAATACTGATGGGAGTAGCTCAGGACAGCGACTGAATCTAAAATTGTCGAATGACAGATTATATCCCCGTCTCTGTGAGTTATTAAAATCACACATGAAACGCACAACACTCGCGTGAGCAGCGCAAACGCTCGCAGTAACAAGATAGCAAAGTGTGGTTCCCTTTCGTTGTCACTCCGAGTTACGTCGGATGACGACGAATGGGGTTTCGCTTAGAATATATAAAATGAGCCAATGGCAATGAAATGCCATGGGTCTGCGGAATTTGCATAGTGTATCTCCGCCCCACCCTGGGGGTATATAAGGAAGTATGCTGGCAACATGCAGATATGTTTTCGCTTCGGAGCCAAGTTGATGTACTTCACTCCACAGCCAATCCTGAGATTCATCTCTCCTTCTCTTCGAGACAAGCCTCTCTCCAAGTGTTGGTGTGACAGCGAGTTCCAGCGAGTGCACATTCCCTGTTTATCTGTGCAGTGATTTGCCAGAGTTTGTGTGTTCTCTCCCTGGTCGCTTCAACATTTGCGGAGAAATCTCCTTTCTAAAAGAGCTTGCACGTTGCACGTCTTTTTAAAGATGCCTCGCCCATGCACTTCTGGGTGCGGTCTTTTCGTTTCTGACTCTGATGGGCACAATCACTGTCTTGTGTGTCTGGGAGGCGGCTGCCAAAGGGTACACTGGGGTTCCCCAGGTTGAACGCTCAGTTGCGATGCAACTGTGTCCTCAGAGTGCTTCTTCCCGTGGCGACCCTAAGCACCCCTCCAAGGCCTGTAGGTTCTCCTCCACCCTCGTGGCGAAGGCCTATAGAGCTGCGGGGCTGGCAGCCTCCTCACTGCATGCCATGGCGACGCTGCAGGTCTACCAGGCCCAGCTGTTGCGTGACATGCACGAGGGGAGGACTGACACAGCACTCTTTGATGAGTTGCGTGCCGCCACCGACCTCGCTCTCCGGGCGACGAAGGTGACCACACGCTCGCTGGGTCAGGTGATGTCCACCTGTGTGGTCCAGGAACGACACCTGTGGCTCAACCTGGCTGATATGCGGGAGGCCGAGCGGACCCGGTTCCTCGACACCCCCATATCCCAGGCTGGCCTCTTCGGCGGTGCAGTCGAGGACTTTGCCCAGCAGTTCTCGACTGCCCAGAAGCAGACTGAGGCTCTAAAACACGTCCCGCCCCGGCGGCCCGCTGCTCCGGCAGCGCAGCCGTCGGCACAGGTGCCTCAGTCTGCTCGCCGCCGAGGGCGCCCTTCTGAGGCTCCTGGGACATATGGCATCCGCAGCTGAAATAACGCCGCTTGGATTGCTTCATATGAGACCGCTTCAGCTTTGGCTTCGCGATCGAGTCCCGAGGTGGGCATGGCATCGCGGCACGTTCCGAGTCCCAGTGACTCCGACCTGCCGTCAGACCTTCACCCTGTGGTTGAACCTCAGTTTTCTACGGGCCGGAGTGCCCTTAGAACGAGCTTCCAGGCATGTTGTTGTATCAACGGATGCCTCCACCACGGGTTGGGGTGCCATGTGCAATGGACATGCTGCCGCGGGCTCCTGGACAGGACCCCAGCGCCTTTTGGTAGCCCCGTATTGGCACAACCGCACCTGGTTCCCAGAACTAGTACTCCTCGCGACAGCACCTCCCTGGCCAATTCCTCTGAGGAAGGACCTGCTTTCTCAGGGACAGGGCACCGTATGGCACCCTCGTCCCGATCTTTGGAACCTCCACGTGTGGCTCCTGGACGGGACAAGGCAGGTTTGAGTACCCTACCACCAGCGGTGGTGGCTACCATCACTTCCGCTAGAGCAGGGATCAGCAACTCCGGTCCTGGAGGGCCACTGTCCTGCAGAGTTTAGCTTCAGCCCTGATAAAAACTCACCTGCCTGTATCTATCTAGTAATCCTGAAAACACTGATTGCCTTGTTCAGGTGTGTTTAATTAGGGTTGGAGCTAAACTCTGCAGGACAGTGGCCCTCCAGGACCGGAGTTGCTGATCCCTGCGCTAGAGCATCGTCCACGAGACTTGCCTATGCGTTGAAGTGGAACCTCTTCGTCAACTGGTGTTCTTCTAAAAATCTAGAACCCACGAAATGCCCCATCAGTGTCGTGCTTTCCTTCCTGCAAGAAGGGTTGGAGCGAAGGCTGTCTCCCTCCACCCTGAAAGTGAATGTTGCCGCCATTGCCGCACATCACGACGCAGTTGACGGTAAGTCCTTGGGAAAGCACGACCTGATCGTCAGGTTCCTGAGAGGAGCGAGGAGACTGAATCCTCCTCGCCCTCCTCTCGTTCCCTCTTGGGACCTCGCAGTGGTACTAACTGCCCTGCAGAGCTCTCCCTTTGAGCCTCTGCAATCAGTGGAGTTTAAGTTCCTGTCAATGAAGACAGCGCTCCTGGTTGCATTGGCCTCCATCAAGAGGGTAGGGGACCTGCAGGCATTTTCGGTTGACCAAGCGTGCCTGGAATTCGGGCCGGCTAACTCTCACGTGATCCTGAGACCCCGGCCTGGATATGTGCCCAAGGTTCCCACCACTCCCTTTCGAGATCAGGTGGTGAACCTGCAAGCGCTGCCTTTGGAGGAGGCAGACCCAGCCTTGGCACTGCTCTGTCCAGTACGCGCCCTCCGTGCTTACGTTGACAGAACGCAGTGTTTCAGGACCTCAGACCAGCTCTTTGTCTGTCATGGTGGGAAGCTGAAGGGAAAGGCTCTCTCCAACCAAAGGTTGTCTCACTGGATAGTGGACGCCATTGCTTTGGCTTACCAGCAGCAAGGTCGACCATGCCCCCTTGGTGTGACGGCCCACTCCACCCAGAGTGTGGCATCCTCTTGGGCTCTAGCGCATGGCGCCTCGCTAACAGACATCTGCAGAGCTGCAGGCTGGGCGACACCTAACACGTTCGCGAGATTCTACAATCTCCGAGTGGAGCTAGTTTCTTCTCATGTACTCGCTTCAACTAGCCGGTACTAGATTCTGCTCAGGTGTCTTCGCTTGCTCGCCATTCCTCTCCACGGACGGGATACGTGCGATATTCTCCTCAGGTGAGCCTAATAAGCCCTGAGTCTCCTCCAGCACTGACGACGTCAAGCCACTTCCGCTGTACCGCTGGAACGCCTGAGTTCAGTCTCGGCTCCTCAGCGAAGACATATCTGCATGTTGCCGGCGTACTTCCTTATATACCCCCAGGGTGGGGCGGAGATACGCTATGCAAATTCCGCAGACCCATGGCATTTCATTGCCATTGGTTCGTTTTATATACTCGAAGGTGATAGGCTTTCTAAGCGAAACCCCATTCGTCGTCATCCGACGTAACGTCTCCGTTCCCTACTCAGGGAACGAGGGTTACATACGTAACCGAGACGTTCTGTTTACACCACAGGTCTACAGAAATTGCAGTTCTGAGTTTTAAAAGATAAATGTCTAATTTCGATTATAAAATGCGCTTGTCACTTTCGTTAATACATTAGTGTAAAGTGTATATCGCTCTAGGCCTATTCAACCCAAGTACGATACGGCTATCGGCCGTCCACACAGTAGGCTAAGTTCTGTTTATTATAGAAACGCTACAGTGACTGAAACTCATATTCTTCTGCTTTGTGAAAGTGGCCTGTATGTGTTTGTGTACACATGTATGAGTATGCGTCCATACATTCCAGTCCAATGCTATTTTGGATTTAATGCCTTATTTATTTATTTTTTATCACAAATTATATGATAATAGTTTAATTCAAATTTTTAGCGTTTAAAGGCGTTAATTATTTTCATCCTATGGCTGATAACTGTTTGATTCTATTTTGCCAAAATTTATTAAAAATGAAATGCTATAATCTTAAATCAACCAAGTGAATTTAGGCACCACCATATTATAATGTACAGTGTGAGAAATGGGCATTCATTTTGAGATTTGCTAAAGATTACATTTAACAGTATTAATAAATTAATGATTTTACAGATTAAGTGAAGTATTACATGATGGCAAAGGTCATCTAAATTCAAAAATATGGGAAATGAGCATGATAATTTGTTTCACAAGCTACTTTCAAAGCTACGAACAGCTTCACTCAGACTACCTGCAAATAACTCAGCTCTCCGCTACCCGGAGGGGAGATCAGCGTTGAATCAATCACAGACTCTCACCTGTTTCTAATAAACTTTAGTGGATTGCTGTGTTAAACATCCTGCAATAAATATCCATGTCACTCTCACAGTAAGTCCCATCTGACAGGATCACGATTTAATCCGTGCAGACAGGTCCTTTTCACCACTAAATACTCATATTTTGAATTCTCACTGCAAGTGACAGCTTAGTTTGTTGGCTGATTTTGCAGTTCTTGGCTCCCTAACTGTAACACCTCTCAGAATTGCAGGCCTCAGTTCTTTTATGATCCACATGCCCACGCCAGCTCCAGTAGCTCTGAACAAATGTGAAGACTGAATGGCTGGAACAACATAACGCAGTCATGACGTCATCAGCACCAGAGGCAGCTTTGATCCATCTTGGGGATCTCATGGACCATGAGATCCCCAGATGTATCAACAAGCTGATCTCTGCTGAAAGCATAATTAATGCTTTGATTTCCACTCAGGTAAAACTGTTTTTGTGTCTTTGGAATGCATTTGATAACGCCACACTTGAAATGGTGATTTTCTAATTTAGGTGTAGTCAAGCATGTGACAAGCCAGTTATATGCCAAAAGCAAATCTGCACTTGAAATGACAGAAAGATTACATTCTCAGAACTATGGCCAATGTTCTGTAAAGGTTCCCTCAAAGTTACAGACAAAACATTATTGCAGTAAGTTCTTTCAGTGTTAACAGGTTATAAAAAACTATAAACTTATAAAAATATTTACATTGTGTTTTAGTGTATGGTTAATGAATCACCTGGAGTAAAAGACTAAAAAGTCTTTAATTTTCAATTCAGTTGTTCAGTCATAGTAAATGGACCCCCAATCCACCCTTTGTATTCACCTTATTTTAATGTATTCAATGCTCTAAATAACTTATGAAAACATTATTTCAGAAAGTTCTGTGAATATTAAACATTTTGAAAAACATTCTTTAACATACCTAAAACATTAAGGAGGAAAAAAGAATGATCGTTCATAAATAATGTTGTCATAACTTAATGGGAAACACTCGCAAGGCAGTAGAAAAGAAAAAAAAGTGCCCCAAGGTCTCTTTTTTAAAAGTTGAACTACTTTCATTTTTGTAACGCCATGTCATGCGTGAGTCACTACAAAAGATGCGAGAAACGAGCGCAGCCATCAAATATGTCCGCCTAAAGCATGTTTACATAGACAAACAATGTGAAATCAGCATAGTGCAATGCAAAAATGCGTTTTGTGTGAACCGCCCCCTTTCAACATAGAATTGCTTGCTGAACATTCCACGAACATTTTAACTGCAGCTGATTTATTAACTCGTGGATTTAGATAATAACATTTTTAGGAGGGAATTAAAAAAAACAACCAGTAAATACAGTTCACAAGCCAAAACCAAATCAGTTGCACTGTACTCACTCAGATAGTCTGACAGCTTCCACCATAACTTGTGACAGGATACAACTAGCGGCAAGGAGAATCCAACCTCTGACTCTTCTCTGGACCAGAACTCCTCCCATCACAGATGACTGGGACCCAATAATGTCATTAAACAAACACACATCAAAGGCTGCTGTAGGGGAAATGAGGTGGGGTTTTCTTTTTGGGGGCTGGGAGGACACTTGTTGGTCAAAATAAACCCGGCCTCACTTCCTTTACTCAGCCGAGGAACAGCTAGACCAATAGTGAGGCTGCTGATACACTACAACCAAATGGGAGATATCCTCTTCTGTAGAGCAATACACCTGCTGTTATATGTCTAACACTTTCAGAAGGCACTAAAATCTCACATTTAGATTTTTTTGCATTTGTTTGGGTGTACATTAAGAGAAAAAAGTACCACAGCGAGATTTTCTATTATGACTCTACTGATGATATAGAAGTCATCAAAATACATTTGTGGAATTTGTTTGATCCCACTTAACCTTCCATTAGATGTGGAATCTTTCAAGGACATATAAAAGCTTAATACACTCCATTCTCCATTACCTTGAAAGAGAGACTCGTCCTCTCTTTGTCATTCTCCCCTCCCTCTCCATCTCCTCTCTTCTAATTATTTCACTGGCTAACAGCAAACTACACATTATTCTACTCAATTTGCTCTCTAGTCTGCATTAGAGCCCTCCTCACCATACACCTCTGCAGCTAACCGAACATCCAGTGCCATCATCAGCTGAGTAACCTGCCCACAAAACCCTTTCACATCCAGACAGCAAATTGAGTTACCCTCAGTGAAGACAAAAGTGCTTTTGGTGTAGCAACCAGGATGAGATCTGCACAGAGCAATACAATAGGATTAGTACAGGCGAGCCGGAGCTGTAAAAAATTAAAGTTAGTCCGAGGCGTTCGGGTAGAGATGAGATATCAGCACAATGCAGAGGCCACATCAAACAACCAGGGCTAACCCTCAGGGTAAATGACTGCAGGATAAGACATTCAATCTGAGCCTGTCTGGACAGGCCACAGCCAGGTTAAACCAGTCTGCTATGATCACAGCAACGCAGCCATCAAAAGATAAGCTAAAACCAGTTGTGTGTCTTCTCATGCCATAAAATGACAGCTTGACTGAAGAGAACTGATTAATGGGCGGTCACTGTTCTGAATGCTGCACATATGTGTGTTCATGTCATGCAGTGAGACGTTCTATACTTGTATTTAAAACTGCATTTTGCAATGCATTATGCATGCAGCTTTTATGAACTAATTGAGAGACAAGGTGATTAAAAAACTTTTTTCTACAAAACTACATTTCTAAAATATGTATGTATGCATATAGCCTAGATGAATAATTGCTGTAGTTCATTGGTTTTGGCAATTGAGGTTCATTCATGATACCTAATGCATTAAATATATTAACAGATTGAAATGTACAGTTACCATTTTTGAGTAATATTATTTTTATTATATTGTTTGTAATATTTTGAATTGATAAACCAAAGTGGTAAGATTTATTATTATTCTAATAGTTATTTACATTATATGGTCCAAACTGTCTATGTTTTGTAAACATGTGACATTCAATTTAAAATTAGACCTGAAATTAGCATGTCATGCTCACCACACTGCTAGTTAAACTAACAGTCTCTCATGAGGATATTAGCTTCATCACAGGACGCTTGCTGTCAGTTTTGACACCTTTGGCCAAATGTGAGTAAACAGTAAAGCAATTAGAAGCTCCTGCCGTTAATGGATATGTCAGACGTGGTGTCCAGATCCGACACTCCGGAGATTCATTCTGTCAGATTCAATGATGAATTCTTGCTCTGAAGCACAACAGAGTATATCACTCAGAAATATTTCACTGCTGCGAAAGACTATGACAAGACACGTTTGCTTAACATTGTGCCTGTTGAGCATATATCAATGCTTGTCGTAAATCAGAGACGGGGAGCGTTGGAAAAGAGAACGCACCTCCAGCTCGTGCGAGTCAGAAACAAGAAACGTTCAGTAACCATCTTCATTTAACTCAAAGACATGCAATGATTCAACAGAGCAGTTCTTCTGTACTTCAACTGAAGTTCTCCTTCTCTTGAGTTGCTCTCCAACCGCAAAATAGTTCAAAGTGAGAAATGTATCTTAACCTTGACAAGCCATTGTTCTGTCCTGCCAGAACTCTCTCTTCTCTGGTATCCATCATTCTCCACACATTAGCACATTCCCTCTTTGTGGCAACAGGAGATTTGTGGCCCTCATTTCCTTAAGATCCACCATAAAACTGCCGGCTTTGTCTGCAAGGGCCACATGAACCGAGAAAGCATGAAATATGACCCCCAGTCGCCTTGGTATCAGTGTGAAGAGCCCGACAGAGGGGGGCTTCTCTGTCTGGCCGCTATCACAAGTGTTTTTTGAGGTTCTGTAGTTTGCATGATATGCGTTGACAATGTCAGAAAGGGATTTGAACATAGAAGCCAGACAGAATTTTGCACATGCAAATATCCAGGCGGTCAAAAAAATTAGGGTGGCTCCATGTAAATGAATATACAGACCGTGTGTTTGCATATTAAAATAGTCCGGTTTAAATATAGAGCTACCTTGTTTTTAGCGACCAAACGGGAATGCCAACTATGTGTAATTTCACAATGAACTGGGATTCTGTGCATTCAGAGCTATCATTTAAAATGGTGCAATTAACATATAAATTAGGTGTTTACAGCGCCAGATAAATTGAAACGGTAGCATGGTTTTGGCCATTTTGCTGTCGCTTTATTCAGCCGACTGCTCACAAACTGGATGTGTATCATTTCTGATTATCAGGTGGAGTCCAAGCGTGAAATAACCTAAATTTGAACATCAGTAAAGCATTTCCAAAGCACACAATCATTTGCACCATCTCATTATTGTCTCAATCAAAATTATAATACCTTTAGTGGCACAAAACCACTTTAAAACGTTTAAACAGCACTCTTGGGAGGCATGTGCTGTTCCTTAGAATCTGAAAATAAGTAATCTAATAGCTGAAGCCCATTAAATTCTGGCTTTTCCTAGAATTGTGAGGTGACAGTTTAATCAGTGTAAAAATATAAAAATGTTGCTGATACTGAAATGAACAAAAGTTTTGTCTTTGAAAGGGATAGTTCACCCAGAAATGAAAATTGTCATTATTTAGTCTTCATGTTGTTCCAAACCTACCTTTCTTCTCTAGAACACAATAGGGAGTCAATCTCCAAAAAGAATAAAAAGCACCATAAAAGTTTCATAAAATTAGTCCATAAAATTGGTATGCTATGTATCCTTTAATAGATTTGAGAGAGGAATTTAATACATTTGACTGAAAATAGTGCCTTAAAATGATTAACTATGGTCACCATTCACTTTTAGTGTATGAAAAAAAAAACTTGTTGCTATTAATATCTGTTTTTGCGTAAAAAAAAAAATCATACAAAATTCTAAAGACATGAGACAGAATTTTTATTTTGGGGCGATGAACTATTCCTTTTGCTTGTCTAAAATAGGTCACTAGTCCAGCTCAAAGATGCTCTCACACTGGGATTATAAATTACCTTCTTCCTGCCAAAAGAGTGAGAGCTTTTTGGGCTGTATTCATCCCCTTTGTCTCAGCATAAATAGACTGCAGCCAGCAGCACACGTGGCCCTCACTATGCAAACTCCGAGAGCCGTAAAACTACATTACCACAGGGAAGGAATCAGATACACAGATGCCCCAGAGTCCACTCAGTTTACAAAGCACCTCTAAGCCTTCCAGCCAATGAGTTATTACTGACAGAACCTGAAGAACACAGGTGAAAATCAGTTTGCACCTTTCCCCCGAGAAACACAATTTAAAGCCAAAGTGTGTAATTTCTGCTACTAGCGTAACCAAAAAGACAGACAGGTTTCCTGAACATTCCTCCCATCTGCCATATTGTGCAACAATTTGGTTCTTTGAGTAAAAATCCCATTTGTATTCTCCATAGGATAATTGATTTTAATTATAACATAAAAGCCTTTAAAGAAAGACCTACAGTGAGCTGCAAGGTTGTTAATCAATAGCATAGGCTTTTGTTGAAGCCATCAGCCTGCATTATTTTTAAATGATCAACATCAGAATTCCCAGTGAAAAACAACATTATCCATGAATCTGCAAAAGAACTCCACTAATCAGATAATGGAAATAAGACAATAATTCCAATTTAGCGCCCGCCAATATCATTAAAGCTACACTGTGTCATTTTTTAAGTTGATTTTTAGCAAAAAACACTTTGTTCTTTCAAAATGATATGTGCTCATTAATGTGTAATTACTTCTACCAACTAACCAAGTATTCTCGTAAGCATTGAATCTGCCATTTAGAATACATACGAGCAAGGCCCTGTCCCAAATGGCGCACTTCATGCGGACTTTCGGTCTCGTGGACTTGAATTGCGCGTGCTCGCTGAGTCTACGAGTCCGTAGGCCGTCCCATTCAGCATTTTACCGCTCTGAAGTGTGCTCAGCAGCGCCCCCTTTGTACCCTTGAAGCGGTCTTCCGCGAAGCCCGCATAGAAGCAGGCTCCACGCACTTTAACTACCCAGGAATCCTTGCGAAAGGCCAATCAGACAACAGATGGGAGGAGATTTCACTCACGGATAATTGTTGACATGGCTGAGAAGAAAATATTACGGTTTTTGACGTAAATGTACATTTTACCAGTTGCTACCTACAGTTTATACAATCATTATGGTCATCGACCAGTGCTTGATGTCTCAAACATAATAATAGTGCGTTTAATAATACGATCGCATTATGATTCATTAAATAAATAGAACCGAATGTCAGGGCTTTACTGTAAACATAGTATGAATACTGAAACCTGTAAATTGAAAAAATTATGTTTAAATTATGTTTTAAAATTGTAATCTTAGTTCAAATGGAACATTATGTAGCCTATTATTATGTACAACTGTATACATCATTTAAATAAGCATGATATATCTATTGTTTAATGCCCAGGTGTTATGCACAATATCAAAATATAGAACTGTAAAATTAGGATGTGTAACAGTTAGTTGACATGCAGATAAGACGTCAGAGCGCAAAAATGTGATTTCCCTGTCCAACAACAACCAGACCGTTATTTCCGGCGTGCCGATCGAGTCTGTCCCAAAAATACCTCTCAATGCGCCCTCGTGGACTCGCGCCAAGGGCCCTATAGGTCTGCACTACATGACGTCACAAAAGTGTGGACTCTGAGGAAGTCCACAAGTCCGGAGTGTGCCATTTGGGACAGGGCCCAAGTCGCTCGAAGGGCGGAAGCCATGTTGCGCCTCCATCTTGAAAATACATTAGCCAAAGAGGGACATACCTGGAAATTCAAGCTTCGCCTTTCGTGTTTTTACACTCAGTGGCACAGTGACGAATGCGAGGGGCAGATTACTCGCGACTGCTGGCAGATTTGAAATAATACGGTCACCGTAGGAGTTAAAACGCCTTCGGAATGGGAGGGGCTAGAAAGTAATATTCAGTTGGTAGTCATAAACAATTTCACCGCTAGATGGGAGAAAATCCTACAGTGTAGCTTTAAATAAATCTTTTTATATTTATGTAGTTTTTCCAGTTGATTATGTCATTCACAATGCTTTATGGGATTATAGTTCTTTCCCTCATCAAAGCCATTAAGTACACAGTCTTGTACCTTTGTCTTTTTGTCCAATTTATTCATTTTCTTTCTTTAAATCAAAGGTAGTAATATGGTGATTCACCTCGTAGCTGGTCAGTTTGGTTCAAAGCTCATAACTTTTTAACAAACAAGGCTTGAACACTTTTAAAAATATCCCTATGGGAAACGTTAATGAGAAAAATACCTTCGGAACAAAGGCTGCTAGTTTTCCCATATTTGAAACACAACTTAAGACAATATGGTTTTAGTAGATGTTGTTTCATAGCAAATGGTGACTGGAAGTAGTCAGTTAAACACATAGCTAAAACACCTGAGCAAACCTTGTTCTTGTGAAACACAACCACCTGTCATAGTGACTGTCCTTAAGCGAAAAGCTGTCAGATAGTACTTAGCAAACAGGGAGGAAGAGATGACAGATCCTGCATGTAATATAAGCCCTCGGATTTAAACTGCCTCTGTGATCTTTGATTTATTTCAGTCCTAAGGTGGAAAGTGTAACACAAGAAATGAAAAGTGACTGTAAATATTGAAAACCTCAGAGCTATGAAGCTTTCATGTATCTGTCGCTATAATTTGTAAAATAATGTCAAGTGATGTACAAAAAATCCATAAGACCTTGAGTGTTAAAACCTCCAAATCTGATAAGAACTGACAATGTCAGTTTTAATTAAATGACACTTGATTGACAAATAAGCCACTTTAGAGTTTTAAGATTTAACATTCATAGAAAAATGAATAATATGGTATTCCATATTGAACACCCATTTAAACATTACTCAGATTTTTTGCACCCGATCAGAAAATGTTATTCTAGCACATTATTATTTTCTGTTATGTGATTTATTATAATATGTATATTTATATTATTATAATTTCTTGCATTTTTATTATAATGTTGTAAAATACCTTCATCTTTCATGTTTATTTCTCTCTGGAATACTTGATTCTGATTAGTCAGTCACACACACACACACACACACACACACACACACACACACACACACACACACACACACACACACACACACACACACACACACACACACACACACATATATATATATATATATAATGATGACTACATTCTATGTGATTGTTGTCCCAAAAATGTTTTTAAATTATTTAAAATCAAATTAGTATTTTATGTTCATTTTTGTATTTATTTGGTAAGTAGCTGTAGATTAGATGGGATCAGTGTTGAGATGTTATTTTGCAATACTGCCCTAATGACTGTACATTATATCTTACTTTAGATGTGCAAAACAGGAAATGTGACCGCATTTTAGGGAAATTCCACGGAAGCTAAATATTTAAATATGAATGCTTTAAATAACATTACCAATATCAGCCAATTAAGTTAAACAGGTTAGAATAAGTGCCAAATATCAGACCCTTGATGGTGAGGAATCAAATCATTAATGCCCTAAGCTTTAGGGCATTAACAAAAAGGAAAGAAAAAGGAGATTTATGTCAAGCAGCTGTGTAGCTGTCGGCTGCTGAGTGAGAGGGAGAGGAGGATGGAGAACACCTGGGCATGGAGCTCAGTCAGGCAGGCAAGAACCACTTTCATCTGCTCAGGCACAGAGAGAGTGAGAGAGAGACAGACAGAGAGACAGAGAGAGAGAGAGAGAGAGAGAGAGAGAGAGAGAGAGAGAGAGAGAGAGAGAGAGAGAGAGAGAGAGAGAGAGAGAGAGAGAGTTGTCTGCACTCACTTCATACACTCTCAAACAGTTACTACAGGCTGTCAGCAGCTTTCACACATTCTCATTCAGACGCTGGTCTGCTTTACTCTGGGAAAAAAAATCCATCTGCCAGGAACGTGAGATCTGTGCACATTGTATACTCGTTATATAACCGTTAGTTCCGGTTCTTGAATTGGATTGGGCTGCAGCATTTTTCAGCAATTACGTTGTTACGCCAGTAGGTGTTCTTTATGAATTAGAAATTTAATCATTCATTCAACTGATTCATTCAAACAGACTTGTTCATTCAGGATCTAAACAAGTGACTGTCGTAATGAGTGAGTCATTGCATCATTCACTCAACCGATTCCTTCAAACACATTTATTCATTCAGAAATTAAACATGGCTACTGTGTTTTGATCGATAACATGCAGAGAATGATCCTTCTTTTACTTTATTTGGAACTATTTTAGGGTACGTTTACACAAAAACGATATGCTTAAAACTGAGAAGTTTTTCCTTTGAGTTTTCTGCGTACAGACGACACCATAGTCAAAACAATCCCCATTCACACGGATCTGCGAAAACGACTAAAAACGTTGTATTCTTCTGCCTGGCCATTAGATGGCGATGAAACACTATAGACTGAACACGTAATACGCATGTGCATGACATCATCGCTTCAGACATTTGCATTTTTGCTGTTTACACAGACACCGTTTTAAAAACGTGCACTTTGAAACCCGTTTTCAAAAGTTCGCATTTTTTGCAAGTGTGCAAGGCACCCAAAACGCCGTTGTCGTGTAAATGAACGGCCAAAACGCATAAAAAGTCTTCCGTTTTTAGTTGAAAACGGTGTTGTGTAAACAACCCCTTAGTTAGTGGATCAAAAATAGATTACTATTAATGTCTTAAATCAAAACTATTTATATTTAATAAGTTAATAAGTGTTATATTACTTATATTGTGTTATATTATGGCATTAATGAACAAAATCATCGTCAACTGCTTGTTGCAAATTTAGCAGTAATGACCTATTGAACTCAAGGACTGATACAGCACTCAGTTTGATTAATCACTTTCGGCGGTTTTTGACTCTTGAACCTGTGCATCGCAAGCATAAACCCATTCTGCAAATATTTCTCTGAGGACAAAACTTGTCATTCTTCAGGAAAGACAGGAGAGAAAAGCTGTGCACATATCTAATCTTCAGATAAGTATCAGAAACTGTCAGAAATGAAAGAGAGAGCCCTGACATACGGTCTGTTTTGAGTTTGTGTTAATGGGTGCGTCACACGAGAGCATCATCAGGCATGACAGAAGAATGTCATGGTGAGCAGTGAGGTGAACGCGTTCGTTCGCTGGGTCTGCGTCTCATCTCCATGAGGGCTCGGACAGCGCTGTATGAAAACATCTTGGCTCATCTGTTACTGGTTCTCACCGCTTTCATCGCTGGAGATGGATCTCACCATTAGATGTCACATAACGCATATTGCATATTGAGTCCTGTATAGCTCATTAGAGATCAAGGGGTCGCTGCATGTGCTCAAACACAGACCTCCTTGCTCAAAAGAACCATCACCAGCATGTGATATATGGCCTAAAATGGGCCCCTGCCTGATAAAAGTGAAAGCAATTGTGTTTAGTGCTCTCTGGGTTGTGCATGAGGGATTTGGCCAACTATAAAATCATTTTCCACTAGAATATCTGTAGTAATATTTCAACTACTAAAGTCACAATGAAATGGAAGTAGCAACAGATATTTTCTTCCATACTGTGTGATGTACATCCAATTATCGAAGAAAAAAAAAGCAGGCGGGGAATTGGTTTCAATCCCTCAGTTGTTGATTGGATTTTGACACATCGGCATTACACTCAAAAATGAATGTGAGCTCGCAGCCGATTTTAAAGATTGGGTTTAAGTGAAACAACAAATAGAAGTCCATCATTATTACCGAAAGATCGAG
This sequence comes from Scardinius erythrophthalmus, assembly GCF_964197995.2. NCBI lineage: Eukaryota > Metazoa > Chordata > Actinopteri > Cypriniformes > Leuciscidae > Scardinius > Scardinius erythrophthalmus. Next base: position 24,369,036 of record NC_138235.1, read on the forward strand.
ATATTGATTAAAAATTACAAGGTCAACATTTAAAAAATAAAAAGAAACGTATACATGCATGAATTGTTCATAGTAACATCTACTGTTTCACATGCATTAACAAATTAGATTTTCATTTAATGCCAACTTTAAATATGTAAATAATTCCAAAAATCAATGCAAACTGCTGCGACTGTCCATATTTATAGATGTCTTTTTAGGTGGGAAAAAAGTCCAAAATAACTTATAATAATAGAATATGGCATCACTAATTCACTTCTGCACAAAAAAATGTTGTCCATAAGTGGCCTTGTGTTGTCTTCAAACATGTGTTCTTATTTTGCTTTAATCAACTTTGAAAATAGTTTATGATCAAAGATAGTCCTTACATTTACTTGTTGGTGATTTTGTGTTGTTGCACTTATTTTTAGTTCATTTCTTGATGATGAAATCAAAGGCTGTTTTTATAATCCACCTGTGAGCACTCAACAAGTATCTAATCACTTAGAAACAAAGATTGTTAGGAGATAAATGAAACATTTTGTTTCCTCTGCAGAAAATATCAGGCCTTGAGAGAGAATGATAAAGGAAAAACCTTGCATGAGTGTGCTAAGTTCTATCTCTTATGCGCTACTCAATGTGCCCCTCATTTCCTGGAGCTTTAAGGGGAACCGAAGTTGTGTCCCTCCTGTTTGATTGATTATAAGAGCGACCTGAGGGTGAGGGTGAACTACTCAAGCTCATTGTGAGGCCCATGACACAGGAAAGGCAAGTGTAAAACATGAGGGTCTTACCCCAATTACCGCACAGAGGTGACCTGCCCATTGGCGGTTTTAGACCGACAAGCTCTGCATGATTCATTTGCAACAAACTGTAAGTACCTTAGTACTACAAGACACACACACAACGTGAACTTAAATGGTTAACGAAAAACTATTATTTCACTCTACAACACAACTGCATAAGAAACCATGGCATATCATGTAACAACACGCTATAAAGCAACCCAGCTCAAAAGAGTCCAGATGTTCAGTGTCAAATTCATAAGATGACACTGGCGAGATTACACACAAGCGTCGCCGCCTTGGATTTGTTTACAGAGCGTTGGGTCAAACTAGCAGGTACCGAAAGAGTGCAGATGGTCATGTTATTTGAGAGGCGATAGGTTAAATGAATTGTATCAGCGCTAGCTGTCAGTCAGTCAGTCCACTATAGCGCAACACTCCCCTGTCCGGGAATGCATTGTCTCTGATTGGTCTTGCGAGAGGTCTAAAAGCTTCTTGTGTACATGTACACTGAGCAAACTCATCGATAATCATTAAAACATCGCAAATGATGTGGCGCATGTCCACATAAATCACTCACCTTCAGCTTTGGCTTGAACTACTATTATCTCATTGATAATACTGAATTATATATTCAGATTTACTCGTTAAAGGGATGATTCACCCAAAAAATTACTCACACTCAAGATATTTTGAAGAATGTTTTAATGAAAGTCAATGGGTTCCAAAACAACAACTGGACCCCATTGACTTTCAGCTTAATGGACAAAACAACACAATTATGAAAGGTTTGTAATGACAAGAGGGTGAGTAAAAGATGAAAGAATGTTCATTTTTAGGTGAAGCATAATTTTACCAGAGAGGGTCTTTAGTTCCTCAAGCCCACATAATATCTGTCAATCTCTGTCGCTCTCTCTGATGTTAGTAACCGCACAGAAAGCAGTGGAGACATGTGGTGGAATTCTCCAAAGTAAACTGCTTTTACTGTGACGAGACATCACGTACATACACACATTTATGCACACTATTTAACATACAGACCACACATACTGTTGATATAAGACTCTTAGCCTGAAGAGACATATAGAAATATAAGTAGGCTTCCTGCTTAAATGACATTTACAATCACATATGAAGCAATAAACAACTGCACATCTTAATCAAGCTGTACTTACCCTCGGCACAGGCCTTGTCTCAACTTCAATCGCTTGTTCCTTTCCTGATATCCTACACCATGTCTGAAGTCTGCTCTATCCGACAGGCACAGACTACACCAAGCACAGAGGAGAAAAAATACAGCATGAATTAGCATTCCTAAAGCAATCATGTGACTTCAATGCACCAATAAGCCTCCACGGATTCGCTATGATCCACCTCTCGCTCCTCCTTCCCCTTCTCTCTTGTTTCGCTCTCTCTCATAGAAACCCTTTGACAGGGTTGTGATACATGTGGACTGTTGATGCACCTATTTTGCTATCAAACTTCTGATATTAAAAATCAGTCCCTCAGTTTACATATCCAAAGTAAATATGTACAATAAATAGAAGGATAGTATAATCAAAAGGGTTGTAAATACTGTAATAATATGTAATATGCAAAAATGGTGCCACAAAGAGAGCGTAAATGCATCAAGCTGCAATGCATGTGTCCTATCATAGATGCTGTGAGAAGGCAGATCAGCCTCCGCTGTGATTGGTGGGAGGGAGAATTGTAGTCTAACAACAGCGTGCTAATGTCCTTTCTGCATGTGTGCACTATCCTCCATCTTATTAAAGTCTCTGCGTCTCATTACAGCCGGTGGGGGGTGGAAGCCTACAGCACACCTCTGTTGCTTGACCCTGGTTTTTACGAGCCCACCTCAACAAAGAGCGTTAAACAGCAATCATGGCTGAATGCTGAACGCCTAAAGTACACGATTGCGCCGGTCTCGCTCGAGGGAGACTCAAACATTAGGGGTTTTTTTTGAGCTGTGGGGTGAGGCAATAAAGTGGCTGGATGTAGAACAGGATGCTGAGATACTAATAGCCGTTAAGTGATGGGAGGTGTAATAGCCTGGGACACACAGGTGCATGAGCAGCGTTGACATAATTAAACAGGTCAGAGGACAGCCAGGAGAATGAAGGGGGTGATTGTGCTGTTTTCTGCTCTGATAATAAGTTCCTTATGCTTCTGTTATGTCTGCATGCGTGTGTGAGAAAGAGAAAATCATTATCCCGTAATGAGCCTGTACAGTGTTTTATGTTTTAGAATGGGTGAGAGCTATTTAAAGCAGGGAAATATATAAGTAGTTTTAACATGAAGTCAACATGTTGTGTGCATAATTAAATTATTAGTTCATATTTGTCATTATTGCCCAAATAAATGATTGAAATATTATCTGGAACATATTTGCTTCCTTTAAATTTATATTCTTGTTTATTTATGCTATCATCTTACATAAATATTAAAAAAATCCAACCCAATATTTGATTTTTCAATTCAAAGTTATTTGCTTTTACAATTTTACTAACATATTAAGCAGTTTTAACATAAGAGAAAAGAACAGAAAATAGATAAATCTATGAAGGTATTACCCTACGCTTACCCTGAACCACAGTTTGAAGACCCCTGATTTAGTCCACTTGTGTGATTCTTGATATGAGGTCTAGCCATAGTCCTTGAATTGTATTAGCAACTAGCTAATTATCGCAGGTATTGTGAGCATTCACATGGCTGGGAAAACATTGCAAAGAATCTAAATGGAAAAATGGAAATGCAAGAAATTCTGGATTTCATGGAATAAGAGAAATTCAATCTTCTCAATTTTTAGCTAGATATATGCTCTAACTCTACATGTAAATCAGTGTTTTTTGTGGTTAGACATGGCAATAAATTATTTGAGGCTTTCTGACATTTAAATATCATTTGAACATGGCGAGGCAATTGAGTTACCAATGGGAGTCTGTCAGGTGTGGTCACAGTTATGTATTATATATGTATGTCTTGTATATTATCTGTTTTAAAACTTTTGTTCTGATCATGGGTTGTTTTAGTGAAACTAATGATGATCTCTACATTTTAATTGTGAAAATCAAGTTTACTAAAAGCAAATTCAGTCATTGTTATTAAAATTGAATTTGTTGTTTGAGTTGAAATGATTTGGTGTTGCTTTATCTATTCAAACTTAGATACACTAAGATAAATAATTAAAATATAATCTTGAAAAGATTTCTATATTTGAAACATAAGTTTTATTTATTGTAATATTGTAAAGCCTGACATGTGAAAAAAAAAAACACATTGATTTTATTCAGAAGCCCAAACTGAGCAAAACTAAATGCAGTTTGGTGCAGTTGTTGATAGGCCTATATTTATACACCCAAAATGTGAAGTGAAATACTGATAGCGTGTAATGTAAAGAGATCTTTATAAGAGTACTGCAGAGTACTTGCATAAAATGCAAATTAAAGTGCCGCAGGATGAACACCTGATGTGTGACTGATTAGCATTAAGCTTGTCATAACATTTTATTCTAGATGTCACTGATGCAATCTTAGGAAATGGGGCTACATAAATCCAGTAAGAATTAAACCCACTTTATATGGCTGATATACTGTATACTAACACAAAAGGTGCTGATGTCAGTGCTGCCAAATATATATAGACCAAATATATCATGCGCAGGCACTGATAGATGATTAGTTATTTTTAATAGGTATTCACCAGACCATCCAAGACAGTGAACTTTCACGACGTTGCAAGATTCCCTCAGATGATGTTCTATTTTAGTTGTAAAGGAAAACAAAACCGTGAAGGGAGCATAAAAAAATCAATTTCCAGAACAGGAAAGACTGACACTGGATTAGCAACCAAGGATCCATCACTCTTTATAAAGCTGTTGTCAGGGGCGAAAAAGAGCTCACCCCCACTGCGCTGTTCCTTATCAGCCGTAAACGCCCCAGTGTCACTGTAATTGCCCCCATATACGAGATGCCCACCCCTTTCCCATCCATGTCCCTTGTGTTGTGCTGTAAATCACTCGCCTCCTCTCAATGGGGGCAGACTGCTGCCTGTTCATACACACATGGAGCACACCAAAGCCTATTTCCGCCACATAAGAAACAAAAAAACACGCTGTAAGTCATATTAATGAATATTAATGATATTTAAATCGACATTATGACATAGGCTACTAAGTTGAAATTATGACTTAAAAAGTGACAGAAATGTCATAGAAAGTCATCATTTTGACTTTTTATTTCATTATGACATGGCTTTCGAATTGAAGGGATTTTTTTTTTTTTTTGATCACTAGTTGTATTCAGGTATATGGCCCAAATGACTGTATACAACTGAGGATGTGGCTTGGCTATGGCACACCATGGAATATGTTAACTTATGGTTAACATTTGGTACCTGCTGCAGTCATATGCGGCAGGTTGGTGGCACTCCTTGAATTCCTATTGGTGGATTACTAAACATGTTATTGGCAACTATTAAATGCAGTTATTTCCGTTATTTAATTTATTTCCCTCTCTGTTCTCGCTTTACAACAACAGCCTTTGCCCAAGCAAACTCTAATTAGCTTCAGGTAAGTGCTGTTTTTGTTTTAAAAGTTTTTATTAATAATAAGTATATTATTAAGTAATAGGCCTAAATGTCTAAAAATAGCCAGTTACTAGTGTAGGCTAGTCTTTATTTTGAATGATAAGTTCATGCTACTATAGGCTGTCTTGAGTGGTATGTTACCATCATGTGGTAACATAATGGCTTTTGGTCTGTCAGTCACATGTAGGCCGTCAGCCCTTTACAGAACTCAAATATACAAGAATTGCATGCAAGTTAACTATGTAAGGTTCACATATGGGCCACATTCGTTTTTATTATTTGGCTCACTATGTGTGGAGTTATGGCTGTTTTGGTTTAGTTCTGGCTAAACCAGGTTACGCTGGCTGCACTAGGAAGAAACCATGATCTCCTTTGTCAACACCGCAAAGGTTCAGAGGTCATAATCAATGTTTAGATGACATCAAGCGCAATTACTGTCACCATTATTATCCATTATTCAAGACTTTGTCTCTGAAATATTAATGATAAGTAAAGGAATATCCCTGAGGTATTTGCTCTACTTCTTTAGAATAACATTGGATTAATGCATACACTGGATATGTAGATTGTAGAATGTAATAAGTGTCGTGAGTAGAATTTACCTGTTGAAAGCTGTTGTAAATGTGGCACGGAGATAAATACAACGAAGAGACATTTCAACCTTACCCGTTTCGCTGTTTCCATCTACTGGCGATTCACTGAAAAGTCACATCCTAGGACAGTATACAAGCATGTCTGCAGGGCTTATATGAAAGTTTATTTAAAATGAATTCCTGAATTTTTTCAGAAATTATACTGTATGCCCCTGTTAAACTGCTATTACAAGTTTATTTCAGTCTAGGGATGGCCTGCAATTATATTTTGTTTTTATTGGGTTTGTTTACGCTCTTAAAAAAATTTGTTTTAATGTATTTATGATTTTTATATATTTTCAATTTAAAATTACATTTTAACCTATATATAAACTATTATATAAATATTAAAGTATATAATTTGTAATATATAACATTTACATAAAATAATATAAAAGTTTTGGTTAAGTTGACAAATGTATGTTGACATGTCACATTTCACTGAGAAATCAGAAACCTTAAAATTATGGCTGTCAATAAAGTTAAATCTTATGATTTTAGAAAGCAGATTGCAGTATTATTGTAATTAGGTCAATTTTACACTATCATTTTTACATTATTACTAATAGATTTAGTATATCTATAAAGAAATATAATAGTTTTTTTTTTGTTTTGTTTTGTTTAACTCTTTGTCCAAGCATTGGTGTAGGCAGACGACCAGACGATGAAAATTAATAAAAAATAAACTTCATTACAATGAAAGCAAACCATAACCATAACTCAGAACATGCGTTATATATGCTGAAATGAGGGAACTTATACACTGACAAACAAGGACAACTAATTAGACCACAGCTGAACTAGATGAATAATCAAATGAGTAACTAGGTGACAAATGAATGAACAGCACACAACTGTTTTTAACATGTTTCTTGAGAACCAATTTTTGTCATGCAACCTGTGATCAGAATAAGCCGCTAGTAGAACCCTCTGGTGGCTTAATTGCATTAGACAGCGCTGTATGTGTATTATAATCTGTAATGTGAGTCTGAACAATCAGTGAGCCTTTCCACTGCAACATGTTAAAAATAGTGTTCAAAGGCTGATGATATGGATATTTGCTCCTTTGCTGAATGAGGCGTCAGCTGATGAGAAGCATGTAACTGGTGTTTTCATGTATGTGATGAATGAGATGTGGGCAGTGGCTTGTGTTTTTCCTTTGTGGAGGAGGAGCAGACAGCTGCCTTTCATTCTGTGCTTCTGATTCTGTCTTTCTCTCGTCAGCATGACCGCCTCAGACAAGGCCAAACCCAGCGAGACCACCAGCCTGGTGAGCCCGAGTGACGGCAGCAAACAGGTAAGTCTCATTTTCAGCATCCGAACAGTTTCACTAAAAGCTAATTCAATTATACAATGTTTTGATTCAAAACTGTGCACACAAAATATTTCTACCATGTATGTGCTAATGGTTTGTATAGCACATAAACTTTTCTGCAGATTACACAGAATGGATTTCTGGCTATAGTTTTACTGTTTTATACAGTGGCCAAAAAAAGCATGTAAACATAAATCTGATTGCATTAGAAAGTTAAATATCTAAGTTCACTTTCTATAAATTGTCCAAACACTGAATGTATATTTAAAAAAGAATAATAATACTACACCTAACACACTTTTATTTTTCCTATTATTATTTTTTTTCATATAGCCTACTTTTTTTGGACCAAAACTGATGCATAAAAGTATAAACTGATTTTTGGATTTTTATAAACTGACTATTGGACAGTTGTAGTGTTTTTAACTCAGCAGAGAAGCTGATTCGGGCAGGGTTTCCCTTTTCATCTGTGTTGAGAGAGCTGAAAGTGGTCTGGACGGAAGTGGTGCTTGAGGTTTAATCAGATTATTAAATGGGACTGCATGTGCTTTGTTGCTTTCAAATGATACTCCCAGCCCAGTCTGTTATCATAATATTTCCGTGAAATCTGGTTCAATTCTGTGGCTGTAGCCTGAGTGGTCTTTGGTTGAAACATGATCAGTGTTTAGCGTCACACATCAGTTGATGTTCACTTTTCTATCTCAGATGATCTCAAATCACATGATCCAAACCCTTGCTCTCTAATGTGCAAGAGGAGTGACACTGCAGTTAATGGAATAAACTAATTCGACATGTTTTCTGTGTAATTAAGTCTGGGACAGAAGATACTCTAATAAAACATACAGTATAAAAATGCAATATAAATCTTAGATTAAATCTTACACTATCTTAATCTTAATTTATTGGATAATTTGTCTCAAATCAGAAAATAATGTAAAAATCAATGTTTTATTTATTTATGTTTTACATTAAAGTGAAATAAATGTAAAGGAAGTGTAAAGACAGGCAACATTAATCTCATGTAACATACAATGACAATCAATTTAATATAACAAAAATAGAAATAAGTATAAAGTTTATGATATAAATTTCAGATTTTTATAGCAAATGTATTATAGTAAGCAGAAAATTGCTTTAAGGATGACAGTGACTTATAAAGTTTAGAAAATAATAAATAATAATATAATTTAAATAAAATGTGCAATTATATTACAAAGATTTTTTTTTTCCCAAATGCATGTTTCAGTGTAAGACACATCAGCACTATTAGTAGTGCAAACACTGCAACAAGTCCTGCAATTAAACCAATGTGCAGTTTGTTTTCATCAGTCATACTTGAGGAAGCTTCTGTTTATGATGGAAAGCAACAGAAAGATCAAGTCAGATTGATGATCATGTCATAATTAGCTGCTTGATTATTTAGTAGCACTTCATTTTACAGTCCTGTTCCGCATCTACAAACTATACTTATTTTAGAAATGACAATAACTGGGTAATAACTAGGTACTAACCCCTAACCCAAAACTTGTATTTGGCCACTATAGGTATAAGTACTGTAAAATAAAGATAATTTTTTAAAATAGTGTTTTATCAAGGAATGTTTGTGATTTATTCTTACCCCATGTAAGAACCATCGGTTCTTGAAGACTGCTGTGCTTTATTTGACAGGAGTAGTTGTGTGTAGCATCAGATAACACAATTGTCATCTGAATCTGGTATGTTTGGTCATGATTTGGCAGGAGACCTGTTGATATTCCATCTAAGGCTGGCTGTCCAACCATCCACTCCAGTGATGTCTTTAGGGTAAAACTCTCTAGACTCTAGAGCTCATTAAATGGTCAGATTAATCTAATATTTCCCAGTATTAAATCTGTGTTCAGAAGCTGATATCTATTATCTACCAATACTCAATAAATTGGAAACCATTGGGCTTCTAGCTTCATAATTCTTCTATATACTGTGAAAACACTCTTTTTTTCTTTTCTTTTCTTTTTTTTCTTTTAATTTCTGCAAACAACCCCAACTAAAAAGTTTTTAAGCTAATGACTATTAAATATTTTGGATATTGTCTCTTAAAAAAACTTTTCTCTTTGATTAATGTATAAACAAGTGATGGAGTTTAGTTATTTTGATTTTGTCTGTAAAATCGTAGTGTGAAAATCCTTCTTCAGTCTACATTTACCGGTATGTGCCTGTAACGGTCACCAGCTGGAGTGCCCTTGAGAGCCACCAGAGGGCACTCCACATAAGACTATTATCACTCACAAACTACATTTCCCATAACTCACTGCCCGGACTCATCATCACTTAGCACTGATCACATTCACCTACCTCATTCACTGATTGCATTCACCTGTGTCTCATCATCCTGTTAGTCTCAGTCTATTTATACCATGTTCATTCATTCACTCACTCACTCACTGCGAAGTAAGTGTTACACTGCATTTCTGAGCATTCTCCTGGTTTTCTTGTCTCTTGGTTTTGGATATATTGCCCTGTTCCCTGGATTACTCTCTTGCCTCTGGTCCCTGCCTGTTTTGTTTGTTTGTTTGTTTGTTTTGTTTGTTTGTTTGTTTGTTTGTTTGTTTGTTTGTTTCTTTGTTTTGACTGCCCAACTGTGTATGACTCTTGCCTGTCCATTGGATTACGCCTCTGGATTGCCCCATACAATAAAGCTGCGTTTGGATCTAAACCTTTGTGTCTCGGAGCAGATCGTGTATACACTCTTTTCACAAATAAGATGCAATTAGTGAAAGGAAAGGAAAATTACGCAACCCACCAGAGTATTCCGCTTGCAAAACCATCAAGGAGGACACCAACAAGAACTGTAATAATAGGCTATTCAAGAAAATATGTCAAGAATATGTAGATCTATTCATTCTACTCTGACACAGTAGCTCTTGCAAATTGATCTCCCATCAGCACCTTTCTTACTACCAATTAGCTGTATTTTATTACATACGTAATTTGCTGTCCCACTCTGAGTTCTGCTTTGTACAAACAACTTTTTGATCTTATTAACACTGGTAACACTTTAGAATACTGTTCTGTCATTAAAATATTTTTCCAAAAATTCTTGTATTTAGCATAGCAGACAAATTAAATAGAAGTCTGTGCCATGTGCAGTATCTCACTGGAATCTGCAAAAAATATACTAATAAAAATACACATGCTTGGGGTATGTTCAATGAGTGTTCTTGAACAAAGCACATATTAGTTTTGTTTTGGGTCAGTGACTAAATTTCAAGTGTTACACAAGAAACAATGACAAATTCAGTGGTATAAAAATACAGAGATCCAATACAGAAGACAAAATTACTTTTGCATTATTGCACAAAAAGGGAATTTCTGTTTTAAAAGATTTCAAAGCATTCATGTGATTACCGATTTCTATAAATACTTCTCTATCTAAGATATTTAGGACCTGAGAATTGAGTCTTCGTTTAAAGACTGCAGTTTTATTTTGCAATGAAAGGAATAAAATGTGGACCTTTAACAAATCTCTTCTACTCACTCGAAAACATTTCTTAGCAATTACACAGGCTAGTTCACTAGAGGTCAGCATTACACCGCTCATTCCATTGCTAAATAAGAATCATTACTTAGTTTGTAAAAAAAAAAAAAAAATTTTTTTTTTTGAGAAACACTGTCTTGTTGTGACTAAGTTAGTCATAGGAAGACTTGCTTAGTCTGTTATAATGTGAATGACAGAGTTTATTTTTGCATTTGAGCTTACCAAGAGGAAGAACAACATTGCCTTGTTGTCACCAGTTATTCCACAAGCTCATGGGGAGTCCTGGCATCTCCGAGTCCAGTTTTTTTTTTGTCGCTTTGTTCTCCATTCCCTCCCCTCAGCAGGGTTCTTATACAAAATATTATTCCTGATAAATAAGAGACTGAAGCTCAGTGGCAAGACCGGAGAGACTCCATCTGTAACAATAGATAGGGAGACGTAATTTGTTCCTTGTTGCGTACTTCCCCTGTCAAATCAGTCCCACCCAGGGGAAAGAAAAAACAGAATGGAGAACTTTTTACTTAACATCTTTCAATTATGCAACGAAAATGTACTTCTTCCTCTCATATGTCTTTAAGTTAGTCTTTAAGTGTTTTTTTTAGGCATATGCGACCTGCTCCTTTAATCTGAAATATTGCATACATTGAATTTATACATTTAAGTGTAATGTAAATGTATTTAATGTAGCCTATTTAGTGTAAAGTGCAATGTATTTTACTGATTCAACTACCGACGACTCATAGTTGTGTGTCATAGGCAATTATTCTCCTTCAATTCAAACTCACGATGTCTTTTGTGGGATGATTTGTATCTTCCCAGTGGACTCTTATGTATAATCAAACTGTTGACCAAAATGTCAAATTTACATCTGAAACGTATTTTTGACATCATTAATTTTACTTTATGCATTTTGAAGTTTAATTTACATATATATATATATATATATTAACTTCATTAGATTGCTTTATTAACACTGCAACACTGTATATAGTAACAACTTTTGGTGTGTGATGCAGTTCATTTTTAAGACTCTACTAATTTGATATTTACTGTAATCTTATATTCAGAAGGATTAATGATTTTAACTCTAATCCAAATCCTTCAGTTTAAAGTCCAATACAAGAAGCACTTTCATTTTAGACTTACTATTGGGCCCCCGCAGCTGATCAAGGCCACCAAGACAGATATACAAAGTTGTAGCAGAAGTGGGATTTATGCCTATTGGGCAGGGGCTTTCGGTGCTTTGTTGTCCACAAGCTCCTAGTGAAAGCTTTGTAAAGGGCTCATTATCTGCTTTTTTTCTCCAGATTTCTGAGAGCAGACAGGACATGTCTCTAATTGGACCACTTGAAAAAGAGGGTACATCACTACTCATAGGGAACACAAGGCTCCTCACCAATATAGTTGGAATGGGCCTCCCCATTAGCCTGAGTCATAATGTTCCATCATTGTTAGTCTAAAGTTTCCATTTAATCCACAAGAAGGTGCTCTTTCATTCAGTGCCATGAGCCTCAATGACAGTGTCAGTGCAGATAATGAAAATGACAGAGATGAGGACACAAAGAGATGGTGGTGTGGACGCTTGCTTGATCAGATTGGTCAAGCCTCGCTTAGACAATGACTGTCTTCGTTTGAACTTTGTGAACTGACTGACCCAAAACCAGTGCATGTGTCTACCCATATTAGATGCACAATGTTTCAAAGAGCTATTTACAACTAAATGATCCTCTGTATTTGAGTTGCAAGACCTTACAATAAAAAAAATACTCATAAGGGCTTTTCACATTTAAAATGATTTGTTTATTTTTAAGTTTAACGCTGAGTTTAGGTTTTCTTTTCTATGTTTCACACTTTTCCACATTTACCTTGGATTAGAAACCCCCCAACCCCAATCCCATAATGTCTGCAAAATGCTAAAATAGAACAATCCCTTAATTTTTCTATCCCGTATAATGTTTTCATAACTTAATGGAAACGTTAGCAAAACCTTCTTGGAACATAATTTTGTTAGCTGGGAAAGCACGTGTGTAATGATGCTGGAGCTGAAAAGATGGCAGGCGGGTTGGATCTATGTGCAAAGGGTTTATTGAAGAAACAAATATAAACAAAAGACAAAAACAAAAGGAACACTGAGAGCACAGGGAATAGAACCATCAACACGAGCATACAGGGGCAAACAGGCTTAACATGTAACGAGGAAACGCACTCAAGACAGGAAGAAACACAAAAGTCCCAAAACCGAGAGCAAATATGACAGAGACCGGGTGGCGGTGCTGAAGTCCACCACAGCAGAAAAGATGGAACTGAAGAACCCCACGGTGGAGCAAATGACCACCACAGAAGGTCCCCACGGCAGAGCAGAAGACCACCACAGCAGAGCAGGTGGAGCTGACGACCACTTATGGGGAGCCAACGAGACTGGAGAGCTTAAAATGGCCTCTCTGGCTGAGATGAAACAGGCAGCAGGTTTTCAGTGGCCATAACAAGGCAGACAGAGAGTTCTAGGGTGACCACTGCGGTCGTAAATGGACAAGCAGGGAGTTCAAGGGCGACTGCAGTGGTCATAACCAGACAGACAGAATACTAGGGCGACCTCTGTGGTCATGTCAGGGCTGGCAGGAAATTCAGGGACGATCTCCATGGTCGAGTCAGGGCTGACAGGAACTCCTGCAGGGTCATAGCGGAGCCGTCAGGGGACACAGAAAGATCAGAAATGGCACCCGCGGCCATAACAGAGGCATCAGGTAAAATAGGGAGTTTAGAGGTGAATATTTATGAGGTGGATTTCCTGAGTCTTCGTAAATCAGCGTCACCAGTTAGTACTAGAGAACAAGCAGTGGAGTCATCTGATGACGATTACTCTTCATCACACATTGGAGCATCTGCTGCAAAACCAAAAAAAAAACAGTTTACCTGTTTTTTTCTCCCCCTTTGAGGCTGACTGTCAGGGTTGAGTGTTGTGAACTTCCAGATTCTCTACAGCAGCGCAGTTCCAACTCTTCCCAACAGTCATCGCCACAATGTACAAACCGACAACTATGGTCTGAACCCAATGTGGAGTTCTTTCCCCTAAATGATAAAGGTGATGGATACCAGAGCGATCGATCAGATGATAGCTCTCTAAAGTTACAAAGGATCTCTGAGAAGAATTCAAGACTCCACAAAACACAGCTGGCCATTCAAGCTGAACTTAAATTAATCGAGACAGTCAAAAGATGAGCTGATTCAGCTTTTAGACAGAGCTTGTCCTTCGGATGAGACGTAAAACCGAGGTCCTGACTCTCTGTGGTCATTAAAAATCCCATGGCACTTCTCTTCTGCGCCCGGATGATCCAGATCCATTTTAAATGCGCAAGACCTTTAAATTAGAATGGATTCTGATTGGCTGTCAGTGTTTTATCGTTCGACAGCTGGAAAAAAATCGTTCTGAAAGTGATCCCAACGATATCGTTCCTCATATCTTTATCGTTATAGTTGTGGTGTGAACTCTGTTATTCTTTAATATGGAGAACGATTTTTTTTATTATATCTTTATCGTTATCTTTATAGTTATCGTCCTTGGTGTGAACGGGCCTTAAGGGTGTAACCCTGGTCCCCTGGCCACATTCCCTCCAATGGCCCTTGCCAATCATGGCCACCTAATAATCCCCATCCACTGAATTGGCTCTATCACTCTATCACTCTCTCTCCTCTCTCCACCTGTAGCTGGTGTGTGGTGAGCGCACTGGCGCCGTTGTATTGTGGCTGCCGTCGCATCATCCAAGTGGATGCTGCACACTGGTGGTGGTTGAGGAGAGACCCCGACATGACTGTAAAGCGCTTTGGGTGTACAGTAGTAGCCTACATATGAAAAGCGCTATATAAATGCCTCATTCATTCATTCAGACAGAGCTTGTAGTCTGCAACAGATTTTATCTACTTCTAACACCCAGTCTAATCATCCATCAGTTAACATTCCACCATACAGCGCATGCGAGTGATGAAGACTAGCCGGAGCCTCCTCCACCAATTGCATTTGTCAGAAATTATGAATCAGCATAATGACAAACAAAGGCTGTACAGCAATACTAAGGCCACATCAACACTTAAGTTTAGACTCACTTCAGTGAAGAAGGCTATGGATTTTAGCCAGTATGATGCAAGTCAGTATGATGATCAGCTGAGGTATGGCCAGTACCCCGCCCAACAGATAGTTCCTCAGTTTATACATGACCACCAATGGGATTCATCCACACTTCCTTATCCTGGACATCACAGAATGGCATCCTATAGTATGTCACCTCCCATGGCATCTATGAATCTGACTGAGAAATATTACCAAAGGTCATGTCCCACTATACCTTTTTTCTATAACAAAGATCCAAGTTAGTTTGCTCAATTAAAAATGGCATTAGACAACCTCTTGCCACCTGGTAGAACTGAAATATAACAAATGTCAAGTCCTGTTTGACCATCTGAAATTAGACTATGCTTGTATAATAGTGGACCCCTTCTTGCACTCCCCTACACCTTACAAAAACACCATGATGGCCCTCAGTGAGCAGTTTGGTCAGCCCCACCAGGTAGCATTAAGAACGATTGCTACTTTTCTCGATTCTCCTTTTATAACAAGCTGAGGTGACACACTCATTTATAGATCATTTGCAGACTGGTTAAAATATGAATCTTGATGCCAAAGCTACGATGAACAGACAGCAAGGTTTTTGATCAAGCGGTCATGTCAAACCCCTGCCACTGTAAATCTGGGTCTGGGAACAGTGCTGAGGTAATAACCACTACATATTCTTCCACCAATGTTAATGATAAAGCTAAGAATGGGCCCACTGTATATTGCTCTTACTGTCAGAACTCGTAGCATGCATACAGTCAATGCCCCAAAATTCCAACCCTCACTTAAGACCAGCTCTCTGAATGGATACGCACCAATAGGAGATGCTGGCGTTATGGCCTTGCTCAACAGGCTGCCCACTGCTGTCTAAAGAAACCATGTCCGCTTTGTCAGAGAAAGCATCTCCAAATTCTCCATGGGGTAAACCAGTCAGCAGTAATAAAGTCTTACTCAAGGTTGTCAGGGTACTCCTACATCAGACAGATTTTTAATCCTTGATGACGGCTCTGAGCGTACTATGCTCCTGCCAGAGGTAGTACAGAACCTTGGCTTGTGAGGGACTCAAGAATGCTTAGCTTTGAGAACAGTCTATCATGATGTACTCTACAAACCCTTGATGGAGCTTCAATCTCATTCTATGTTGTGATATCTCATATCTTGAGCCTTTACTGCCTCACAGCTTGATCTCGTTGATCACCCTTACCAAATTCCCAAGCTGCAGAAGCAATTCAAACACTTGGTTGGACCAGCCTGTTGGGACAGAGAATCAAGCCAAAACAGTGTCTAAACATATCCATTCCCCTTAGCACCACAAAGCTGTTCAAGAATGTCAAAAGGCTGTGGTAAGTGGATGTTCTGCCCTTTCAAATAACTGAAAAGGAACGCACAAGATCCAAGCAGGACTGAAAGGCAACTGAGCTACTGGAAACCAAGACAGTTTGCGTAGAGGTCGATGGAATATGCTGCAATGAAACGCACTTGTTACGCAAGTGTGACATGCCCTATACTCACGCCACTATTGAAGAAGATAATCCACATCTCAGAAGTACTTGATAGAAAACTTGCCAGACCCGCAACAAACTGAAGCTTCTTCCTGTTTCACCAGGTCTGCCTTCTTCCAGAGGATAGACCATTGGTTTATCTGGTGTGACCCAACCTGCAGGTCAGACAGAAATGGCACGTAAATTCCCTAATATATCCACAGGCAGGAGTCATGATAATGGATTCCCAACAGCCCAGAGCACATTGGCCTATTGGAAGAGTAGTCCAAATGCACCCTAATCATGACTCACAAGTGAGATTAGTGGACATCCAAGTTCAAGGGAAGGTTTATACTAGACAGTTGCCATGACTTGTGGCCCTACCCCGCATCCCAGAAGATGATACAGATGAGCATCCTTTTGCAACCTTCTCACGATTCAAACTGAACACACAATTGGGGGCAGCTTGCGGCTTATAAGCGGCTTGCGTGTATGGCCCCTTTAAGACTTGTTGCCCTTTTAAAATGATGCAGCAAAGCGTTCTGTGAAGAAGAAATGCATGCCGATCGAAGTTGAAGTATACAGTAATCTTTGTGCATGCATCCTAAAAAACCACACACATATTCCATGCTTTTAAGCTACAGTAAAGTCACCAAAGGCAAGAACTGTAGGTGAATGAGTTCCTGGGTTCTGACCGGCCCACCAGGACAAGTATTCCCTATCCAACAGTCCTTAAATAATAAAGACATTACTAACAGGTTAAGTAAATATGATAAATAGGCTAATATAGTGCATATACAAAATGCTTCTCTCTACAGTTAATTTCTCAGGTGAACTAACCTGCTGTTGACACTAAATGCCTGAGGTAAATGTAATGCTACGTGAGATATTATTCTCAAGCTGTTTTATTGATATCTTTCCGCATCCACAGTTGAAACCCTGGTTGAGAGATTTAAACATATCGATGATCAATCATCATCATCTCTTCTTCTTCTGCGCTTTTTACTGGTAGCAAACATAGTTGCACTGCCCCCTTCTGGATTGGAGTGTGGATCGCCTGTGACTGAATTGCGACTGCATGCACCGAACCGTGGCGTCCGTACCACACAGACTGCTGGATAGGGAACACTTGCCCTAGTGGGCCGGTCAGAACCCAGGAACTCGTACAACTACAGTTCTTACCTTTGATGACTTTATAGGAAATATAAATAACTAAATGAAATGGCTTTAAGTCCAAACAATGCCATCAATATAATAATATATTCATATATTTTACATATATTAAATATATATTTATATAGCCTAGCTATAATATAATCAACCTGTATACATTACACACTAACAAAAGTAATTTTTAGAGGGTCAGGTCAGGTAGAATTAACTTAAGGTAAAAATTACAGTAGTGTTAGTTGCCATGACATTTTCCTGTGAAGGATGAGTTTAAGGACATGATACTGTAATCCTCCGGTCATGTGACCTCTTGAAGCTGAAACATGGCCGGTGCACTTCTCTCTCTGACTCAACTTCGCCTGACTGGAAATTCACTCAGTCAGTACAGTCATATTAATGGTAGCCTACTGTTTTGTCTTAAAGCCACTTCATTTAGTTATTTAAGACAATAAAGTTATAATTTTGGCAATAAAATCTGTTTGTTACCACATGACACACATTTTAGAATACCTGAGAGCCTTTTTAATAGAGAGTAACTTTTTATCATAATGTATTTGTTTTCAAATCAAACAATATTTAGTATGACTTGCGTGTATTCCTATTTTGGTAAATGCTTAGCATTATAAAATTAGAACCTTTTGAATTGTTTTTGACAAACTGCAATAGTTCTCTGTTTGCAGTACATTCACTTTGTACATATGAATGGATGACCTTTTCATTTTCTCAGATTGCTGTCAAGTGAGAGGTGTTGGCAATTATAGCCATGCAAACAACAATGCTTTCATTGATAAGTCTCCTATTCAGAAATAGACCAGAGATAAGTGTGTAGTGGACTGCAGGCAGTACAGCTGATTCAAACTCTTATCTTCTCAGTCTTGTGTGGACTTTCTGCTGTATTAAATGCATATTAGAATTACTGATATATTTCCCCCTAATTGTAAACAATCAATCTGGACAAACTGCTTACAATTTACAAAAGAAAACGACATTTGAGGGAATAAATAAGCCATGGCATAGACATATCTTTGATTTACTGAACAATACCAACCTATACAGACACCCTCCCTGTCTTTGATCCATCGTTTGTCTGTTATTGTTTATAATGCCTATCAAAGAGCATTTATTTAATCCTGCAGAACCAAAGTCAACAGAAACATTCCTTTCTTTTTGAGGAAAAATCCTTTCTTATGAAATGAAGCCAATAAAAGAGAAGAGTCCCTTTTGCATACAATTGTGCCGGACTCTTTCCTACTGTGATGAACAAAAGCCAAGGATATGGTGTCAGGATAAAATAACAATTAAAAAGCTACCATCACTACCAGATTATCAAACCTATCCATGAATTTAATTATATTATTATTATTATTATTATTATTATTATTTTATTATAGAAAGCTGAATCTTTCTCTCTGATAAAAAGTCAGATGTTTTGGCCGTGCCAGATATTTTCATTGGCCTATTTTAAACTAGGCCTAAGTTATGATGCATTAATCTATTAGTTATGGCATAGATGATCAGCATAGTCATGTATGATAAATTATAAAAAGAATTATAGATTTAAAAACGTATCAAATGAAAATTATATGAAAAGAAGCATATTTATTTTTTGTCAACATCAAGATTTAAGTAATTTCTCACCATATATTGCCCTCTATCTTTTAACTTTAACTTCAAATCAAACAATATTTAGTATGACTTACGTGCAGTCCTATATTTCCATAAGAAAGGATATATAAAAGTTATATGCATATTTATTCATTCTAAAAACTAATTAGGCCTATATATCTCATTTAGATTGTTAATGCTTCTATTTATTACGTGTATTACGACAAAATATAATGTGGATGCGCAAGTTATAACTATGGTCTGTCTAAGATTTTTATTTTTTGTCTTAGATGCATGTTTTTGTGTTTTTCCTCGTTTTAGGGTTGTGTTCATTCTGGTTCAAATCTAGAAACGCTCTCAGGATTGTCCAGATTACAACGAAAAGTCGGAGCATTTACGTCACTCCGTTGAATACGTGCAGCCAATCGGGGCGCCCATATCCATTCATGCCTGTGTACACATAGCCACACGGTCAGGGTAACCAAGCAACAGCCAATCAGAACCTGTGTTCGAGAATTTATATTAAGCGCTTTACACCACTGATGGCAGTTATCTGAAAACACCTGACTAAATGACAATAATAGAAGATCGACTAATATAGGCTTCTTTCAGAACGACAAATGGGCTGATACACTGTGGATATTAAATTATGATATTTTCGCACAGAATGTAATTCGCTTTTTTAAGTGGACTTTAGGGTTTTTTTTTCCACCACAACGAAAAGAAGAAAATAATTATTCTACAATTTTTAAAAACTTTTTTTAACCTGCCATCATGGAGTCTAATAAAAAGGTAAGGTAATATTGCCTGCCTTATAACTCTAGTGTAGTGGTAATTTAACTATAGCCATAGGCTACTTTTATTTATAAAGGTGATGCATTAGGATACCTCATTTTGTCATCGCTTACCATTTCGAAAGTTTGCCAGTAAAGCCCGAGGAATGTAACTGGGAGAGAGTTGTAACTGTTTCAGTAAGTAGTTAAAAAGAACTGCCAAGTAAGCAAAATTAGGTTTCATCTAAAACAAAATTTTAGAGAGATTCGAGATGAAAAAATGAAAGCACACTCTTAGTTTATTACCTATTTTTTTGAATTGAGGTTTATATCTGTACCTCGACAAATATTAAAACTGTGCGCAAAATTGATTGAATTTTGCACGGTTACACTGAGTCTTAAACTCAGTTTTTTACCCAATACCCATTTTTGTCTCCTGCAACAATGGTCTCATGTCACCAGGTTTAAATCCATAAGTAGGCTAATGGAAATATGTGATAAAACCTTCTAAAGACCTCCCAGACCACAGCATTGCTAAGATATTTATTGGGGAGAGGCAGATACTTTAACTCTTGGTTTCAGATTGATAGGCTAAGTCTGATATATCTTGTTTGCCAGGGAAGTAAAGTGATGAAAGAAGGCTAAACAAAAAGATGATCACAGCCTCTTCTGAACAAGAGAACAGCTGCAGGGTTAGTTAAGGTCTCTAAGGAAAAATACACACAATGCTGCTTTGCATAAGTATTTACAGAATATTTACAAAATAAGAGAAAATCTGCTATTTCGAGACAATGGTCAGTTTCTTGTGCATCAAACACCTGCTTTTAGATCTAGAAGGTCCATTAGGAAGATTGTCATGTCGAAATTGATTGATTTATAACTTTAACTGTTTACTCAGCATATTGATTCCCCCATTTCTACACTCTCCAAAATAAATGGTGCAAAAGCTGTCACTCGGACGGTACCCTTTAAAAAAGGTTCAGCTACTGATATGTTCACTTTTGGTACCAAAATATACCTTTGAGGTATAGTCTACTAATATGCACTTTTTATGTACAAAGGCATAGCCTATATACCACTGACAGCTTTTGTTCCTTTTGTGTAGGCTATTCCAAAATCTATATTTTTTCTGGAATCAACCAGTGCTTTGCACTTGATTAATGTATGTGCATATGTTCATTATAACTGACAATTTTTTGTATAACCATGAAATTTGGTTTCTTTTTTATAATTGCGTGTTAATAAGAGAGCAGTGCTCTTATTATTGGGCAAGACTTAAGGAAAAAATAGCCTTTAAAGTTTAAACCTCTTTGCCTCAGTGGATATTGCATTGCTTTATGTTTCTGTATGTTCATGTAATCTGGAATGTTAAGCTTTTCCTAGGACTTGACGCCTACGTTATCCAGTGAACATGCAAAAAAATACACATCAGTTAATTTGTTTTTATTCATTTTGTTTACGGTAACTGCAGTTAATTTCATGTATTAACCTGTGGATATATAATATTTAGTTTAGTTTTTTTAGGTTTAGCCTAAGTGTTACATGCAAACATTCTGAGTCCGAGCAGTACAGAGCATGACAGCCAGGGGGCGCAATTAGTCCACCGTGATCCTACAGTTACCTTCTATTGCAGGGAATGTTTGCTAAAACACAGCGGCCAGATTAAAACACTATTAAAAGGCTAACTTGAGGATAACTGGTTGTTGATGGGTAGACGCTTGGATTCCATGACAGAATGCTTAGGAGCATGTATAAAATCACATGTTGGAGTTACAGTGTTTTTTGTACAGTTAATCTGACTCTACGTGCTAGAGCTCAAGATAAAGTGGTTGTCTTGGAAGGCCTGTTGAGCATGTTATGTAAGAGCCTGCGGTTGTTTGAGGGGATTGGAATAAGAGGCTGGAGCAGTCTTGGTATGTGTGCGTGCGTTGGTTCAGGTGCTGCCGGATCTGTAATAGGATCATTGATAATCAACAGAGTTTCCCTCATTCAACATGTTACTGCATGAGTCCACAGTTCTGTGGAATAAAGAGAACCATTGTTATTTGGTGGTTAAAAAACTTCAAAACATTGCAATTTTTTTGACTATTAGATACTGACTGAGTGAAACACTCCAGAATCTGCACAATCAGTAGGCCTACACACATTCAGTTTTAACTACCCTGCATAAAATGTCTAATCAAGCTCACAAAGTCAATTCAGTTTATTTATCAGCAATTAATTGTCACATTGGATTTTTAGATTATGCCTTAAAGGAGAACTCTGGTCAATTTTAACATTGAGCTCATTTTTTTGTAAATTTGGAGTGCTGTCAATACAGAGAACAACGACAAAAATTGGTGTTGCCTACACCGTGTTATCCTCTTTTTAAAATTTGCACCCTGTTGACTTCAATGGGGCAAGTTTTAAACCTGCTTTTAGCCTCTTAACATCCTTGATGTGTCATTACAAGTGCCCAGCCATTTTGAGTGATTCCTTTAGAGTTAACACGGGTGAATCTGACTGCAGTAGATGTGAAAGATATTAATAAAAATTATTTCAGTTATTTCAGCCAGCGCACATACCTGTATTTACATCCTGTTTTCGGTCGAAGTCCATAGTAATCGATTGTCAAGTTCACGCGCGTGATCATAGGTAACTAAACCTATGCGTGTGAACTCGACAATCGATTACTATGGACTTCGACCGAAAACAGGATGTAAATACAGGTATGTGCGCTGACTGAAATAACATCATTTTTATTAATATCTTTCACAACTACTGCAGTCAGATTCACCCGTGTTCACTCCGAAGGAATCACTCACATTAGCTGTGCACTTGTAGTGACACATCAAGGATGTTAAGAGGCTAAAAGCAGGTTTAAAACTTGCCCCATTGAAGTCAACAGGGTGCAAATTTTAAAAAGAGGATAACACGGTGTAGGCAACACCGATTTTTGTCGTTGTTCTCTGTATTGACAGCACTCCAAATTTACAAAAAAATGAGCTCAGTGTTAAAATTTACCGGAGTTCTCCTTTAAGCAGAACTATTCTCAATATTGTTCTATAAAAGGTTGAATCAGAAGGATTCAGTTATAATAATTGCGAACCAAATTAAAATATTGCTTTAACTCAAATGTTGTTCCTCTTCCCTTCCAGCAGTTGACACTTAATCTGTTGATGGCTGTTGGGACTGCTGTGATTGGCTCCTTGCAGTTTGGCTACAACACAGGAGTCATCAATGCCCCTCAGAAGGTGAACACTTATACAGACATGACAGTGTCATATAAGCACTATATCTGCATATGGCAATTTGATAAATGGATATAGAGTTTTTTCTCAGTATTCATTGTTGTAGTATTGTTGATGTTTGCATGTTAGTGTTATTATGTAATGCATCTAATTTTAGATTAGCTGTAAACTGTATGCTGTATCAACCCTCCTTCTAGAATAGCCTATTAAAATGTGCTGATTCACACGTGCAGAGCGTTCTAATAATAGAAAAGCACTGCTGAGATTCTTATAATGACATTCTGACATTTTTTCACCATCAATAATGAATGATTAAGTGACCTTGAACCCTTTATGGGTCACATTAGCTGAGGGTTCTGAATAAATCCCACACACTTGAGAGATTTCTATATATAGAGTGGGAAATCATGTGCCATAGGTTACATTAGTCTTTTAACGGGATAAAGAGAGAAAGTCAAAAGTCAAGGAGATGGTAAGGACGTCATCATTACTGTGATGGGGATCTTAAGATTTAAGAAGTAAATTTTTGGTAAATTCAAAAGTTTGGGGTCAACATGCTCACCAAGGCTCCAATTATTTTATCAAAAATACAGTAAAGCAGTTATGAGATATTACAATTTAAAACAACTTTTTTTATTTTATATATTTGTAAAATGTAATTTATTCATGTCATGACAAAGCTGAATTCTCAGCAGCCATACTCCAGTCTTTAGTGTCACATAATCCTTTGGAAATCAGTGTTGAAAAGAGGTGTGCTGCTTAATTAAATGTTCACTTTTTGTCAATTTAAAGGTGCTGTATGTAACTTTTTTTATAAAATGAATCCTTTTTTTATTGCCCGTCTGTGAAGGGGTTGTAATCACACATTACAATGATCCACTTTTCGCGTTTTGCTATTACCTCTGAAGACCAGTATTCCTATTTTTATGTGAAGTCTCCGGGTCGGATTTTCTGCGAAATCCACCGGATGTGACGTGCATGCGCGCTCCCGAGCCTCTCCGTTTTATATACAGTCTATTGCGACGGCACTGCAGCTAACGTCATGGAGTCTGATAACACCAAAAAACGACCTGCCTCCAGCACAACACAGACTCCAACACAAACTCCAAAAAACCAACAACAACAAAAAAAAAAACAATTTATCTGCTGAAGCTCGTCAGGCCAAACGTCAATCGGATCGACTCAGGACGAAAACACGGATCAACATTGGCAGAGCGTTTGAATTATGGAGAGACCTCCGCTTTGTTTTAGGTATAAAAACAGACCCTGAGTTGGCTTTCATCCTTTTGGACAGGTAAGCTAACAATACTTAAAAGCATGTAAAATATATTGTGATTTTGTGCTTTAGTTGGCTCAAGTTAGACATCATAAGTTCGCCAGCTAACACCGACCATTTGCTAACGTTATCTGATGTGAAAGACTACAGTTGTAACTTTATTGCTTTTCACGAGCACGAGCGCTGTTGTTGCAATCTGAAACATCACCGCTAGAGGCCGCTGGATCCTACATACAGCACCTTTAATGCATCACTGCTGAATAGAATTATAGATTGCTGACCCCAAACTTTTGAAGGGCACTGTTCATGTTCAACTTTGTGAGTGAATAGATTTTCTTTTCTTTTCTTAATTCTTTTTAATTTATTTTGGAAGAAAGTAAGTCACAATCAAGGCTTGTTTATGTTTGATTAACTTGATCAAATTTAACGAAGCAGCTTCTTATGCAATCTTTCTGACTCAGCGGTCAGTATGAAGTAACACTGCTCCCTCTGCTGACTGCAATGTGGAACTGCTGGAGCAAATGACTTGACTGAAGTCATACAAACATAAATCATTTGTGTGAACATTTTTTTTAAAGAAAATTTAGCATTGAGGTATCAAATTAACACTCTCTCTAATGATTTTCATACCCAAGGAGTAATGTTTTTCTCTCTCTCTCTCTCTCTCTCTCTCGTAGATCATCGAAACTTTCTACAATGAGACGTGGCATCGTAGATATTCAGAGTATATACTGCCAACCACTTTAACTACGCTCTGGTCTGTATCAGTGGCCATTTTCTCTGTAGGTGGCATTTTCGGCTCCTTCTCAGTGGGCCTCTTTGTAAACCGCTTTGGCAGGTAACTTGACTATCCAATCAGAACTTTACAAACACTCCACTTGTATTCTGGATTCGTGTGTCTTTACACTTTCTTTTTCTAATCTTTTAACAGGAGGAACTCAATGCTCATGGTTAATGTTTTGGCCTTCATATCTGCTGCTTTAATGGGCTTTTCCAAGCTGGCTGAATCCTGGGAAATGCTTATTATCGGACGCTTCATTGTCGGCCTTTACTCTGGCCTGTCCACAGGCTTTGTACCAATGTACGTAGGAGAAATCGCCCCAACTTCATTACGTGGGGCGCTTGGTACACTTCATCAGCTTGGCATTGTTACGGGCATCCTCATGGCACAGGTTAATTCAAGTGTTTTCTTTATTTTGAGACCACCATCATTAAGCCTTTCTGATTGTAGATCTTTTTGTTCTTTTTTTCTATAGATCTTTGGTATTAAAGAAATCATGGGAACCTCAACAATGTGGCCCTTCCTACTTGGCTTCACTTTCATCCCAGCCTTACTCCAGTGTGCCGTGCTGCCCTTCTGCCCCGAGAGCCCACGCTTCCTCCTCATCAACCAGAAAGAGGAGGCCAAAGCCAAGAGTGGTGAGTTTGTTTAGGCCCAACTTAAGATGCTGTCTAGGGTTTTTGCAGTGGGCCTAACTAACTCATCTCCGCAGTGCTGAAGAAGCTGCGTGGCACTGATGATGTGGAAGAAGACATGCAGGAGATGAGGGAGGAGAGCAGGCAGATGATGAGGGAGAAGAAGGTCACCATCCCTGAGCTGTTCCGCTCATCGCTCTACCGCCAGCCCATCTTCATTGCCATCATGCTGCAGCTCTCCCAGCAGCTATCCGGTATCAATGCTGTACGTTTTCCTGTTTATTTCCTGATCTAGTATTTATCTGTCAATCCATCCATCTATCCATCCACCTTTTCTTCAAAGTCAATTGCTTTTTATGTTAGAAATAACCATTAGTTAAAGGTAAACAAAACAATAAAGCATCATTTTAAAACATACATTTATTTTTATTAATATTATTGTTATCAGGGCTTGACATTAACTTTTTCATTTCTAGCCACTTAGCATTTTCACTGGCCACAATTTGTACACCCATAGCAGCGGATGACTATTATTCTGTTGCGCGGAACTGGGAAACAACTGATGATGGCACGGTTTGATGTTTGGTTGACCAATCAGTGGAAAGGGGCGTTTAATTCCCGCCCAGATCTAATTTTCAAGCTGTTTGTCCATTTTGGTTTTATTGTGTTTCCATTTGGTGAATTAGAAAAAAAGTGTGATAAAAATGAAAATAAAAATGTGAAAAAAATAAATGAGATAAGTTTTTATTTTCATGAGAAGGGTCGAATAAGTGATAAATAAACGGTTTCTTTGTTTTTTTCCGCTTTAAAGACGAAAACAAATTATTTGAAGGTACACGGACCATTAATGTCAAGCCCTGATTATTATTCATAATTATACATTAGAACTATTAAAGGTTTAGTTCACCCAAAAATAAAAAAAATAAAAAATTCTGTCATCATTTACTCACCCCCATGTGTTTCCAACCCCAAAAGACTTCGGTTAATCTTCGAGATCCAAATTAAGATGCTTTTAATGAAACCGAGAGGTTTCTGTTCCTCCACTGAAAGTCCAGGTGATCCACAACTTCTTAAAATGAATGCATATGAACTCATTGGTTTAATGCAAGTGTGAAGAGACAGACTTGTTTTATATGATGAACAGATTAATTTAGGCTTTTAATCACAAACACACATACATAGAGCGCATCACATATGGTGAACACAAAAAATAGTCATTTGTTCTTGTGCATCATGCACGCAAGTTTTAGCTTCTGTGTTTACCATAATGTGATGTTCATGTGTCAATCATTGTTTTGATGTTTATTAAATCTGTTTGTCATATACAGTGTTTGTGTCTCTTCACAAGACTTGGATTAAACCACTCAATTCGTATGGATTCATTTTACAATCTCTTTATGACCTTTTTTGGAACTTTTTGAAAGTTTTTGTTAACCTAGACTTACGATGAAGGAACAGAAACCTCTCAGGTTTAATCGTAATTTGGGTTTTGAACATTAACCAAAGTCTTAGGGGTTTGAAATGACATGAGGGGATGTTAGTTATGTATTAAGGGTTTTAAGGCGTTCTCTGGAAATTGGAAACACCCTGTCTCAAATAGTTTCAGAGGCAAGAAAAAAACGATGGAAAATTACCTAAACTTGTTCATGAAAGTTTATTTGCTAATTTGTTCCAAATAATATAAATAACCAATATTATTATGCATTACAAAGCTGGTTAGTTGGCCATTAGTGCGCATATTAAGGAGTAGTTCACCCAAAAAAATTATATTTCTTCATATTACCTGTATCTTCATATAAACCTGTAAGACTTTCATTCATCTTTGGAACACAAATTAAGATATTTTTGATGAAATCCCAGACGTTTCTGAATGACCCATAGGCAGCAACATCATTGCAACTTTCAAGAGTCAGAAAGGTAGTAAAGACATCGTTAAAATAGTCCATGTGACTACAGTGGTTCTACGTCAGAACGCCAGCTCACCATTGGCCAGCTCCTGCGTCAGCATCACACGCATGCTCATGTGAACAGCGTCGGCCAATGGTGAGCCGGCGTTCTGACATAGAACCCGGACGCACTGCACTGTGTTTACTATGTCAACAGCGTAGGAGACTGACAGAGAAGAGAAGAAATTGTTGAATAAGGTCGTTATTTTTGTTTTGTTTTTGCGCACAAAAAAATATTCTCATTGACAATTTTAACAATGTCTTTAATACCTTTCTGGGCCTTGAAAGTTGCAATGATGTTGCTGTCAATGGCTGGTTCAGAAAGCTCTCGTATTTCATCAAAAATATTTGAATTTGTGTTCTGAAGATGAACAAAGGTCTTACGGGTTTGAAAACGAAATGAGGGTAATTAATGACAGAAATTGAATTTTTGAGTGAACTGACCCTTTAATACTCCCGTGCGAAGTAAATCGCCTTTTCTTTATTTTAAGGCAAGAATAGTATAGGTTTAGAACAGAGAAACATAGGATTCAGTTATATAATAAATAACACTGCACACACCTGTTAAATGTGTAAAAATCTAAAATATGGTGGCAAAATACTTATTCTGGTTGAGTGCTATCTGTAGCTGCCATTTCATAAACAGTGATTTAAATGTTCAGTGAATGTAATTGTGTTTTTCAGGTTTTTTATTACTCTACTGCTATATTTGAGAAAGCAGGGGTGTCTGAGCCAGTCTATGCCACCATTGGTGCTGGAGTTGTGAACACAGCATTCACAGTGGTGTCGGTAAGTTTGTGAGATCATATTTATTGTGAATTTGTCCCTTGTTTAGACCCATGACAGAGTTTTAGTTGAAAATGCTTGTATCCCCTTCTGATTTAGCTGTTCATAGTGGAGCGAGCTGGCCGAAGATCACTACATCTTATTGGGCTGATGGGAATGGCTGGGTCTTCTGTTCTCATGACCATAGCTATGGCGCTACTAGTATGTATGATTACACTGATATTACAGCTTCTGTAACAGTAAACTTTAATGTTTAATGGTGTTTATTCACTAATCATCCTTCTCAGGAAGAAGTAAAATGGATGTCGTACGTCAGCATTGTAGCCATCTTCAGTTTTGTGGCATTTTTCGAGATCGGACCAGGCCCGATCCCATGGTTCATTGTGGCAGAACTCTTCAGTCAAGGCCCCAGGCCCTCTGCCATCGCTGTCGCTGGTTTCTCCAACTGGTTTGCCAACTTCTTGGTGGGAATGTCCTTCCAGTATGTTGCGGTATGTAAACTTGAACACAGTAATATTCTTTATTTTCTTGTCGTTCTCACATATTCAAATACTCACTGTTTGTTGCCTTTATAGGAACTGACTGGCCCGTATGTTTTCATCATCTTCACTGTCCTCCTGCTGATATTCTTCATCTTCACCTACTTCAAAGTTCCTGAGACCAAAGGCCGATCATTTGACGAGATCTCGGCAAGCTTTCGCTCAGGGGCAGAGAAGTATACCCGAGATGATCTGAATACACTGGGAGCGGACTCACAGCTCTGAGCTCTGCGTCTTGTTTATACAGTACTGCCATAGACTAACCAAGTGACTGTCCTGTTCACGATGGCAAACTACCCTATTACTCCTACTAGGAATGCAGTAGGTTATGAAGTGTTTACTTTACATATTTTTCCAACTGCATTGAATACCCTGCTGAAAAATCAATCGCTGCAGCATAAGGTATGTTTTGCATGCTGGCTCCCAGCATGGAAAGCAGGAGTGCTGGTGGACAAGCTTGAGAACGGCATGACCAGCACTATACCAGCTCTAACCAGCATGAACCGGCCTGGACCAACTTGGAATTCATGCTGGTTTATGCTGGATTGTTCAGCAGGGTACTCAAATGACTTTCTAAACATTTGCCAAACTGTGCATTATTTGACCAGTACACACTACTTCTAAATGTTCACTCATTAAATCACTGGATATATTATATTATACATTATAGATGTATAATACATTATATTATACAATGTTTTATATTAAACATTGCAAAATAACCATATTTATTTCTGCGATCGTAACCAGACACCTTTCTCTAATGTAAAACATCCAACAATGTAACAACTGTGTACCTTTCTACAGTTTAAAAAACAAAAATTGTAGCATACAATTTTTCCATACATTTCCATATTTTTAGATACTGTACTATTATTTTTCACATACTATATTTTAAAAATAATATGCTGTGTAGCATGCAGTATTTTAGTATTCCACTTCATATACAGTAGTACACTTCATCACATCGTTCCCACTTCATATACAGTAGCTAAACCGCAGCATGTCCCTTTTTTTCACATCTTAACCTTCACTGATTGTTTTACTTTAATATTTGTTTTCTCATTCTGAAATGGTGAATAGCATCTAAATCTAAATAATAATCAGAATTTCTGTAAGTTCTGTAAGGTTATTGCATATTTGTGATCTACTAGATTATTTGAATGATTCAATTCGCACAATTTAACGTAATTTTTTTTTCTTAGACTTGCACTTTTAACTGTTTTAACGATTCTTTGCTATTGTCCAGTTAACACATGATGAATTCTGATATGTCTGCTGATGTTATATCAATCATAATTATGTTAGAACTGCATATTGCAACATAATGGTGTCAGATTATGATACATGTTTATTAATATTGAACTGTAGCTTTAAAGTTAGTTAAGTCAAGAGTGTCAAGATACTAACACAAGGAATACAAATGCAAAACTATTATTTAATTTTATATTGCAGTCCTGCTTTTCAGAAGTGTGGTTTTGGTCTCCAATACTCTGAGGTTTAATGTCCTTCTAAATCAGAACATGTCATTTTGACCTCTAATAAATTAACTCAACTAATATATTTGTTATATTATGATA
The DNA here is from genome assembly GCF_964197995.2 of Scardinius erythrophthalmus. Lineage (NCBI taxonomy): Eukaryota > Metazoa > Chordata > Actinopteri > Cypriniformes > Leuciscidae > Scardinius > Scardinius erythrophthalmus. The sequence continues at coordinate 24,399,758 of NC_138235.1, forward strand.
TAAAAAATGATATTTTTAGATTTGTGCATAATGTTTATGATGCTTATGTGATTATGAGAATTGAGTATATTGTTTATTTAGCAAAAGTGCAATAATTGTTCACATCCTGTTTATTTATTCCACATATGCTAGGCATTATGAATGAAACAAGCTTCTAATATTTCTTATGTAAAAAATATCTATTTTTATGTATAAAGTTATATGTGCTACATTCATCCAGAGGATAAGTTCAGGTTTACTAAAGCATTTTGTAATAGATATGCTTAGTACTTTGATTTTTTTTTAAACTTCCTAAAAGATGAGATATGGTTTTGTTCAGTATGTCACAGAAATTGCATTAGAAATCCAACACAAGTGCCAAGACATGTCCTTGCTGGGTATCCTACGTTTTCTAAATAATACATTTTTAGTTAGAAATAAATCAAATAAATAAACTGCAACAGAGAAAAAAATAGTTTTTTTGTTTGTTTGTTTTTTGTCTCTGTTTAGATTTTTTTTTTATTGCTTTGTATAAGGTGTTTAAGATAAATAAAATTCATAAATAAATCCACAATTATTCCCAACCAAAAGATGGCAGTATTTCTCTTTGCGATTGTTCAATCCAATCTGGGCGTTATACAAGTCCAAATAGTTTTTGTTTACCCAAAAAAACAAAAAGGAGATTTGTCAATATATCTTATTTAATGTTCAACAGAAAAAAAGAAAAGAAAAAAAAGAGGAATGTCATGGATCGTCTTGGCTAGTGCTTGGCAAAGCCTCAATTGACAGCTTATGATATATAGGCAGAGTCTAATAGATTTCCCTTTTAGATTTAATGTTACTGTTACTAAAGCAAAATAGTGATCATAATCATGCTGAGGGTGTGTAGTTAGAAAAGTATGTGTGCCTAATTTATGTTGGTGCATGGCATTGGTATGTTATCTCGTCTACTTGTCAGTGCTGTTTCTATTGCTGCGTCTGGCTAACCGTTTCTCCTCCTAATCCTATCCATATCGCTTTAAAATGTAATATTTTGTGTAGAATTCAAATGGGTTAGATACGTTCTCCAACTCGAGCATATGATCCCCTCTGTGGTATCGTGTCTGGTCCAAAACAGACTGTGTCGCGTATTTCATTCGCCCAAAAGGAAAGCATATTTACACATTCTGAATCGTTCCCTATCCCCTACTATGCACCATTCACCATGTGTGTATATATATATAAAAAGTAATTGTGTGAACAAGTGACCGATTTCAGCAGCAGCTTCAGCGCCTATTTATAGCCTATATGTCCCATCCGGTCTTCCACAAAACATTAAATAAAGCTGCTCGTTTCAAGGCACTTCAGTGGGCCTTTAAGAAAAAGGTTTACTTAGAAGTATGTCCTTTCTTCAACTAATGTTATCTCTAATGCAAGGTACGGTCCATTAGCGGCTCCTAAGCGGTGGTCCTACATCGTACAGTGAGAGAGGTTCAAAGACGGCAGTTGTCACGGTCTTGCGACCAAAGATACCCTGCAATAATTTTCTGACAGTGTCAGAAATTTAGCATGATCATCACAGTGTGTTTGCTGCTACGACTTATACTAACTAGCCAGATCTTACGTAGCCCTGCCCACTGTGCTTGTTTCGTTCTGTCTTCTGGTTTGTATTTCCACAGGAAAGCATTTCAATAGAGGTCATCCATCTTAATTGGTTCACTGTGATGGAAAAGAAATGTGCTTTTAGACCTATAGTGAGTGACAGTTTAGTGGTCCAGTTTGTCGATTGCCTGCAAAATCCTCTTAACATAATGGACAGAGCCAGGGTCATAATGATTATTATTATGACAGCACCACGGGTGTCTTGTGATTTTGTCATAAAGCAACAGATTGCGGCATCCTGCCAGAATAAATGATGGGTTTTCATGTGTTGATGGGATATCAACAATTTAAGTGGCAACAAAAATATTGTAGAACTCAACACCAGCTTTAACATTGAGGCAACAGCAACTATACAATTCAACAGTTACCTAGTACAAAGAATTTCCTTAGGGATAAAATCAATGAGAGACAGCAAAAGTCCATTCCATGTCATGTTAAAAACTAAACAAAGCATAAAAATGCAGACGCTGCAGCTGGAATGCTGACCGCGTGGGCATAAACTGAATTGATTTTTCAAAATTAAAAAAAGGGGAAGAAGAAATCCATTAATTTGTATGTGCAGTCATGCAGACACAGTCTGCTGAAGAGATTATTAATTGCTTTCTCTCTGCAGCTTCTGTTCTCATCATCAGCTCCCCTCTGATTTCAAATCACAGTCATAGCCAAACTTCCACCACATTACAATTTCATAGCACTGGAAAATATTTTCTCAACCCTTTTTAAGATTAAAGAGTGTAACAAACAAACAACATCCTCTAATTTACCTTAAGTAAAGCCTATGCCTTGAGGCAAAACTATACACTCTTAAGAAAAATGGTTGTAACAGTACCAAATTACGGTTCTTCAGCTTGTAACAATGGCAGAACCCTTTTTGGTGCAAATAGAACCCTTTTTATAAGGTTCCATAAAGAACCATGCTTTGAAAGTGCTATATAGAACCTTAATGGTGTTATAAATAACCTTTTCAACAATATTTATTTTCATTACTATTAGTATTATCTTCATAATATTATTAATATAATTTTTAATCAATTATTAATTAATATTGGTTTTTTTAGCCATCTATCGGCCTGGGGCCGTATTCACAAAGAATATTAAGAATATTCCTAACTGGCGAATTTAGGAGCAACTCCTAAAAATAATGGGCGTGTCACTCGTAACTTTAGGACTCCTAATTTTTTTGACTAAGAGTAATTCACGAAGCATTTTAGCCCTAAAAGTAGCACCTAAGCCTGGGACAGCTTAAAAGAAGTCGAGAGGACTCCTAACTCACTAAGACCTATTCACAAACCGCTTTTTGTGGCATTTCACGTTGCGATGTTTTGAAATGCGTATGCGGCGGCTACAGGAGCTTCCAATCGCGAGGGAACAATTTTGCATTGTAGCAGGCATAACTAGGGATGCAATAACGCCACCAACAACAACCAAAGGCTACTCATTGCATGTAAACTAATTGTAACGTTTCATTGTGAATCAAATTAAAATGTTCTTCTCTTTGCAAACGTAGGCAGAGGCATATAGTGACAGATTAATTCAGTAATGTTGCAAAGATATTGCATTTCATTAGGCTACTAGGCTATTTGTTTTGCCTTACTCTTTATTCATTTAGGCTATTTATTTAGTTATTCATCATCTTCCGTCCTTCGCACTACTTGTGTAGCGCACGCATTCTCAGACCTGTCACCTGTCACTCATCATCGTAGGGGAGGTGTTTGGAATCATTCCCGCGTTACAATCAGCAGCCAATCAAGGTGGTCACTTCAGTCAAGCTCGTGCATGAGTAATGACGTCATCCATAGCAACGAAGACTCACTCTTAGTTTAGGAGTTGTCATTTTTCTTTACTAAGAGTAGGTCTGAAAGGCGTTGTGAATAACTTTTAAGAGAAAACTCCTAGCTAAAATCTTTTAGTGCGATTTAGGAGTACTCCTAGTGGTAAGATAAAATGCTTTATGAATACGGCCCCTGGTCTCTATTTGGGTTTTACAATTTTTTTTAAATAGCATGTTCTTGTTCATGTACTTTTATTTTTTACTGACATGACAGATTGTAGCAAAAATGACAGTGCTAATAACAGTTGTTAGCTAAATACATAGGCCTATACAATAATAATAAACAATTGACATTGAACACGATATAGATGTAATGAAGACCAAGTTCCAGTGAAATATCTTTACAATCCTCTATGATGTTTTTACGTCCTTCATTATGTGTGTATTCTGAGTGGCAGTTTCTCTCTGCAGATGATGAGGTTATGATACGTGACAGCATCTGAAATACACAACTGAGTTTAGAGTTATTGTGTCTGTTCCATTTGATTATGTAAAAAAAAATTTCATTAAGGCCAAAATTAGCAAAAATGGACAGAAATGAGCCCTTTACCACGTTAAAAGGAAAAAGTGATATAGTCATGTATGGCTTTAATGTTTTTTTTTTGTTTGTTTTTTTTGTGACTGGGTATGTTTAGGCATAAAGTCATAATAATAAAAAAAAATCAAACAATATGGATCATAAATTCCATATCTCTGTTACTTACTTTGTGGAGAAGAGAAGATGAGTGTCCTTAACTGAACAGAGCTGCTCACACAACATGTTCTGTTAAACTAAAAGAGAAAAAGACATGATTGTTAGGAAATGATTGGTACAAGTTATAATTTATAGACATTTTAAGAAATAAATCATTTACCTGTTGAGAGTATGTTGACAGTCTGTGTAGTAACTGTAGTTGTATATCTGAGCTCCAGAAAATCAGTAATGAGGAGGCTTTGACAGATACAGATTTGAAAAACAAAAAGGCGGGAATAAAGAACCCTAAACTCTAACACAAAGAACCATTTCAGCATATAAAGGGTTCTTCAGGACGATACGGTACTAAATAGAACTGTTACTTTGTGTAAAGAACCATATTTTTTTAGAGTGTAGGCCGCAGAACGCTTGGCGATGTGATAATAAATCTAGTGAAAGAGATGCGGAATGACTTCTCTTCACAGTTCGCTAATTAAATTTGTTCCTTAGTTGGATGTAGAGCTAGATACACCATCCTAGTTTTAATGAGAGCCTGATCTTTTCACCCTTTATGCTCCTCATACAAGATTTATATGACTCACAGACCATACAACCCAAGAGACAACATGGAGCCTGAATTGCACACATTGTGCTTTACACTACAGCATTTTCTCAATTTTCTTACTTTAAAGGGGACCTATTATGCCCCTTTTTACAAGATCCAATATAAGTGTTTTAGCTCAAAATACCCCACAGATCACTTATTATACCTTTTTGAGGGGAAGGAAAAACATGCTGTTTTCGTGCATGTATCTTTAAATGCAAATGAGTTGCTGCTCCCCACCCTGCTTTCCAGAAGATGGCGGAGCCTTTACTACTCTGTCAAAAACTAAAACATCTGTTTGGTGTTGATTATCATCTCTATCACGGTCACTCTCACCTGACATTGCCGTTCTTCATCATCATGAAAGTTTATTATCTGCATGCGTTTTAAAGCCATATCAGTCTAACCTTCTGATATATAGTTTTCTGAGCACAAGCACCGAAAAGCACGCACAAAGAAAGCTGGCTGTAAGACAGCACGTTGCATGAGTATTAAAGGGCAACTATTATGCAAAATTCCCTTTTACATGGCGTTTGAACATAAATGTGTTTTGGCAGTGTGTGTACACAACCACCCTATAATGATAAAAATCCACCCAGTGCTTTTTTTAAAATCCCCATAAATCATAAGCACGGTCTCAGAACAAGCCGTTCTCAAATTCGGTAGATTCCCGCCCACGACTGCTAGCATAGACCCGCCCTGAGTGAGCTGTACACAGTGACAGTCCAACATTGTTTCGACGCCGGAGCAGCTGTAGACAAGAATGTCTCCTAAGCAATTGAGGTGTTTTGTTGTTGGATGTAAAAATGAATATAGCAGTCTTCATTTCTGTCTTCTTGTCTTGTTGTTACTCGAGGATGGATCTGTCCTGTTCGTGATCCAGCTTACGGTCGCCGGAGCGATAGGCCTAACGTTACTGATAACGGCAGAAATGAAAGTGAGGGTACGCACTTTATGCAAATGGCATATGAATTCTGCAAATGGCTTATTTTTAGACACTGAGACACATTTATGGGGATTAAAAAAGAAGTGGATGTATTTTTACCATTATAGAGTGGTTGTGTACACACTACCAACACACAATTTTGCATAATAGGTCCCCTTTAGGGTTTGTTTAATAGTTTAGTGTATTATTTATTTATGGAATTTATTTTATGATTTTGTGAATTATTTATTCATAGTTCTTTGATACTGTACATACTTTGTGTATTATGTCTAAACATTTACATATCTAGTAGGCCTACACATTAAAATACTTATCTTTTAATATTATAATTAAATATTCACATTCACATTTTTAGTCATTTTATTTAGAGCTGAAAATATGCTTGAAATCATGCTTGTATGTATTGTATATATAAAAACAAGGTGAGACAAATTAATAAGCAATTCAGTATTAACTAATTTAACTAATAACATTTGCTAACTAAAAGTCTGAACATTAAAGGTGTTTTTTAAAGTGCTTTTCTACAAACATCCTTCAGCTGTGAAATTCCCAGAGCCACTTAAGATCCCACTTCATCTAATGCCAGAATAATATCATATATGCCATCTTCATTATACTGATTATTATACATTATACTTGATTTAAAAATGTAAAAATTTAACTAATAGGGATATTAAATGTTTTTAGACTGGAGATTAGAGTGTTTTGATACTGTAATAGAATTTGAATACAAAACTGAAATACAAATATAAAATTGCTTTGTTATGGGTACAATGACTCGCTTGAAACAGATCAAGAAAGAAAATGAATGTAATTTATTCTGATAGAGCACAAAGGATGCCTGATAGATGAAAATACCACTGCAGCCATGACTTTTAGATAATCAGCTATCTTTGCTGGAAATGTCTTTGCTCATTTTACTCTAAGAGCTTTATTTGCATATGAAGAGAAGTTGGTTGAATCTTCAGAGAGCTTGTGGGGCACATGGGTGATGCACATTCTCTTGATCGGATGCCTTTCATTTGTTCTTTATATGGAAACCAATGTCAGATTCCAGAGATATATTTGTGTGTGCATGTATGCGCGCATGTTTAAAATTTTCATGGTGTTTTCAATATTTATGAAAGAGGAAGAACAGTGTGCGCTTCCCGCTCTGAATTCCAGCTAAAGGAATTCATGCTAATTTGCTTTTGTTTATGTAATCATTGTCTCTCCAGCTGTTTATGTCATTCACTGTGTGAATTTATTCTCTATGGTTTCACCCCATAACAAAGTCTCTGCAGAACAGCATATTTAATATTGCAGAAATCCCCCCAAAAATTGCGGTGGGGAAAATTACAAATGATGTGCTGTGCATAAATAACTGAAATGACACAAAGAGTTCATTTTGATTATGTTTATGATTGCTTAATATATATTTTCAGCTCTATATAGCTAGGCATATTTTAAAAATGGATGAAAATAATTAAAAAGGGCAAATGGAGTCAACAAGACACAAAACAGTCAAATATAAATCACAAACATAGTGACTAATGTGGATGCTAATAGTGACAGTTGTGGTGCAAATGAACTCGGTTCTTCTCTTTTCTAGCATCAACAATTCATAGTGTAAGTGCCTTTTCCATCAAATATACATTAAAATAGGTCAGCCTGTCTCGCTTTGCTTCCTCCCAGGGAGATCTGGGTTGAGAATGAATGATGTCTAGAGTTGGAATGTTCAGAACAGCTTGCAATAAATACAAAACCCCCTCAGTTCTTTATCCATGCATCAGGAGCCAAATGAATTCAGATTTGTTGTCCTCGCACAATTGCACTTGTTCAGGAAGAAAGTCTTGACACTGACGGCCCTGTTATTATTTCCTGATAATTGCAGGGTACTGTTAAAAAAAGAAAAACAAGGTGACTTTCTAACTCTCTGGATGGCAACAATTATGAGAGCAATTTGTATCACATCCTCCAGTCCCTGCCATGCAACAAAGAGCTTTGACATTATTGTCTGGTACTCCTCCGCTTCTCTGCAGCTTCAACGAGGAAGGGAGCTCTGAATTTCATTAAGGCGAAGATAATGACTATGTAGAAGACCGGTTCAGGGCATGAGAAGTGTGATTAACTTTCTCTCTCCGAATATCGAGCTGTAGGACCGTGCTGAAGGAACCGGGGGAGGGCCGGTGTGTTAGAAGTGTGTGTTGTTCTCTGGTCTGAAAAGTCCTCCTGAGGGGCCGTCTTTGATGTGAGTCGTGGACGTCAGAGAGTCAGCCAGGGTTGATGTGAAGGGATTCGCATTGAGATAAACACATGAAAGAATCAATGGCTTTCACTGTAAAAGCCCATCTACTGCTGTGAGTGGAGTGCAACTGTTATATTGGTTCTATTTCAGAGCCAAGTGGATTTTACTTCAGTGATACATCCTATGATTATACAAAATTATTAAAATACTTCATTTATTTACACTCATATCATTCAAAGCCTGTGTGACAAAAGAGAATATTTGCATTTGGAAGACGCTTTAAGTTTTAAATTTTATCAGTTCATGTATATGAATTTTGCTGGAAATCTAACCAATCTTGTTATTGCTTACATTCATACACGCACACACAACAGTTCAATCTTTAAATCTAAATGTTAAATTATATATACTTTTTATTATTAAAAATAAAAATTTATCAAAATATAAATACAGGTTTAATAATCATATGTTCTCATGCTTACTTTTTTGTAATGCTTGAGAAATATTAATGTTAAAGGTTCACTGTTTCTCCCTGATTTTTTTTTTTTTTCTTCCATGGTGTGATTTTTGATTAATCGTATTGAATCCAATTAGGGTCAATTTGACCAATAACATTATGATCATAGTTATACCCATAATTTTAGCATAATACAGCATCAAAACTGAAAAGCTCCCACACTCACCTCAGTCCAGCATCACACTGTAACCCGCGTGATCTCAAGCCTCAGGGCAAGGTCTGTGCAATATCTGACAGAAGCCTGTGTCTATATAAAGTCATGTATTTCAAAAAGACAACCATCCTATTATTTTCATTTGTGATATGCCGTATGTGCATGGACAGTTGGGAGAGCCGCAGGGAAAAGAATGCATTGTTTATCAGCTCAAATAACAGAAAAGAAAAATAGAAAAAATATATGATAAAGAATGCATGTGTCGTCCTATTGTACATGTGATCTGGCTGGCAGCATGACAATGAGCAGCTTAAAAAATAGCTGAAGGACATAAGCATATACCATGAAAACATAATAAAGTAATACAGAAAGAACAATTATGCTGCCTAAAAGCTGAAAATTTCAAGCTTTGTTAGATGCCTTTCTGCTTTCTTTCATTAATAATTGGATTGTTGCTGTTGTTTGTGGCTCTTATATCCATCCATCCATCCAGTATATTCTAAGAAGAAACACTGTCCTTTTTTACCATTAGGGCCAAAACATAAACAAGCTTGATTTTATTTTCAAAATGTGTCTGTCAGCGGAGCACAACTCATAATCTAAAGCAAGAGCGTGTTGCATTCTCAGTCCTGCCACAAGCGGTGCTATAGCAGACATTAGTGTAAAAGTCTATATAGTAGACCTATGTGAAAAACAGTACGTTAAAGGAGTAGTAGGCTATGTCTCAATTCATTCTATTCGAAAAACAGTATAGGTGAAAAAGTGCCCGACTGACCTGGTATTTCTGCCGAGATTCTGGAGTGGACACTTTCCCATTACGCCACGGTAGAGGTTGTTGTGGCAGTGCAGCGGCGGATGTAGTACTATGTCCGAATTTCATTAATTCTACCCATATCCATGCTATATAAAATGTACTTCTTTAATGGTCATTCGAATGGCTTTGAACTAAATACAGTAGGCTACAGCTACAGTAGCCTATGCAATTTTGGACCTAGCATAACGCTTTCTTTTTCAGGTCTATACTGCCATGGTGCAGCAACAATTTGAAGAGACTCTTGCTAAGCAAATTTTGTTAAAGTCATTATGTTTATATGCAGCAACTAAATCAACTGTCATCATTCAATGGCTGCTGATTCAGCTCTGTGTCACCATAATGTTCATTCTAGCTTTAGTTTCATTTTCCTGGACTTTTAGTTTATTTCTCTTCACTCCTGTCTCCTTTGTTGTCTGTTTCCCGCCACTAGTTAGTTAGTTACCATGGATAGTCATTAACGAGCACACCTTTATTCAGTACATTATCTCTGTATTTAAGTTCCTCCTTGCATTCAGTTCGTCGTCCGGTATTGTTCGTGTGTTTGTGCTTGCACGCTGTCTCGCATTGTGGATTAGTTCGTTTAAAAAGAGTTTACTTTGGGTTAATAAAGACACTTCTATTTGAATCTTCTTCATCATCTTTGGACTATAGGTGACACTCTGGTGTGGCAAGAGAAGATTATCTGTGACAAACTGAATCATGCACAACTTTGATGGCCAAATATCAAATAAATGGGAATGGCTGTCTGGAAGAATGAAGACATGTTTTTGTCTATGTCAAGAAAGAGGCCTTAAAGCAACACTAAGGAACATTTTTTACCTTAAAATAATGTTTCCAAAATCGTATCAGCGGTTCATCAAGTCGTAACAGGCTGAAAGGCACTCCTGGATTCGCTTTGCAGCCCTATATCTGCTATAACCACACTATGCAAGTTTGCCAAACCGGGTCGCGGTTGCCAAACCGGCAGACATAAGAAAACTACAAATTTGACTTGCTTTACCTCAAGCGTTACAATAGTCATTAATTAATTTTTCTTCATTTCTGATGTCGCAATATATCATACTTTCATGAAATCATGCAACATACTCTACCTTGTCTGTGGACATCGTTCAATTCCAAAGCCGGTGCTGGATAAACAGCAAGCGGCAAAATTTTTTACGACAGCGGTAATGGGCAATTCCGCTTCCAACCTGTAGGGCGACCGAAGAGGAAAATTTCCTTAGTGTTGCTTTAAAGGAAAACAAATATTTCTGGAAAAAATATGAAGTGACTGCAATGAGCCAATGACATATTCTGTTTTCCACACATTGATTTTTCTCTGGTAAAGTTGATGTAGTATCTTTTAATATTACAAAACTTTTGAAAATAAAAACTACTTAACTTTTTCTCAATCGGTTGTCAATAGACTTTTATCTTTATGGAAAAAAAAATTAAACTTTAAAATCCTGAAACAGATTCAGCTGCTCCTTTTACCTTTTACACAGACAAAGAATAACAGACAGTTACTGCGTTTTGAAGAATGATGCCATTTTCTTGGAAAAGTAAAGCATAAGGAATTGTTAATGTGTCAACCTGAAGTCTTAATAAGCAAAATTACACCAGAATTACTTTTTACTTTTTTTTTTGTTGTTACCTTTGTTCTTTTAACAAAATGTCAGAGTTATTTAAGGGTTTAGTGGGTAAGTCAGACCTCACATCAAAACCGCAAGAAATGCAACCCTTTGACATTTGAAATGTCAGCGGGAATGGTAATGTCATGGTTGGAGCATGGGTCTGAAGATTTTATAATAACATACCTAGGATTTTAAAATGAAAAGAGCAATCAAGGATGCAGTTTTACACTCATGGATAAAAATGGATTGCATTTGACAGACTAGAAAAAGAATCAAAACAGATTCAGAAATATAAAATTCAGAGCCAAAAGCACTTTGTAGTGCAAATATGTGTCCCATTTTTATATGGAGTAATTTTATTCTTTGTGATGTTTTTCACATATCTCAAACCTCAAAGACCCGGCCACTGTAGTAAAACTTCTGTTCTTGTAACAGTTAAAAACCCAGACAGCACATTTACTTCTCCAAGATGTCTTATAAAGATCGCTTAGTCTGGAAAGCAAACATCTGATGAATATCTTTAAAAAGTCAGTTTTACATACATTCATCATAAACATCTTAAAGACATTTTCTAAATGTCTTGGTAACATGTGACAGGAAATGTCTCATAGACGCATTGCAGTTAAGCAAACAATAAAAAGATGAAAACAAGCACATCAAATAGATGTCTCTGCGATTTGTGTGTACTGGGAATACTTAGGCTATGTTTCAATAAAACCTAAAAAAAGTAGCAACATAAAAAAAATTCTGTTACTCAATAGCCCATTCAGTAAACAGTGCTTATATATATATATATATATATATATATATATATATATATATATATATATATATATATATATATATATATATATATATATATATATATAGGCTATATACAGGCTATATATATATATATAGGCTATATATATATATTTTCTCTCTCTCTCTCTATATATATATATATATATATATACATATATAACATATATATATATATATGTTAATTATCCAGTGTTGCTCTCTGTTTAAGGATATTCTGTCAGCAACACAATCTGGGTCGGACCAGTGCTGTCACATGTGTAGATGTCTCAGAGTCCTCCGCGTCGATCTGAGGAGTACAGTTGTGTGAGAGGAAAAGGAGAGCTCTGTATTATTCAGTAGCCTACATCACTGAACCTTCCTGCTACACTGTTATAGCAGGCTACTGTGGCAGAGTATAAGTGGACCTTTCCGTTGCTTGTGTGCCTACAGATGGTCTATTTTAAGTGCACAGTGTAGTTTACTGTAACGAGTGCGCCCGCATCACTGGACTTCACATTGGTGAAAACAAGAGAAGTAAACCAAAGAAGACAGAAGAAGGTAACATACTTTTTATACTTTGCTGTGAGAATAGGGAAAATAAATGCAGAGAAACACAGCTTATGCAAGACGATTCTTCGTTTTACGCTTTATCTAACAAGCTTGTAGGCTACATAGGGAAAATATTCTTCCGTTTTGTAGCCTATTTAATATATAATAAGCTGGTTCTTGACAGTATTTTCTTTTAATGTGTTTAATATTGGTTCTTTAACTGATTTGGAAACCAACCATGTTGCACGCGCATTTGATGCCCGCGAATTCTGCATGCGCCCGACCATGCCGTATAAAAACTCGCTTGATTTTGAGACAGACTAAATTCGACTGCGTAGAATGTTACTGGATTATTACTGATGAAAGCGTGACTATAGCATATGAATTTGAGTGATGATGGTATATACACACCTAAGGCTACACAGTAGATGGTTTAATGTGATTATTGTCTTATTTTGACTTAGGTTGAACGCATGGCACAAACTCTGAGTTTCAGATGCTTTGACAACCTACGATATGCTTTCTGTGGTATAGAATTAACTGCCATCTTAATTTGGACTAAATTAACTCTTTATTCAAAAGGACAGTCTTTATTGTAGCTATGAAATATATAAAACTTAATATAGCCTAAACAAAATTCTGATTTTGTTTGTTTTTTGGGGAATTTGCAGTAGCCTGTAGCCTATTTATTATGTTATGTGCACATATTTTTTTTCATGTGCCCTCGTTATCTTTTAAATTAACTTTCCATCCCTCTTGCAACAACATCTCTTCTCTGATAATGTGTTTCACTAGTTCACACTTCCATATAATTAGGTTCCATGTAAAGGTTATGCGCATTTGGTGTGCTGTCCGAGGGCTCCAATCTCGGAATTTGGCCTAAACCCAGAACACTCCCCCCATCCCAGGATAGGAACAGTTAGAAGTGAGTAGATGAGGGATGCTGGAAAACCTGTCACTCACATGTGATCACATCAACATCAACTCACATCAATAGATCACATCAATAGATCCCACAACCATCCGACAAAGTCCTGTCCTACATTTTTTCTTGTTCAAGGAACAGTAGTTTCAATCGGATATAGACCTACATCACAATAGAGAAGAATATAATTTCCGTTACATGCCAACTTTACAGAATAGTTTATTTACTGAGTCACGTCCTTCGGACCTGACTTTTTATGTGGAATACAAAAGGTTTTTTCTTTTCTGGAAAAAATATTCCGGGTCGCTTTTTTCATATTAATGAAACTGAATGAGGTCTGTCTGGGACTGTCATGCTCCAAAACAAGCACCATAGTTTTTATGACTCATATCCCACATCTCCTAGAGACTATCAGATTACTTTGTGTGAGGAACAGGCTGAAATATAAGTCTGATAATCTTCACCTCCCGTGAGATTTTTACTTTAGAACTGCTGTGGCTGGATGATCTTGAGAACCTGACCAGTCAGATTTCAATGAATAATGAATAAAAAACCCATAAAACTATAAAATACATAAAATATGACTTCAGAAAAAGTTATACATGCATCCTTTTTGAAGATTGAAAAGCTCCAGGGTTTGGAATGACATGAGGGTGAGTAAATTGTGACAGACTTTTTATTTTTATTTTTGAGTAATATATTTTTCAGCTCAGATTAGGAAGCAGCGTAATATCTTTTTGCAATTTTTACAGTGTAAGTGCTAAGGAGATTATATAGCAGTCAGTCACAAACACTCATTCTGTTGAACTAAAGTTAGTTCCTTTTTAAAGATTTCTAGCCTAAATCTATGCGTTCATGAGAGATTGAGTTCCTGGTGAGTGTTTGGTCCTTTCTGAGCCATTCTGTTTGATGCTGTAATATTCCTCTCATCTCAGTCGAGCTTCTGCCTCTTGGTTGCACTGTCAGTGGTATTTAATAATGAAAATAATGAAAGGAAAATGTCATTTTCTACTTGTTAGATGTCCTAAAATCTAAGTATGGATTTAATTCAATCAAATAAATAAACCAGCAGCAGTGTAGCAAGGACAGAAACTTTCTCTTTGAATGAAATAAAGCTCGCAAGACTTAATTCTTGCAAGATGTGGAATTTTGGCAAACAAACACCCTTGAGAGATGTTGCTCTGGATCTACAGTTAGGAATCTACAGTATATGCAAATAGTATCAAGACAAAGATACACGCACCAAGCTATTGAATTGAAGACAATGTCCTGCTCTATTGCTCTGATGCTCTATATAGTCTTGAGGTTTAGATAATGAAAAAGATAATGATGGAAATTTATTTTTAAACCAAATGATCTGCAGAAGATACATCTTGATTAGACTAAGCGTATTTAGACTGATTTTGCCACATCATTTTAGACTTTTTTTTAAAAAACTTGATTATCAAAGATAAAATGTTATTTATAAAATATAAAATTGTATATATAGAATATAGTATATTTAGCAAATTTGTATGCAATTATTAACATTCTATTTAATATATATATATATATAAAAAATTATTGATTATAATTATTATATGATACAGTATATCATATAATTTAGTTTTTTTGTAGGAGGAGGATTGCATTCAAAATCACTTGGCATGTGCTGGAATATGTCTGCCAAGCAACTGAAATATAAATGTTATGAGACTTTTGAAAGAACAAGACTGCCAAGAAATTGCCCATGCTGCAATCATCTAATGCTCATTATCTACTAAGCATGACTTCACTACACTCTTTTCCTTTCTCCCTATATATGTCTCACGGTTCAGAAATAATCATATATTTAATTAGAGAACTTTTGGAAGCTCCCTATAGCACTTTTTAACACCAATCATTCATGAGTTCCACAATGACAGAATTCAATATCTCTCAGGGTCAGTGTAGATTAGATCCCTCTGCTCTTCGGAAACTCTCATGGCACAGAAATGTTTGCTTAACATTTACAAATTCATATCTGGCATATTCAGCATAATGTTTGCCCCTCATATATTCATAGGCAGCAGAATGTCTATAGACCCTGTGTTGTAAAGATGATTGAATCTGGATAAGCTGTAACTTGACGTGAATAAACTGTCAGGCACATATCTGAGATGTCCACACTCTTTGTACATACGTTTAAAAATGGAGGCTGCATCTTCAGGTACTATTTCTGTGAAAGTGGATATCACATGGTGTAGCACATCTGTTTCTCCGCCTGTTGAGTGCTCAGCTGTGATTCTGATCCGGCCCCAACAGCAGCACAGCATCTTAAACAGTGTGGCTCATCAGCAGATAGTCTGATGTTCTACCTCATGTGAACTTGTGTTCTCCAGTGACTCAGACAAGAAGAATATTTTAGTCATGATTTCTTGCTTGATCTGTTTGCGGCCTCTTTTTTCTCTTTGGTTATGAAACTGAGTATCCAGAATATCCAGAGTTGCAGCAAACAGTAAGTCTAGCCCAGCTGGCCAAGAATGGCCACTTAAACAGGCAGAAACCATTACATGTAAGTGACGAATCAATCAGTTTTTTTTTTTTTTTTTTTTGCTCAGCATTTTTTATTTATTAGGTCTAAATCACGACAGCACAACAAACTGGCTTGAAATGGAAATAATAATGCAGTATTCAGTATTCTCATCCACAATTTGTTTAATTTATTGGTATTTGACATTGGATATTTATTGTCCAATATTGGATATTTAATTGTTTCTAATTTATTTGAGAATTAGATAATCTAGCACTGATTTAATTAAGAGATGGTAATAGATTATGGTGAAGATTTAACCCTCCTGTTTGTTGGAGTGAAATATTGTGTATGTGTAACATTTTCCTTTTTAAACAAAGTACTTATTTACCATAAAATGAAATATTTAGCAATTTCAAACAGAATTTCAATATTGTTGCACCCCTAGAAATAAATCGTTCAAAGGTTTAGGGTTGGTACAATGTTTTTTAATGAGTAGTCTCGCCAAGGCTATATTTATTTGATGAAAATTCTGTACAAACAGTAATATTGTGAAATATTGACAATTTTAAATATCTATATTCTGTTTAAAAATATAATAAAATGTAATTTATTCCTATGATGGCAAATTTGAATTTTCAGCAGCCGTTATTCTTCAGTGTCACATGATCTTTCAGAAATCATTCTGATAGGCCAATTTAAAGCTCAAAAAACATTATTATTACTTACTGTATAACAATAACTTATTATTATCTATACAATATTATCAATAACTTATACAAAAACGTATTATTATCAATGTTAAAAACAGTTATTAATATTTCTTGTGGAAACCATTTAGTTGCGAGCTAATCAGTTTGAATCAGCATTTTTAGCCAGCACTTGCTGTTCTGGATGAAGCACTGTACGTATCAGATGGCCAGAAAAAGAGACTGTGAGTGTGCTTTCTGAGACTGACAACAGTCAACAGAGCCTGCTCAAAGTAAAGGATCATTGTGTTCGTGCTATGTTTTTCACCAGCAGTGGGGTTTCTGATATGGATTACGTACTTAAAAGTCATGTTGGCGGTGGACTTAATTGAATTTGGGAAAACAATTTTATGTAGTCTTTTCTCTCTTCCATCCTCACACTGTGCTGTATTCATGCTGGGGTTAATGCAATATGTACTGTGGATCAAGATACACACAGTGTCCTTTTTTCTCTGATATGTGAAAACTAAAAGGTGGGGTAGGCAATTTTCGGAGAGGCTAGCAATAGCAAGCTAGGTTTGAAAGCATGAGATTCACTAGATCCACAATACATTTAGACCACTTAATTTAGTGATTGCTATTAGGATGTGAAGAGACTTTCAACCAGCAAAACAAAAAATGTTTCTGCTACAAATCACCTACCCTGCCTTTGACTCACATGCTGAACAGAGAACAGGAAGTAAATTTTGATTTTGACACCTTCTCTGTTAGGCTTTTATGAGTGAGCTGTGATCCCAGAAAGCCTAATTTAAAATCACCTTTCAAGGTTAAAACATGAACTCTGAGGTGAAGAGCTGTGCTTGCCTTTGAGGGATTGAGATCTTTTGCATTCTGTTGATCAAATTTAAATGTTCCCTAATTGTGTGGGAATGATGTGTAAAAACAGAACAAGCAGGAACATTGTCCATAGTCATAGTTCAGATGGGGTCCTTGGATTCTCAGTTGTGTTCATGAAATATGCATGCACAGGCTTAAGGTGTCCTTGTATCTGTTCATAATGTCAAACTTAGACAACAGAGAGTCCTTTTTTTCCATTACCTAAATCAATAGCTGGTCTATAGTTGTAACCATTAACAAGTCAGCACTTCACTAAGACTGACTATAAAATATTTATCTGTCTGTCCCATATTAAAGGGGTCACCATGAACTGGATTGCTTTATTGTTTTATAATGTTTGCCGGGGTGCACTTATAATGTTAGTATGATTTTTACATCAAAAATTGTCATAATTTAGAAATAAAAGCCATTTTTCCTACCCTGATTTTAGCCCTCTGGTTTGAGCTCTCTGTTTTAAGGGGCGTGTCTGGTGTGAGATTTCAGTGTAAACACTCACTGCTGTGATTGGCTAACATCTTTGCAAATGTAATAGCTAAGTATTATATTTGCAACTCTCTCAAAAACTTTAGCACGTTTTTACTATTACAGCTCGCAAGGTTAACTAATAGTGAAAAGTGTTGATTATAGCATTATATTTAGATCTATAGCATTATATTTAGATCATGGCATGAAAGGTTGCAGTGATGAGCATTGTAGCCGATCACAGACATGTTGAGCGCATGAATGCAGTGATCTCGTCATTGAAACTCGATTTCTGCACACTAACTGTTAACGTGCTGGAGAAAACTGGAGAAGGTGTGGATCTAAACGGAAGGGCGGCCATGACGGGATGGCAGAGGAACTCTCCATCTTGGCAGAGGGCTCTGCCTTAACTGGACTCTGGACAGAGGCTGGAAACTGAAGGACTGAAGAGGACTGTGCCAGTTGGGATGGTGGGGCAACCTTTCCACCACACCTACTGTGTAGGATGATCCCCTTAGCCTCAGGACATCCCCGAGGTACTGCTGCAGGGAACAAGTGGTTGTTGAAGCCGCTGTAAACTGTTGGACAAGATGATAGTCCAACCCGCTCCAAAACAGTTTTTGTTTCCAAAACAGTCTCATTCCAAGGTACCATGTAGGAGAGTTCTAAAAATTCCTCCGCATAATCCTCAATCAGGCAGCCATCTTGTCTCCTGGAGAGGAGCAGGTTGGCATAATCAAACAAAGTGGTGCCCATGCTGCTGTAAGCCGTCTTAGGTCAGGTTGTTACTGCTGCTAGATCCTATTGCGGTCAGTTGTTCTGTAACGTGCTGGAGAAAACTGGAGAAGGTGAGGATCTAAATGCAGGGTTTTTAATAAAGTAAAACATTAAACAGATAACACAGAACTCAAGGAGCAAAACCACAAAGATCACAGAGACAGAAGCAACCATTACATGTACAACAACTGACAAAGTAACAAGTGAAACACAAGGGCTATAAATATACAGGGGCAAACAACCTAACTAGGTAATGAGGAAACAGCAACAAGCAACACCATTACATCACTTGTCCACTGTGGCACCGCCCCCCACCGTCAATTTAGATTTTTTTTTCCTAATAAAATCATCAGTTCAGTAAGAGAACAGACACTACAATTAAAGACTGAACGTGCCTGCTTAATAAATCGTGAGCCGAACGATAGTCACAGCACAGATCAGCAACAGGAGTCAGATTTCATTTATCACGAGAATGAGGAGCTGACTGACAAGATTATGGCGGACTATTTGGTGTAAAAGCAAAATGTAAAAGCGCCTATAAGCGAATTTGTCATTGCTCTGTTTTGTTGTTGTGTTTTTCATTAAGAATAATAGGCTAATGATCACCATTCAAGCAGAGTGTGTCCACGGGCACGGAGCAAGAAGAACAGAGCAACTGTTTTCAGTTCATTCCTATGGTTGGAATTAATTGAAAATGCTCTTTCTACTTCGCAGCATTAGGATTGCCCATGCGCATTTTAGTTTCGCTTTCAAATTAGTGATTTAAAAGCCCCCCCGGTGATCCCGGTATAACAGGTGTTGTCACACTTTGGTTAACCTGTGGGAAAATATCCTCACCGTCACATCCATACCATTTAGGGACTGGTTTGATTTACTGACACAGAGACAAAGAACATCTGACTGTACATGAATCATTGTATACATCATGTCCGTGCCGGTGTCTGTGCCATTGTTTGTGCCAGTGTGTCCTCGTCAGTGCCGGTGTCCGTGCCTATGCCGGTGTCTGTGCCGTTGTGTCTGTGCCGGTGTGTCCGTTCCGTGCTGTTGTGTCTGTCCATGCCGGTGTGTCCGTGTCGATGCCTGGGCCGGTGTCCGTATCAATGGAGGTGTCCGTGCCATTGTGTCCAGTGCCGGTGTCCATTTCGCACCGGTGTGTCCGTGCCAGTGTCCGTGCTGGTGAGACCGTGTCAGTGCCGGTGTCCGTGCCGGTGTGTCCATGCTGGTGTGTCTGTGTCAGTGCCAGTGTTCGTGCCGGTGTGTCCGTGCTGGTGTGTCCGTTTCAGTGCTGGTGTCAGTATCGGTGTCTGTGCCGGTGTGTCCGTGTCAGTGCCGGTGTGTCCGTGCCGTTGTGTCCGTGCTGGTGCCAGTGTCCGCGCCGGTGTGTCCGTGCCGATGTTCATGCCGTGCCGGACTTCCATATTAGGAAAATATATACTATGAATGTCACTGGGCACCAGCAACTGTTTGGTTAGCCACATTCTTCAAAATAACTTTTATTTTCAACAAAAGAAAGAAACTTATTTGAGTTTAAAACAACTTGAGAGAGTAAATGATGACAATTTTCATTTTTGGGGGAACTATCCTTTTAATGTTTATAAAACAACAACAAAGAGAAAATCACTGCTCTGGAAACTTGAATAGTAGGTTTAATACGTATCAATGTATAATTTACACAGTCTATGTAGTGTTTTATTTTTATATTTGTTAAATTCTTTCTTGATTGCTTCTGTTAAATACACCTAATGTAGCTGAAAAAATAAATCACAGTTTATTTCATTTGCATATTATATGTTGTGTATATGTTATGTGTATCTTTGTTCTTATCTTTTAATAACAAAGAAAATCATTTGTATCTTCGCCACTTTGGCCTAAATGTCTGCCATTCCTTTTTTAATTTATATTTTGTTACCTTGTAAGGCTTTTGTTTTTAAAATAGGGACATTAGTTTGGCTGTAATGCTCAGTCACTTGCAAAATAGTAAAACCAACACGAATTTTTTTTTTTTAATCGTGAATAGTGATTTTCCTGAAAAAATATATGTTGTCTTATTCATCATTAATGCTTTGTATTTTTTTGTATAAACAAAATAATAATAAATATAGCTGCGAGCAGCGATTACGGGCCCAAGCCGGTGGCACCGCAACCCCGGTGCCTTTAGGGTGGCGGTGCCGCCGGCTTTGGCCCTTTATCGCTGCTCGCAGCTATATATATATATATATATATATATATATATATATATATATATATATATATATATATATATATATACACATACATATATATATTTATTTATTTATTCATTCATTCATTCATTTTTTTATTTTTTTATTATTATTATTATTTTTTTATTCAGATTTTATGATACACTCAAAATATTCCACAACAAATCCTTTAAATTTAATGTAAAAGTAAAAATGAAAGTAAGCAGTGTTGGGCTCACGTAACCCTCTCATCAGAATCAAAATGTTTCAACATTTGCGATGTATTTGGATGCTAAACTATTCTTTATTATAGGCTTTGTTCTTCACTCGTGTTCCAATATTGATGGAAAAAATCATCCTCTTCACATGCGCAAAAATTTGCTTGGAAACATCACAGTGGAGCGAGGGGTGCTTACTGTGAATGTACGAATTGTACTACTGACTATTTAGAGCAGTGTAATTTTTATATGTTAGGTTGACTATTTTATTATTATATTTTATTAAGGCTATAATGAACAGGCTGCGATGTCAAGATTGTAATGCTGGAGTGTGTGTGTGTGTGTGTGTGTGTGTGTGTGTGTGTGTGTGTGTGTGTGTGTGTGTGTGTGTGTGTGTGTGTGTGTGTTCATGTTTTTCTATCCCGGTGGGGACTTTAACCTGAATGCACACAGACTCATGGGGACTCGTGTCACAGTGGGGACCTAAATAGAGGTCCCCATGGGTAAACAAGATTATAAATCATACAGAATGAGTTTTTTTGGAAATGTAAAAATGCAGAAAGTTTTATGGGATAGGTAGGTTTAGGGGTAGGGTTAGTGTGAGGAGATAGAATATACAGTTTGTACAGTATAAAAACCATTAAGTCCATGGAGAGTACCCACAAAGATAGTAAACCGTGTGTGTGTGTGTGTGTGTGTGTGGCGTGGGCGCGATTGAACAGTAGACACATAAAAACATACTCCATCATTATACAGGACGACATTCAGACTGCAAAGTGTTAACTTATATTTGTGTACAGTTGCAATAAAACACAAAATTGTGCTTTTGTAAAATAATTTCAAGCAATCCACCCCCCGAAAGGCGCTAATTTTAAAATGAAACTAAAATGCTCATGGCTGCACGGGCATTCATAACGGTGCACGTCCACGGCGAGGAACGAGCAGAACAATTTTTATATGTTAGGTTGACTATTTTATTATTATATTTTATTAAGGCTATAATGAACAGGCTGCGATGTCAAGATTGTAATGCTGGAGTGTGTGTGTGTGTGTGTGTGTGTGTGTGTGTGTGTGTGTTCATGTTTTTCTATCCCGGTGGGGACTTTAACCTGAATGCACACAGACTCATGGGGACTCGTGTCACAGTGGGGACCTAAATAGAGGTCCCCATGGGTAAACAAGATTATAAATCATACAGAATGAGTTTTTTTGGAAATGTAAAAATGCAGAAAGTTTTATGGGATAGGTAGGTTTAGGGGTAGGGTTAGTGTGAGGAGATAGAATATACAGTTTGTACAGTATAAAAACCATTAAGTCCATGGAGAGTACCCACAAAGATAGTAAACCGTGTGTGTGTGTGTGTGTGTGTGGCGTGGGCGCGATTGAACAGTAGACACATAAAAACATACTCCGTCATTATACAGGACGACATTCAAACTGCAAAGTGTTAACTTATATTTGTGTACAGTTGCAATAAAACACAAAATTGTACTTTTGTAAAATAATTTCAAGCAATCCACCCCCCGAAAGGCGCTAATTTTAAAATGAAACTAAAATGCTCATGGCTGCACGGGCATTCATAACGGTGCACGTCCACGGCGAGGAACGAGCAGAACAGAGTGAACGTTTTTCAGTTAATTCCTACTTCCATAGGAATTCATTTGAAACGCTCGCTCAACCAATATAAATGTCAGTGCGGAAGAACATATTTTACTTTAGTTTTTAAGTTAGCGATTAAAAAGCCCCCAGCGGTGTCACACGTCAGTTAACCGGTGGTAAAATATTCTCACCGTCACATACCTAGTATATTTATATATAGATATAATAGGCCTACCTGATTTTGAACACAAGAGGGCAGTATAGCACTATGTTTGACTTTATTTATGTATTGTTTAGACTAAACAACCATTCTGGCAGTTTTTAAACTTAAAATTCATTCTTAAATTGAAAAAAAAAAAGAATAAAATGTTTAGTTGTGATGTTTGTATACTTTTATATAGAAATAAATGGTATATAATTACATTTTTAGAAAATTTGAGGCTTTTAGTTTTTCCTTTTTGGACATTACTTTAATCCCTCGCCATAGCAAAACCGTTTGAGATATTTATAATCCGTTCACAATTTAGCATATTTAATGTATTTTCATCATGTTGAAAAAGTTTGGTGGGAATAAAATAAATAGTTTAAGAGGAGTGGCTAAAAATTCATAGGCTGATTTTGCAAAAAAATCCACATTCAGACCAAAATATCTGACTTCCTTTTGCTCTGAGCTAATGAATGTAAATTAGAAAGTTGTCCGGCTTGATGAGAACAATATAAAATTTTTTTTTTTTTACTGTATTTAAAACTAACCCCCCCACTTTTGTCAAAAGCATGTTGAAAGTGACACACTTCCTGCTGCCAGTTGGTGGCGCTATAACTTTGACTCACAATAGTCACATCCATCTGATCGGCCTCTTACCACGAACACACTGCTGAAGTTTCATCAAGATCAGTTGATGTATGCAGAAGTTATAACACTTCGTGTCTCTCTTTTCTCGCCATAAATTCGTTTCCTCACCACGGCCAAACCGTTCAAGATATCAAAAATCCGTCCGCAATTTAGCATCCTCAATGTCTTTACTTCATGCTGACTGAGTTTGGAGGTGATTGAATGAATTCTCTAGGAGGAGTACATCACATTCCACAGCAAGCGTTTTCCAAACAACCCATAATAGCTGACTTCCTGTTGGGCTGGCGTGAAACTTGTCAGAAGGAAAGTTGTTCGGCCCGACGAAATCTATATGTGTACCGAGTTTCATATTACTTCATGCAAGCGTGTTTGATATATGGACCAAGTTTTCAGACCCTGTTCAAGAGGGCGCTGTTGAGCCCCCCTGCCACGCCCGTTTCTGAAACTTTTCACATGTCTACTGGCTAATACGTGTTATGTGTCTGTCGAGTTTCATCCAATTTCAAGCATGTTAAGAGTCTCAAACGCATCCGAAAAGAATATTAAAACTTGATGCGTTGCCACGGCAACAGTATCTAAGATATCAATAATCCTTTCACAGGTCTACATCTGCCCTGTGTTTACATTATACACATAAAGTTTGAAGCAAATCGGGTAAAATTAAGAGGGTGACTTCAAAGCATTTTGAAAGTGACACACTTCCTGCTGCCAGTTGGTGGCGCTATAACTTTGACTCACAATAGTCACATCCATGTGATCGGCCTCTTACAACGAACACACTGCTGAAGTTTCATCAAGATCAGTTAATGTATGCAGAAGTTATAACACACTTCCTGTGTCCCATTATTCGCCATAAATTCGTTTCCTCGCCACGGCCAAACCGTTCGAGATATCAAAAATCCGTTCGCAAGAATTCATCCTCAATGTCTTGACTTTATTCTCACCGAGTTTGGTGGCGATCGGATGAAATCCCTAGGAGGAGTATTTCACATTCCATTGTATGCGTTTTCCAAACAACGTATAATAACCGACTTCCTGTTGGGCTTTTGTAAAACTTAGAGCACGAAAGTTGTTCGGCCCGATGAGATCTATATGTGTACTGAGTTTCATATTATTACATGCAAGCGTGTTTGATTTATGGACCAAGTTTTCGGACCCCATTCCAGGGGGCGCTGTCGAGCCCCCCTGCCACGCCCCAGTACCAGCTTCAGCCCGGCCCTGATGGCCGCAGGTTCTGACGTGTGTGCAAAATTTCAAGAGTTTTTGAGCATGTTAAGGGCCCCAAAAGTGGCAAAAAGGCAAAAAAAAAAAAAAATGAAAAAAAAAAAAAAAAAAAAAAAAAAATCCTTACGGAAACAATAGGGCAGGGGTCGGCAAGTAACTTTGGCCGAGGGCCAATATTTTTTTTTGCCAGTAGGTGGCGGGCCAGCTACACAGAGTAGGCCTATGGATACAAATTAAATACTCTTATATAGGCCTATAATCGCAGAATATGATGGGTCCGTCACTGTCCGTGGATCATTCGTTCAATCGTTTTTTCAAATTAAAACCAAAAATAAAAAGATGAAAAACTACTTGTTTTTCCATTATTTATTTCCTGAACTAAAATGAAAAAACAAATAACGACGGGTTTTCTGATTGTACTCAGATCAAAAATAGAAAAAAATTATTACTGGATTAGACTAATTTTAATTTTGATTTTTTATTTTGAATTTAACACCTTAAGCATATATCAAGGAAATAATTTAAAACAGATCAAGTACTATTGTGGTAACAGATTACAGCCATTTTAATAAAGGTGTGAATCATGCCTCATTCGCTTACAGTCCGACTTTGGAACTTTATTCCTTTTTTATTATTATTATTTATTCGGGACACACACATACACACCTAAGGTTTAAGGAGGTCTGTCAATATAAATATTACGCTATTTTAACATTGTAGGCCTACTGTCAGCAGAGAAAAAAATGCCAAAGAAAAAAATTATGAAATATAAATAACATAAATTAAATAGGACAAAAGCAGCCTATCACTCAAATTTCTAAGCAACCTAAACGAAAATCATATTGCCCTACTGACAAATGAAGTAGGCTATTTTCTGCCGAACTATTTCAAACATCCTTGCAAAAAAAGAATGTTGTTGGCTGACAATGGTTTCAGTACCAAACAGCTCCTCAGAGCTCGGTGTAGCCTACAGGTGGTCAGAATTAAGTGCGGATACGCTGTCAAAAGGTGTTGGAATGGGCTATTGTCAGTCAGACCGCCCGCTCCGTCCAAAGTACACCAGAGTTCTGACCGCTACAGTCTTTTGACGCGCGAATGGACACAAAGTGGTCAAGCGTAACTAGACGTGGCAGGCGCGAATTTGACGCGCTATTCGCGTCCGGTTTGAACGTACAGTTATACTTTAAAATGTAATCCCGCGCCGCATGATTCCCTATGTGTGTTTCACACAGTATGCGGCGGTGAAATCGCCGCGCGACTACGGCTTTTCTCAAGTATTGGAAGAGTTTTGTGCAGCATTTAGGACTTCCATAATAATCCGGCGGGCCAGAAAATATTGCTGGCGGGCCAGTTTTGGCCCGCGGGCCGCCAGTTGCCGTTCCCTGCAATAGGGCCTTCGCCCTTTCAGGGCTTGGGCCCTAATAATAAAAAAAAAAAAAATAATATATATATATATATATATATATATATATATATATATATATATATATATATATATTATATATATATATATATATATATATATTTATTTATTATTTTTTTTTTTTGGGTCCATTCTGTGCATGAGAAGTTGGCATATTTCCATGAGAAGAGTATCCCTTTTGACCGCTCAGCATGTCGTCAGATAAAGGGCCATACAGTGCACTCAGCACTCTGCCATGTTTTGCATGCTCATCTAAGAGACAAGACCTCATTCCATAGGCTCTGTTGGGACAGTTGGATGAATAGTGCTGCTTTAGATGAGGTATTTGTTTGCAGTAGCTTGCTCTTCCTCAGAGTTGAGCTTTAAGAAAGAACAGATCTGTCACCCTGGATCCTGCCTGAGATGCGTCAAGCTGCCTCAGGGCTTCAGCTAATTGGCTGCTGGATCTCTCCAGAGGGACTTGAAGTGGTAAGGCTGGAACCTGGAAGGAGTGCTTTTGAGTGTAAGAACAGTGCACACATGTAGCCTGACTCTTATTTATTATTCAAGGTGTCCTAAGGTTAATTCAAAATGATGTCGCTTGCGATTATGTAGTGAATAAATCAGAGCCATGAACACATAAACTTTGAAAAATGGACGTACTATATGTTGTACGTACACCATTAGTGTCCGGCAGGCTAATGGTTAATGTGGTTAAAGTGGTTATCATTATTTTCAGGCCATACATCTGTTTCTCTGTATCACAATGATTTATTGTGCTTTCTGAGAACACTTGCTCTCCCTTTGATAAATGTTGTATCTGTGTTCATGGCACCTTTCCAGGTTCTGCTAGATGCTTAACATCTGGAATAAGGTCCGTAAATCAGTTTCTGATAAGAAACCTGCTATAGTTGTTGCTAGTTGAAATATTTTAGATGTTTATGTTATGAAAGGACATTTAAACATCACCATGGTTACTTCTTAATTGTTTAATCTGATTTTAAGCATAATTGACAAGTCTTTTTGTTTGTATTTTTTTTTATTCTCAATGTGTTACCATTTTTGAGGGAAAAGCAGCTCCCTTATATGGTAATTTGTCATGAATTGGTAATATGAGCAGAAATATATGACAAACAAAACATTGATAACATTTATAGTTTAAAAAAAAATTGAATACTAAAAAAAAACTATATAATAATTGAATCTATGTATTTTAGCTTAATTGTTTTCTGACCCTAAAACAGTTATATGGCATGATAGGTCGGGTCATGACAGGACATACATTTTCTAAAGGACGCATAACATTAATCTCAAGAACTATAGCATTTTGATTATGGTTATAACACAATGAATAGAAAAATCAAACGTGAAGTGTGCCTCTCATTTCTAAACACTAATTTTAGCAGATGTGTGTCTAGAGTGAACAGGAAGTGGCTCAAATGGAAAATTAATTTGGTGTTTTTTGATGGAGAATTGATTTTTTTTGGAAGTGTATGTAATATATGTTTTTAAAGCACATTGGGTCACTCAAGCTCAGAATGAAATACCGCAGCATTAGCTTCTTTACGCATGCTGTCATTTTGATCGATGTTGGTAACTTAAGTTATATATATATATATATATATATACATACATATACATATATATATATATATATATATATATATATATATATATATATATATATATATATATATATATATATATATATATATAAATTCAGCTGTTTCAATTGTAACTATATTTCAGAATATTGCTTTCTTTACTCTATTTTTGTTAAAAAATTAGCCTTTGTTAGCATTAGAGACTTCTTTCAAAAACATTAAGAAATAAAAATCTTACCGACCACAATCTTTTGAATGGTAGCTGAGGTAATATAGTTCATTCTATATTAAACTAAACTTCATTCTATAGTTTAGTCATCTAGTTTGCAAGTTTTTGGTTTACATACCGACACAATCTATTAGAGCATGTTTATTACTTGATTATGAAGCTTCTTCATCTGTATTCATGGATTCTAGCAGTGATGTTCTGCCAATCTCAGTTAGCAGCTTGGCTCATTGCGGATCCCCACCGTAATGTCATTAGAGTAAGCTATGCCGTTTGCACTTCATTTCTTTCGATTTTTTTGCAGAGAAAAATTAAGTTTGCCATTCGTGTCATCTCTGTCTGCGGCATTAGTAAGCAGATGGAAATGGCGTCTATTATTATTGGTATTTAATTTTTAAAAGCAATATTTTATTTGCAGAACACTTGTGATCTACTTTCAGTTTTAAGTCAGATTTTATCCAGCTGCTTAGATCTGACTGCTCTGTGTTCGCCTTAGCTGTTGTGATATTAAATGAGCCAGAAGTCTTTGATAAAGAGCTAAGGTTTGAAGCAAAGCCAAAGGAGCGAAGATGTCGTCCCTTCCTCCACCCTGAGAGATGCTCACATTTCTTTAAGTAGAAGATTTAGTTTGCCAGATTTACTCTGCAGGTTGGCAAACAGACAGACTGCTTTATGTAGCATTGGCATTCTAAGAAATTAAATTGCCCATATAATTACCAGCAAAGCACTTTGTTGTTTGGGATGTGCTTTTGTGTGGTTAAAAATGCCAAATGTTTCATTAATTGAATGGGCTTGTTGGCTGCAGAACGCCTGTTGACATATGCTCAATGCAAAGAATTGTGGGAAAAGCTTATTTTGTTTATTTGCTGAAGTGACCCTTGAAGCCACTTATTCAGCACTGATGTCATCTTCACTCTGTTATTCTGTTGTGCTGTGATTGCTTTATATTGAATATTTGCATGCTTTGTTTCACTGCTTAACTGTCATCTATTATAGCCGCCACAAAATAGTATTGCAATATTTTACTTGAGCTATTTGATTTACCGAAACAGGTGTTTGAACGGGATCAAAAGAACTCGATGCTCTTTGAAATATTGTGCACCAATGAACCATTGACAATAAGACCCAAAACATATGCTATAAAGTTACAATTTTAAGAAAATGCACCATATTCATAACATAATTTATGCACTTTTTGAAGATTAAGATTTGAGATTAATTAGCATTTATTATTATTAATTAATTAGCATTAATTAGCATTTAATTGATGTAATTTGAGTGAAGGACTGTATAGCAGGGACAAATGTATGAAATTCATAAGAGGAACAGGTAGTTTGTGTGCTTTCATCTTCATGAAGTTATCAGAATGCAACAGAAGAACAACACTCCAAGTCTTTAGTCCTCTGAGAGAAATGTCAATTTACTTTGGAAAGCTTCCCAGGCAGAAAAGTCACAGTAGGTGAGGAGAAAGCTGGGTAAACCGGATGGCCTTTGAGAGTGACGGCCTGACTGAAAATGCACTATCTGGGAACTGTCACTAACTGACAGATAGCTTCTTTGCTGAGCTGAAGAGCCTACTTGTACTGAACGATGCATTAAGATGACACTTACATGAGAGCCAAAACTACTGGCAAGCTTTAGTGATGGACAGTCCATCATGATGTGTCCTCCCTGCATATTCACTTTCTCTGGCTCTCTACCCTTGTCTGAATCCTGTCTTAGACTCTCTTGCACCCCGCAGACTTATTGCCTGTCTCTCTTTGTTCAGGTTATGTGGAGTTTCAGATCCTTCGAAGTAGAGCTGAGAGAATACTGAAGTTGGGAGTTGGAATACCTGCTTTATCTGCTTTGTACATAACAACAAACTCACACAGGACTGCAAACACAAGGAGCATAAATAGGGAGCAAATCCCTATTTATGCTCCTGTGTTTGCAGTCCTGTATGAGTTTGTTGTTATGTCCTGCCCTGCTCTGCCCTGCCTTAACCTGTCCTACCCTGCCCTGTGTTTGGATCCAGAGTTTTCTCCCATATAGTTTTTATTTGTTTTATTTTCTATATAACAAAAAAAGCCAATTGTTCGGCATATTGAGTCCTCGCCTCATCCCTTACCCAAAACCCGATATTTCTATATTTATTTATTTCTGTAATTTTAGTACTTCAACTTCAACTTATTTACTTCAACATTCCATTTTTTTATCCTAATATTTATTATTCATTTCAGCTTTATTTCACATCAGAGGATTATATGTTTGTTTGGAGCATTTGACTGCACAGTGTAATGGAGAGTGACTTAAATCTTGTTCAGTTCTTCACAGAGAGCTATCGAACAGCATGGCTTGAATCTTTGCAGTTATTCATCATTGCAGTATTACGGTTGTTTATAACAAACTTTATCACATTTTATTGACTGATTGCGTGTTCTTCTGTTATGGAACTTCGAAGAAAACCTTTTGTTTGTATCTCAGAGAATCCGTGCTGGGCAGCGTGTGCTGGGCAGCGTGCTCTGAATGAATGTGCACCAATATGCTGAGTTATGTAGGGCATACCTAGAAGCATCAGGTGTATTGCTGCATCACGCAGATAAGAAAGTCATTTAGCTCTGCTGTGATGCGTAAGTGCAACACACTCTCTGCTGGATGCCTGGGATACCACACATATGACTTTCTGAATGGCCTCACTGGACATGAAAGATGATATACTTGATATCGTCCTGCTGTATGTCAAGGAAAGTTAGACAACCTTTTTTGTGAGTGATTTATTCATTACATGTAAGAAAATATATATTTTTTCAAGTTTTTTAACAATTGTCTATTGAATTTAGTATTTATCTATCTATCTATCTTTTCTCTCATCTTTATTTCTGTATTTTGTCCTCTTCTTTCTCTCTCACGTTTGTGTAGATTTGTTAGTGATAGTGTAGGCAAGAGAGACTCATGACACATTTTTTAAAAGAAAATGAAAGAATCCATTTTCAAATTTAAGCACAAGCAAGTCGAGACACTTCTAACGCATATGACGGAAATGTATTTATTATGTGTTGTAGGACAATTAGAGTTTTTATTTTTTTTAAGCATTTTGAGGCTGTGATTTATATGTATTCTCAAAAGTGCTTATTGGAAGCCATCCAGCCAGATCACAGCTCACCAGAGTGAGAAACTGCTTTCCAGTTTTGTGTGTAAAATACAGATGGTAATAAAATGAAAATAAAATGGTCAGATTAAAAACAAAATAAAATGGTCAGATTTGAGGGACAAATTTACAGTTTATGTCAAGTTTAGGCTTACAACACTCTCAGATAAAAGGTACAAAAGCTGTCACTGTGGCGGTACCTTTTCAAAAGGTACACCTTTGTACCTAAAAAGTGCATTTTAGTCCCTCAAAGGTACATATTGGTACCAAAATTGTACATATTAGTACCTAAATGGTACATATTAGAACCCTTTTGAAGGGTACTGTCCCAGTGACAGCTTTTGTACCTTTTTTCTGAGAGTGAACCAGGGTTAGGTGCATCTATTACATCAGTGTTATTCACCTATTTTTTCACTCTGATTTTTAGGGAAAATTATGGGTAGGGTTAGGTTTATGGGTAGGGATAGGGTTAGGACTATGTAGTTGGGCGGAATGTTGTTCCAGGACATGTCTTACTTGGCAAAATCAATGTGACCCAGGGAATGGATTGTGGGCGGTTCATGGGCGTATTAAAGTTATCTCTGTCTGTCTCTCTCTCTCTCACACACACACACACACACACACACACACACACACACACACACACACACACACACAACTTTTCCTTGCAGTTGCATGATCTGCCAGTAGGTGCCGGTGTTGCTCTGAACAGGCTTTGCAACTGACATCTCTTAAAAGGGTTTATTTACAAGCGTAAATACATTGATATATGAGACATATATTTGCGAGAAAGAGAAAGATTGAGCTCTCAGCCTCAGGAGATAGAGATTAACTCTGGTTGTACTTCACCCTGTGTCTGTAGGCCTGGTCCAACTGGCACTGGAGTATCATAGTACCAAGCATCCATTATTACTATAATAGATCTTCTCTACATGGCACAAAGATCGATGGGCACGGAATATGCCAAACAGTCACTTAGTCAGGTCTTTGATCCAGCACAGAGTTTCCTGGGAGGAGAGAGATCCAGTGTCTGCTGAGAAACTAAATTTGATGGTCTTCTGTTAAAGAATCTGTTTAGCCTCTTCTTAGCATTCTTACATCTGTCTGTCTGTCTGTCTGTTTAAAGGTGATGTTGGGTGACGTCACTTCTTGTTGTCGTTTAAAGTATTGTCAAACAAAATGGAGTCTTGCTAGACCCTCCCTCCTCCTCATCTGCGCACTAACCCCCCAAACCACACCCCAAATTTTTCTTGTCGGCTATTGGCTGGAACAGTTTGTTATGTTTTGTGATGCGGGTTAGCCCAGTTTGATTTTCTTGTCCTTTGTGGAGCCTGGGGTGTCTACAGAGACCGCGTTTTTTTACAGTGTGTTCAGGGGACAGGCAGCGGATAGTGAGATGTTTGCTGTATGTGACAAAAAATGTTTTGGCCTAAAAAACGCGTGACATCGCTTAGAGCACCTTTAATATACTGTATGTAAGCAATAATATGATACCCCCCCCCCCATCCCTAGTTTTTAGTTTTTCTAGGTATGCCTATGGTATGCTTGAACAACTGTCTCTTTCTGTCAGTGTTTCTGCAGTAGTGTACTGAGCTCCAGTGAAAGGGCACAGTGTGCAGGAGGCCATGGCTGCTTCCCTTGCTTGGACATGGGGTCATGTACGCTTCTAAGAATCCTCCATTCAAACAGTACATCTATGGCCACTTTAAACTTCACAAGCCTGTGACTGCCTGTGAAAAGTAGTTCTGTTTTTTTTTTTTTTTTTTTCCTGAAACAAGATCTTGACACATATAAAATAGAGATTTATGAGTAAAGTATTGGTGGAAGTAATCTTGTTTTAATGTAGCTGGCATGTGTTGTGTAAGTCTGATTTAAATGAAATGCAGGCAAAGATAGGCTGCAGATAATTTCCAGCACAATTACCCTCTAAATACCTCTCCCTTGAAAACATCTCTTCTCCAGTTGAAATATAGTCTTAGCCATGATTGAACCTCTTTTATATGCTGCGGCCATAAGCAAGGTGTTTATCATGAGACAGAGTAAATGTTATGGTGTAATTAACCCTCCCGCCTGAGGGGAAGTAAGCTGAACCTTTTCACACCACAGGATCAACAGCTCATAAACAACTACACCACTGTCTGCAGTCTGCACTTTATTCATTTTAGCTGAAAGCAGATCTTTGATAGAGCCATGCTTTTTAAAGTCTCTCTGTTATTTCAGGAGTTTTCGGACTCTAGCCTGTGAGTTTTCGCCTAGACTCTGATTTCTGTCTTCACCGACATGTAATAAGTTCACAGTTCATATTAGTCCTTTGGTCTCACACTCACAAATCCCATTTGCTCAGGGGCTGTGAAGGACATAAGAGTTTATTGGCTTGTGAATGGGAGTTGCCACGTTCATTTGTATGAGATGTGACTGATATGGCTTCAGTTTGCCCCTCAAACAATAAGCATTCACTTTGGAGCATCTGGGTCTGAAATGATGAACAGCGGTGGCCCAAAGCAGAAAAATAAGAGCTGCGTAAACAGTATTTGGGTCCGATCAATGTCTACCTGGCAGTTTAGTCCCTAAGAGCAAATGTCTTTGAGCTGAGAGCAGCCATCTGAGTCAGTGAGGACAGCCTGTCTACTCTGTGGGCGGACTGACAATAAATCATAGGGCACGTCAGGGATTTCATGTAGCTGGACTTTCTTTAGATACGTAAATCTCAATGAACTGAGGCTACAGAATTTGCGGCTACAGATATGTATATATAGCCTATGTATCACAAATTATAAACCGCATATTTTAAGTTTAAACAACTACATTCTTGCCTAAAAAAATACAACAACATAGTATTTGTAAAATTATAGTGGGTTTGCACCTATAAATGTACAAAGACGTTGCACTCCTATTATTTATGAATGGGAGAAACTCCAACACGCAATTTTGTGGACAGTTCACACTGCACGGACAAATGGCAACAAACATGTTTGTTGGGTTTTGGCAGATCAGTGTGTTATCCCTGTCGGTGTCTGTTACCGTTGGTTGGGGTTTGATTTCACCCTTCTGAACATGTTCAATCAGCGTTTGTCAGTGTCTGTTGGGGCAGTGTGAACATGACAGATATTTTTCAAAAAATGTACATTCCAATGGCCTATTTGTTTGTTGGTGTTTGTCTGTGCGGTGTGAATTTGCCTTAAAAGAACCAATCACTTTGTCGCAATATCATTGCGTCACTGCAGTTCCCATTAGAAACTTTGGTTCTCATAGAAACCTGATACCCACGCTTAGGACTGCACATGCGAATTAGCTGGTCTAGCTTTTTTTAATGCCATTTGAGCATAAGAAACATACTGGTGATACTGGTAGAATATCACTGGAAAGACCTCTTAGCCAATCAGATTCAAGGACCAGAAGTAACTGTTGTATGTATTTTAAACACACACACACACACACACACACACACACACACACACACACACACACACACACACACACACACAGCCTACACTGGCAATTTTAACATGCTACATGCAAAAAAGAAAACAAAAACATGCAACCAAAAAATCTAAATGGTAACACTTTAGTTTAGGGTCCAATTCTCACTATTAACTAGTTGCTAATAGGATGCATATTACTAGGATATTGGTTGTTGGTGTTTGTCTGTGCGGTGTGAATTTACCTTAACCAATCGCTGTGTCGCAATATCATTGCGTCACTGCAGTTCCCATTAGAAACTTTGGTTCTCATAGAAACCTGATACCCACGCTTTGGACTGCACATGCGAATTAGCTGGTCTAGCTTTTTTTAATGCCATTTGAGCATAAGAAACATACTGGTGATACTGGTAGAATATCGCTGGAAAGACCTCGTAGCCAGTCAGATTCAAGGACCAGAAGTAACTGTTGTATGTATGTTAAACATACACACACACACACACACACACACACACACACACACACACACACACACACACACACACACACACACACACACACACACACACACACACAGCCTATACACTGCCAATTTTAACATGCAAAAAAGAAAACAAAAACAAGCAACCAAAAAATCAAAATGGTAACACTTTAGGGTCCAATTCTCACTATTAACTAGTTGCTAATAGCATGCATATTACACAAATATATTTGCTGTTTATTAATACTTATAAAGCACATATTAAAGGTACAATATGTAAGAATTTTGTATCAAAATATCAAAAAACCACTTGCAAAGTGTTATATATTTCTTTCAATTGTGTACTTCCATTAACCTAAATGTTTCCAAGGATTTGTAAATTCAGGGAAATTCACAATTTTAAATAGCGCCTGTCCCTTATCACTTGTCGCCTGTCAATGACATAATATCCGCGTTATCCCTGGTTTACGCTTGTACTGCCATAGTAACCATGGCGACAGATGTGGACAACTTCGTAATGTCTAGCGGCACGCTGTTGTTTCGTTCAAACATTATGGACCATGGCAAGCAGACGTTGGGGATAAAAGGAGAAATAAAACGAGGATCAATATCGGTGTGGCGTTTTCGAGATGCCGAGAGCTCCACGTCTGTGACAAACTTGGACTTGACAGAGCTTCACGACTTGACGAGACGCTGCTCTTGTATGTACTTTATTAGACAGGTGAGCAACTGTACATAAAAATAATTAATGGTATATAGCTCAACATGATGAAATGTTAGAATATGATCAGTCTAATGTTGATCTAGCTTACTGCTAGTCTCATATACAAACTAACATAGAATAACATTATAACTTTCAACTCACTCAAATGCTGTTTAGATACTGTAACGTTAGACTAATTTAAACAGCGCTGCGTTACCTCACAAGTTAAATTCGTCAAATAAACTTTGAGTAGAAGTCTCACACACACAGACTAGTTCAGTACTTGCGGGTAGTTCGGTAGAATGAAATGTCCTCATTCCTTAATATTCCTAAAAAGGGACTTGCGTGTGGCGCTGATATCTGTCTCTCATTAGCAATCTCGCCCTGCTTCATAACACAGTCATGTTAAAATGTTTACTGGATGTGTTTTGTGCGCAGGTTTGCTAGTTTCTTTGAATCAATTGAAAAATGCCAAGTAGCCATTTTGTCGAGCAAGCTGTCATGAACCTGGATTTTGCAGATGAATCAGCAGTTTAACACTCTTGTCATTGAGGTTTCAGCCGCTGGCTACATGTTCCAGAACGTCTGGGTTTGAGAACAGCACGTCAGGGACGATAAGGACTATCTCTGAGGAGATCACAGCTTTTGCGTTCTTTTGGAAGCCTGTGTGCCATCCACTCCTGATAAAGGACAAAAACATGTACCAGCAAAAGCCGAAGAAAACTCTAAACTGCTATAGGCAGATAAATCCTGAAACTCAACTATGGGACAGGGCAACTGTGCTGCTTAATAATCAGAGAGGGATACTGCCAGACTCAGACTTCAGTCCCACAAGACCTTCTGTGCGAAGCAAGTCACTTAATGACTGACCTACAAATACACTTCTCCTTTGACTGTGTTCAAGGCTCAAGGAGTATGTGCAATTAGGTAAATAGTTAAGTGACTTTGAAAAAGAACACAACTCTGTGTCAACAGTGGACAAACACTTTTGTTTGAGCAGCTGTTTTTAGGAGACACACGATCCCTGAAGTGTGTATTTTGTTCTCCACAATTGCCACCAGTAATGATTTTTGGGATGCATGATATGCACCATATTTTTTTATTTATCGTAAGTTTTTAGGGATTTTATTTTTAATTGACTTACTTTACTTAATATACAGTACTATGCAAAAGTCTTAGTCACATTAGTATTTCCACAAAGAAAAAATGGTTTTAAGCCAGTTATTTATATATTTTGCTGTGTGTAAGTAGGAAATATCAGTTTGCATTTCCAAACATTCCTTTTGCCATTAATTGCAATAATCCAGTGAGATTTTTGTATGCACAAGGAGTCTGACATCAGCTGGCCTGCTCCACACAGAGATATGATCTCATCATCATCATATATTTTAAATAAATATAAAATATAAATATGTTTACCTAATTCATGTCTAAAATGTAGTTACATATTACAGTATATAATGATCTATCAATCATGACATTATGAAGACATTAGTTGCTGCTCCATTTCTGCCTGTTTACAATAGCACTAAAGGAAGATATGAATGAGAAGTGGGGACCGGTTACCGGGGCGACTAAAAGTGGACAGAGCCAGCCTCTCAGTCCCTTATTTGCCAAGGAGGCGTGAGAGAGAGGGAGCCAGGGGAGTGGAAAGGAAGGACAGCGTGCTGCATGTGTACAGTTACACACGAAAACACACACACAGTCACAGACTACTCAGTCAGTCCAGGGAGACAGAGGCAGTGCTGGTGTCTCTGTAGAGTTCTGTCTCTCTGTTTTGCACTCAGCTGTATCCATTAGCCAAGATGCCGCAGAGAAAGAGGAGTTTCACTTTTGGAGCGTACGGCGGGTAAGAGCAAATGCGGTTTACCAAAACATTTCACGTTCACTTTTCTCTTCTTACTCTGTGATGTGAAGGGTGATTATAAAGAATCGGTCAGGATATCAGCCAATGATGTTACAGTCTCTGTAGGGAGATATGATAACGGCATGTTTGAATGCTAATGCATTGTAAAAGCAGTAGCACTGTGTAATCGCAACAAGCAGACTTGATTTCATCACTGGTATATATTTGAATGACAGGACTGCTCTAGTGTGCAATGCATTACGTCGGCTCTGGTGAACTGCTCTCCTGCAAGTAAACCATGTTATTAAAGGCCATTATAACGGAGAGTGTAATTGAGTTTGGATTGAATTAGACACTGCGGTTGACTGAAGCAGACATGCATCCATGCAGAAACCTTGTGTCTGCGGAGCAACCAGGGAGGTTAACGTAATCACAAGCTGTTTGCCCTATCAATCCGGCCTTGAGAATTCGATTAAGCCCTCATTAAGTGATCTGTTGATTCAGTATAGGGAGGAATTCAAACCTGAGTTTCTGTTCGACTGAATACCCACAGACTCCAGTGAGATTCCTCTGCCTGTTAACGGATCCTGTCTGCTCAACAGGTGCAAGGCTGCCATATTTCAGCTCTGTGTTGTCAAGGACAAGTGTTATCTGTGCCTGCATAACTGATCTGATCAGACCTGTCCCACCAGGACTGTCCTTAAATAGATGCATGCATTTCCAGTCAAAGGTTTAGACACATTTGACTGAATTTATTTGCCATGGTCGGTTGATCTTTAAAGGTGTATGCTTAAATGCTTGAAAATTGTTTTGGAGACCATTATAATTTGTGCTTGCACATGAATTTCTTTACAAAACACAAATCTTTATATATACTTATATATAAAACTTTAATTCATGTAAGAGTAATAAAATGTATTTATAAAATATCATTCAATGTCAATTCTCTTTTCGTATTGAAAATTAAATAGACATTTAAAATAAATTAATTGCAACGAAATAATATTAACTTTTTATTGTATGCATTTTAAAACAATAATAAAAAAGTTCGGTAACTCTTTATTTTACAGTGTCCTTGTTACATATGTTACATGTACTTACCATAGTAATAACAGTAAATTATGCATAATTACATGCAATTAACCCTCAACCAAATCCTAATCCTACCCTATCCCTATAGCAAGTATGTAGTTGCTTAATATTACTCAGTACTTAAATATATAATTACACTGTAACAATGACACCTTAAAATAAAGTGTAACCAAAAGTTCAACTGGTGGTGTATACAGCACTTTAAAGGGCAGCTTGAAGTGTTTGCTTCTCTGACTTTGTTGATGGACGGGCATTATCCGTATTGAGCCTTTTTCTCATTTCACTCAGTAAATTGTCTTTGGCTGTGTTTTGACATTTTCTTGGTTCTGAAGATTGCGAAATCGAGAAGACATCATTGAAAATTGCAATGGGTGTAGATAACAAGTTAACAGATTTGCTTGCAGGTGATTGGTGTTTACATGGCCTCATGAACATGCACCTTATACAGAACCTAGACAAACGCTGAATAACTCATGTGATGTGATGTGTTATGTGATGTAGCTTCCTCACAAGACATAAAGAGTTACAGAACTGATTCCACTAGCCTTTGTTAGAATGAGGATATATTATGCAGGTTCAGGATGCGGATCTGCATGTGGAGGGTCCCCTTAGGTGACCTCAGAATGAGAGATGGAATCATTTTCTAAATTAAGTCTGGTGATGCTATGCTAGCCCATCTCTCTGGCCTCATTGACTCTTAAAGGAGAACTCCATTTTTTTGTAAATTTGGAGTGCTGTCAGTACAGAGAACAACGACAAAAATCGGTGTTGCCTACACCGTGTTATCCTCTTTTTAAAATTTGCACCCTGTTGACTTCAATGGGGCAAGTTTTAAACCTGCTTTTAGCCTCTTAACATCCTTGATGTGTCACTACAAGTGCACAGCCAATGTGAGTGATTCCTTCGGAGTGAACACGGGTGAATCTGACTGCAGTAGATGTGAAAGATATGAATAAAAATGATGTTTATTCAGCCAGCGCACATACCTGTATTTACATCCTGTTTTCGGTCGAAGTCCACAGTAGTCGATTGTCGAGTTCACGCGCATAGGTTTAGTACCTATGATCACGCGCGTGAACTCGATAATCGACTACTGTGGACTTCGACCGAAAACAGGACTCCAAATTTACAAAAAAATGAGCTCAATGTTAAAATTGACCGGAGTTCTCCTTTAATGGAGTCTAATGAAATTAGACTCCATTAAAGGAGTCTAATTTCAGACTTTGTCCCAGATTTTTTTTTTTCGTCTTTCTCTCTCCCTCACTTTGGCACCTGGGTTGAGTCATAGGACTTGACTCCAGAGCACTGAAAAAAGACTCGAAGTGGACCT
The DNA here is from genome assembly GCF_964197995.2 of Scardinius erythrophthalmus. Taxonomy (NCBI): domain Eukaryota; kingdom Metazoa; phylum Chordata; class Actinopteri; order Cypriniformes; family Leuciscidae; genus Scardinius; species Scardinius erythrophthalmus. Next base: position 24,439,658 of record NC_138235.1, read on the forward strand.
TGTTTAGAAACAGCCATCTGGAAAAGCTACTTGTTTTGCAACCAGTGGTGCCGATCACTGGTTCTTGGAGGTCAGCAGATTCTTTATGCCCAATTTCAGTGTTCCAGTGGGGCAAAGAATGGGGCAGGAAGTGAACCGAAAAGAAGTGGCTAGGAAAGACGAACAACTTGAGTAGAAAAATGGCCCTTTATTCATGTCATTTTCCTTTGATTCTGCCATGCTGACATTGTTTTCCATACCACAAATATAATGCAGATTTTAGTTAAATGACAAAGATTAAAGGTGCTTGTCAGCATTAGTTTTTCTAATGGCATTTTGAAGAGGCAGCTGAACCATTTTCATGAGGTTTTTGTTTTGCATTACAAAGACCACGTGTGCTCCTCTCAATGGTCTGTGGCCACTCATCCACCTCTAAAACCAAGACTAACCCCTCTGTCCTTCGTCTGATCTTCATCTGAATTTACAGTCACGTTCACATTCAGCGGCTGTATCGAAGACGTGACTGAAGATGGCTGGATTAATTTTAGTGTTATTTGAGGAGACAAAGACCGTTGATTAGTTCTGAAGGGCAGCTGTTAGACGCTTCCTGTACATCACATAGATGGCTGTAATGTCACATAACTCATTTTCAGCAGGGGAAGTTATTAAGAATGAATTGCACCTGTTAATAGCATTGTTTTTTTTTTACCATACACTGTCTTGCTTTAGTGCCCAATTTTCTAAAGTGAATTTACCATCATATTGTCATCATTTGATGAATTAGTACTAGAATTGGTCGATGAACAATATACACAAACTTCCATCGTGTGTGTGTTGTTGTTGTTTTTTGTGTGAATTTGGTACAATCTATAATATGGGTGTTTTTAATTTATTCGATATTAATTGTATATGCTAATTACCTTTATTTTTACACTTAGATAATCTTTGCTGTCATCTAACTCTCAGTTAAAGTTCATCTTTAAAAATGCTAATAATTTAATAACACTGGTAAATATAATCTTATCTCAAATCTCAAATGAATATCGATTTTTCATACAGTACTGTATGTTAATTTTGTGATGTCTAAATTCAAATGTATCATTTAAAATGGTTGATTTTTTATTTTAATTTAAACTACTGTTTAAACAGTCAATAATTATTTTTATTTTTGTACATAAATTAAGAATTATATTTCACAAGGATGCATTAAATTGATCAAAAGTGATAAAAAAGACATTTTCTGAAGGATCATGTGACACTGAAAACTTGTGATGGTTGCAGAAAATTCCGCTGTGTATTACAGAAATAATTTACATTTTAAAATATATTCAAATAGAAAACGGTTATTTTATATTTTAATATTTCACAATATTACTGTTTTACTGTGTTTTTGATCATATAAATCAAGCATTGTTGAGCATAAGAGAATTGTTTCAAAGACATAAAAAAATCTTACCAACCCTAAACTTTTGAACGGTAGTGTTTGACAAAAAGGTATAGATATCAGCCGTTTATTGGTTATCTGCCATAATGGGAAAATAATTGTATTTTATATAAATATATAAAATAATTATAAATATAATGCTGCTTTCTTAGGGGCAGTTTACATTACACGGTTTTCAACTAAAAAAAGATTACAAAGTGACATCGGATACTACTGACCTGGCATGCGTAATACTGTATTTTTTGTAGTTTTCGCGGATCCATGTGAACAGGGATCTTTTTTACGTTGTTGTCTTTTGTCTAAAATGCAAAGGAAACGTACCCTCAATCAGTATTGAGCGTAATTTACATTTATTCATTTATTTCACCCATAAGACCCTAGGTGAAATTTTCAAATGTCCCGGCTCTGACTGTCACACATTTGATGCATTCCAACCCTCTGTGTCACATGACAGGTGCTGCTGCTGTCTTGATGAGACTCTGCACCTGTGCTGTTGTGTAACACACAAATGTGGACATCACAGCTAGGCGACACACTTTGCTGAAACCTGAAGAACTGCGAGACAGTCTGCATGTGTTAAGCCACCCATATGCATTAATCTGGCTGTCACATTGTAGACTCGCGGCTGGTACCGATGCGTGTGTCTTCAGCGTCTCAGTACAGTGCATCCACTGTACTGTTACTCTTTACTGTCTTTCAATGGCTACTTTCAGATGTTGTATGTTGACTTCTGAGCTTACACTGGATATCGAGTCCTGCTTTGATTTTCATATTACGTAAATCATTCTAACAAGATTCATTATTTAACAAGAGCACTGACACTCAAAGCACTTGGTCTTTTTTGCTGGGGTATCTTTCCTCTGTGTTCCAGAGTTATGAAAAATTGATGGGCGTTTATGTAACGTTCTTGTTATGGTGCACAGTGTATTGGCATTGACTAGAGGGCCGTTCTCTCAGTCAACTTGATCCTGTTCCCCAGACAGCAGGTGTAACTCCTTCCTCCTTAAACACTCACATTCTGGGACATTATATAGTGTCTGTCAACACTGACAAACTGTTTCACCACAAGACACTTGCATCATTTCTTAAAACAATCCAGAATGTGGAGTTTGAAAAGAAGAAACATCTTTTTTTTCCCTAATATCTCAAGAATGTCTTATGTTTACTATATTGAGAGCATTATACTCTACCCAGAGGTCGCGTTAGACTTTCGCATTGTCCGTCATTTTGACGGACAGGGTCATAAAAAATTCGGTCATAATCTATTATTGGCCTACACGTCATTTTTAATTTTCATATTTCAATTATATGAAAATGAGACATTTAATAGCTTATGTTTTCATTCACATTCACGCACTTACAGGACAAGTATATGCATTTATTTATTTATGAAGAAAAAGTTGAACAGAGACTGCGTCACTTTTCAGTTTTCATCATGCAACTAAATCGCAATAAGCTTTGTTACTTTTCATATGAAACAAAATCTCTGCTTTCAAATTCTGTCATTTTAATTACAAAATTCAAACAATAAATACCGTTTAATGTGGCCAAAGTGTGGCAGTGCAAAGCCCATATGAACCGATCATCTCTTCCTCTTTACTGCGTTACAGCACAAAATAGACAAGCATAAATATCTCGGGATATTTTGAAAGATACAGTACAACTTATTGAAATCCGTATCATGTCTCATGTAATCGCTTAATCAGAGAAATGACGGAAAATTTTCGGTTAACGCAACCTCTGACTCTACCCTTATGAATTTTAGGGTCAGTATGACATTTTTTAGACTTCCACATATTGAAAAGTCCAGTATGATTGTGTATTATCTATGTTGTTCATGATGTGCTTACAATTAAAAAGCTATCCATCCAATTAACCTGCATAACATCCGTTTATTCACAAAGCGCAGCATTCGAGAGGAAGAAAACAGGCATGCATTAAATTGATCAAAGGTGGCAGTAAAGACATTTTTATTGTACAAAATATTTCTGTTTCAAATAAGTGCTGTTTTTAACTTTCTATTCATCAAAGATTAATGAAATTGTTTGTATCCCAATTTCAAAAGCAGCACAACTGTTTTTAACATTAATAATAATAATAAATGTTTCTTGAGGTCCAAATCAGCATATCAGAATTATTTCTGAAGGATCATGTGACACTGATGTAGTGATGCTGTAAATTCTGACTTTTTCAATAACAGAAAATAACACTGATTTACTCAAGGGGGTAGGACCAAATTAACATTTCAGTAAAAAAAAAAAAAAAAAAAAAAAATTATACTGTTATTAAATTAATACCATCAGAGTGTGATTCATTCATAGCATTCAAGTGTTTCTGCTTTTTCCATTTAGATTTATTGGCGCAGGCTGATAGGTCCTTAAAGGTGGTATCAGTGATTTCAGGCCCAAAAATATTTTTTTAAAATATTAAAAAACCACGTCTCTGTAGGCAGCCTAGGCTCTGAGATCTGCACACAAAAACAAATGGTTTAGCCAAACACTCAAAACCAAAACAAATAGTGTTCCAACCAATCACCGACAGGGGGAGGGTGTTGTGAGGTTTTGTGCTCGTGCATGGCTGCATGCGAAGTCAGAGCTGAAGAAAAAGCTGGCTCAAAACCTCACAACACCCTCCCCCTGTCGGTGGTTGGTTGGAACACTATTTGTTTTGGTTTTGAGTGTTTGGCTAAACCATTTGTTTTTGTGTGCAGATCTCAGAGCCTAGGCTGCCTACAGAGACACGTTTTTTCGACGGCATGCTTATGGGGCGGGCAGCTAGCGGATCGTTAGGAAAGATTAGATGAATGTGATAAAAATATTTTTGGGCCTGAAATCACTGATACCACCTTTAACTCAATCTGTTTGCAATCCCGTCATTCTCTATAGGGCACAGCTGATTGGATCCTGCTTTATCAGTAGCCAATGAGCTTGCTGCTCAATCTTCAAATACTTGGTCAGCATTTGCTGTAGCAGTTGCAGCGCAGCTTTCAGAAACCCTCCACCTTCCCCAGCTCCACCTGTATAGATCTGATACGGGTAATTCAAGTATGCTATATTGTAGAGCAGCAGCAGGTCTTACTTGCTCACAGCAGAGTGTTGTGCATGTATTGACAGTAGTCCTGTACTTACTCTGCGGCATCAGCAATAACCAACAGCAGCAGCAAAGCAGATCTATTCCACCAAGACAAACATATCAACATTGTATCCATTGCCATGCCGAACACTCAGAGAGTTGTCATGACAGAAATTTATTTTCCATCCATTCCATCCATCCATTCATAAAGTACATTGTTTTAATAATTTATTTTGTTTCCATTTGTTTTTATTTTCTCATTCCTTTAGAGATGACCCCAACCATAATTGGATGAGGCTTGCGAATTGTGATTTTTAAATTATAAATGACATCCAGCAGGTTCGTTGTGCTCACTACTCCAGTAGCCCTGAAGTGTTCGAGACATGATTTATGATGCGCCTGCACTATGTTGCTGTACCACAGGGATCATACGATAAGACGTGATGGTCAACGAGCTTGTGTTAGAGCCAAGTCAGCTTTAATATCAGATTCAGTAAGTCATTTTATCCTGTGTAGCTCCACTAAAATATCCTTTACGCTCAAATATTGACAGTCTCCTTTGTATCTCATACTGCACCCCAGTCACTCAGAAACTTTTATTGCAGTGTTATAAATTTAAGCTAACACAACCTTCTCGTTTCATATTGTGTGCGCCTGCAGAGGTTTGAGGGCAGCAATAGTACATTATTTAATTAATTCAGAAGATTATTCTGACAGAAAGGCCCCCGGCTCTCCATAAGGTTCAGAAAACCCTCAAGTTTATGCTCCGAATCCCAGTGATGAATTATACATCTTTTCTCTTGTTCCGCAGTAGAAAGGAACGCAGAGACTTCCACATTCTAATAAGTCCAGTATGATTATGTATATGTTGTTCATGATGTGCTTGCAATTAAAAAGCAATCCATCAAATTAACCTGCAGCATTAATTTATTCACGCAGCGCAGCATTCAGGAGGAAGAAACCTTCCTGACATTGATAAGATTAAGTTCAGTGTGAACTGTTGAGTCACTTTTTCAATTAATTTATAGTCGCAGATATTTCATTTACAATATTTGTGAAAGAATTTCAGTGTCAAAAGATCATTCATATACTCAGGCAATTATTTGGCTTAGTGTGCGTTAATACGTCTGTAAATTTTAGCCTGCTAATGACTCAAATTTATCACGTACACTGTTAAACTGTAATCCTCTGCGGCTATTTTGGCTCAATCGAAGGCTTTGCTTCATAGTTTTACCACACCCAGGCTCAGTTTCCCCTTTATGGGGATTCTTTGTAACAAGAGGGGAGGTTAACATGAGTCCAAGGATGAAAAATATCAAGTTTTATGATTCTCCTCTGCAGCTGCATGATGGGAGTTCTGATATATCCTCATCTTTTCATTGTCATCACTGATTTGTGAACATTTGGCAAGTTCATAAACATTGTAAATCCCATGAATATAGCAAACAATAAAATGTTTAGATCTGTCACATAATTTACACACAGGTTGATGGCACCAGTGTTCCCCGGCGGGCTTCAATAGTTTGAATCTCTCGTGGTCTATTGAGTGATGTGCCGTTTATGTGTTTGAGCTACTGGGGATTTTACTGTTTATTTGCGGATATGAGGCGAAGCTAATTAAACCGGAGTGACTGTGAGCGTCCCTGCAGCACAAACGTCAGGACTGACAGTAATTATGCTTTGTAATCTACACACAGGAAGTCTGTCTCCTTTTGTCAGACTGATTATGTGGATTTGTTTGATGTTTGTGGACTGGTCTTATAAATGGATAAAAGCATAAAATAAAAACCTACCAGCAAAAAAAAAAAAAAAAAAAAAAAAAACATCTGTTGGGTTTGTTAGTTCACTGTAACAAAATGAGTGTAATTTAAAAATATTGAAAAAACGCTATAAAAAAATGTTAATAGGTTAACAGTAAATTCTTGTACTAAATACAGTAACAACTGTAAAAGATCTATCCGGTCAAAATACTGTCAAATGTACAAGTAAAAAAAGCAAATCAAATTTGCTGTGGAAAAACTGTAAACTGATATTCCCAGAATCCTGTGTGTGACACTTCACATTTAAAAGTATTTCATTTAAAATAATTATGTTTCTTAATAGTTTATTACATCTTCTGTTGTTTAATGAATGTTATTGCATTATTTAAATGACAGGTGTGTTACTGTGATAGTGTTTTGTGTTTGCGTGAATGACTGCACCTTCTAGTATAATTCAGCTTGTGGAAAGGCTACTTGTGATGAACTTCTTCATGATTCTTCATGTGACTTCTTCATTTACCACCTGCATTATTATGGTGGTTGTCAGTATATGTTAAAGGTACAAAATTGATTTTAGTCGCAATGTGTGTTTTTGGATTTACCTATTTGTAAATTACAGTTTTATACTGTAAAATGTACTGGTTGTTCTGTAAATATGTTTACATTTTTACTGTATTTTTTGTAAAAACAACAGGATTTAAAAAAAAAGTGTTGCTCAAAACCTGGTCGAGAATATTTGTGTACACTTGAAATAACTTATTATACCTCATAGTATTATACCCAAAAATGAAAACATAAAAATACACATTTGAATAAAATATGGTCAATTGTGAGTCATTACATCTATTTGAATGTATTTGGTTCTTTGTTTCATCACTCATGTCAAACCTGATGCATGCCGCCAAATTTGATTTGAGAGTTACTCTAACATCCAAAACTTTGGGGTCGAAATGAATACTTTTTATTCAGTGATGACATCTTAAATTAAAACTGGCAGTAAAGACATTTATAATGTTGTTAAATAATAAATGCCAATAAATGCTGTTCTTTTGAACTTTATATTTATCAAAAAATTTGTTTTTTATATATATAGCAGCATGAAAATCCTCAATTTTCCATTTAGACCCATACGAGGTTGGAACGACATGAGAGTAATGATCTTTTAACTAGTTTTAGTGAAGTGTGAACCAAAGGCGCATACTTTAGGCTTGGTGCCTGAAGGCAACAGAGCCTTGAGCCAAGGTCTTCACTGTTGGGTCACCTACATTCAATGGAAAAATTTAGACAGCCTGATGTGTTTCAGTTTGGCTGAGGGTTAATGAACCTACTGAACTGTTATCAGGGTTAATTTTTGTTCGGATAATAAAACAGTGAAACAAAATCTCTCTTTAACTGAGTGATGGATCTTTTATCAGACTTTTCAAATGACGATTAAGGAAGCCATCTTTTGTCTCCCTTTGTAGTACACAAAAAAATATTAAACAAAAAAACAAGCTATGATTCAGAGTGAAGCTGTAAATGAAATAAAGTAGTGACACTGTTGGTGTGAGGCTCTTTCGTCTTAGCAAAAGGCTGTGCTGTTTTTAAGCCGCCTTGCATCATTAGAACTACGATCTGACTGACTATTATATTCATTCTAAATAGAAAAAAAGAAAAAAAGATTTGTGGCATATTATAATTTCTAGCATTATCAAGGCAAAATGTTAGTATTTTCAATGCCAATGCATTATTTACAGTGTTCAAAGACACATTAACAGCCTGTGAAATAAAAACGGAAACAATGGCCTCCCCTTTTGAAACCACACAATGCCTCCGCTTTGTCAATAGCATCAGACATGTATGGACTTGAGGTGAGGATATACTATAAATAAGCAGGAAATGTAGTTTTGTATTTTAGCACTGTACCTCTGTGGAAATGTGTTAGATGTACTTGACTCTGAGTGCCGCTAAAGGGGTCAGCATTTAACATCAGCTGTCTTATTTGAAAAGAGAGGCTGTCAGAGGGCAATCAACATCTGTGACATAGATTGTCCTCTTGTGTGAATTTGATAGCAAATTTAAAGTTCATGCTGTCAACAAAATACACACACACAGCAGTGATGCTTTCAGTCCATTTACATTATGTTAGTACCTTTGTGTCTAAGAGCAACAACCCTGCATCTATTTCTGGCTCCGGGTCAGGAATACCTCAGATGTTAGCTGGTATAGTATGAATCCTGATAGTATGCAGCCTAATCCATGACAGAGAGGTTCTTGGAGAGATGGATTGCCATAAAGCTGGGGACTGTACCGCCTGTCTGACTGAACGGGGGGATGTACACTTAAAGTAAAACACACTGGAGATGTCTAAATATGGAGAATATCTAAATATCAGCAGGGGAAACACATAGAGAACAACTAAGATGTCTGGAAACAAATATATATATATATATATATATATATATATATATATATATATATATATATATATATATATATACATATACCCTTGTGAAAAAACCTACACCAAATTGTATTTAAAATACGTTTATTTCAAACTAAGTACAAATCCATTAACATATTTACTGACATATCGCTTTAGACTTACTGATATAAATATTATAATTCAACTTTACTTGGAGTGCTTCTTTATTGCACAATGCACATTTCTAAATGTTAAGCCTAGTGTGTTTTAATATCACTATTAGTAAGGATAGTAGGATCACTGTATAATATCAGTCTTTAAATGCAAGATATTTAAAGTGTGCCTTAAGTATATTTGTTTCACTTCAGCACAGTCAAATATACACAAGTATATCTTTAGTTGACCTGAGCAGTGAGCACTATTTCAGGATAACTAAAGTGCATTAAGCACAAAATTTGTTTAGTTTAGTCCAATTTAGCAGACTTTAAGTATACCAATTTAGTGTACCAAAAGTACAATTGCAGGGTATTTATATTAAGTACATAAATATGTAAATGTTTTTGTAGTATACTTAGCATAAAATACATATATTTCAAATATATTTTAGTATATTTATTTTTCACTAGGGTTAGCATATTGCTGTTTTCAGTTTGCTTTCCATGTGTCGTACAGTTAAGCAGTTTTAATGTAATGTGCTTTAAAAAAATGTTGCTTTGATGCATGTAAGAAGTGCAGATTTACAGGGTAATTCAGTTGTCAAGCGAGTGTTGCATCACAACACCATCTGCTGGTGGCCAGGATCATGTCTGAGTCAACATTTTCCCCACACAATGTGCTTTGGCAGATTTTTCATGTAGTATAAGGCAAAAAAGTCATTTATTAAAATATTAACATCTGTTTTAGTCACTGTTGACTACTTTCATGTAATTTTTGATGGTACTTGATTGCTTTCAAATGTTGACTGTGGTGAAATGGGTCCACTTTAGAAACAAATCACTAAAAATGTATTTAATTAAAAAAACTACAACAACAATGAATGCTGTTTTATTCTACATGGGAATGGTCACCCCCTTATGATGGCTGGCATATTGAAATCTTATGACCAGTATTCGGATACAGTATAAATACATCATAGGTGATGAACATGACATTTGGCAATGGTAAACAAACTTTTTGATTTCTATGGAAAAAAATTGTTATATTCCCTTATATTGTTATATTCCCTGTTATATTATATTCCCGCCCTGCCCGTTTATATTCCCACCCTGTTTTTCAACTAAATCCAACAAAAAACATTTGTGATGCCAAGACAGTAGTTGGTATTCAGACCACCAGCTGTACTATGTTGAGAGCACAGGTGCACGAAATTGAGTTTTTAACTAAAATTGTCTTTTGTCCTTTCAGAGTTGACAAGACATTTTCCAGAGCCAGAAGTTTGTGGTAAGTACTGTCTTTTTCATTTAACGTAGCCATAGCCTGTTCAGCCGTTCCAGAAACCACAAGCTTTTATGCTGTTTTGCTCAGGGGTATCAGCCTGGAAACAGTTACAGAGGACAGACAATTTCTGTCTGCTGTAAGTGACTTGGAAGGAAACCATCCAAAGCCCTTTACTGTTGTAGCTGCTTCTTCCTTCATAATACCATTTAGATTTCATATGTATTTTATTGCCAATTTAAAGCTGCCTGTTGAAATAACCCCTCTGGTTACTGTTGCAGGGTTGTGCACCATTCAGAATTGAATTTAGAAAAAGCATTTTAAAATTTAATTCAATTCCTGAGTTTGAATTAATTTAATTTAGTGAAACATGATACAGAATTGCTTTACAAATTATCATTCAAAGGGATTCTTATAGTTCTTAACATTTTTCAAAGAAATTCAAAAAGTTTGAACATTTGTAGACCTGATGGATGGATGGATGGATGGATGGATGGATGGATGGATGGATGGATGGATGGACGGACGGACAGACAGATGATAAATAGATGGATAGAGAAACAGATAGACAGAGAGATAGATGAATGAATGGATGGATGGACGGATAGATGGATACTATAGGCAGATAGATGTATATATAAACAGATGGATAGATTGATGGATGGATGGACGGACGGACAGATAGATGATAAATAGATGGATAGAGAAACAGATAGACAGAGAGATAGATGAATGAATGGATGGATGGACGGATAGATGGATACTATAGGCAGATAGATGTATATATAAACAGATGGATAGATTGATGGATGGGTGGACAGATGGACAGACGGACGGACGGCAGACAGACGTATAGATGGACAGATTGAATGATTGAGAGATGGATAGAAGAATAGATAAGGTAGACAGAAAGAAGGATAGATAATAGATTGCTAGACAGACAGACAAACTGATACAGACATATAGACAGATAGATACAGTAGATAGAACTAATTCCAACTGATGAGATAAAAGTCATTTCTAAAATTCTAACCTGTGTACTGTTGGTTTCTACTCTGTATCTTAAATGTCAAGACATGTTGGGTTGATTGACTCTGCACAGGGAATGTCACAAAGCTGTACAGAGGGAGGACAGACAGATGAAGTGTTTTTGATGCATGCAGTGGTTTTGGGACGAGAAAGGTCCGGAGCGCAGAGGACATGCTGCAGTCTTGTTGCCACAGCGACAGCAGACAGCTCTGCAGTGTTGGCAGGACAGAGTCGCTGAGGCACACATGCGGCACTCTCACGCCCCTGTCTGTGTGAGTGAGAGTGTGTGCTGGCAGGCCGTGTGTAAAGGTCTGCTCAGGATGCCAGGTGCAGATGGACAGCAGCCTGAAGGTCAGTCCTAACAAACCCATCGGATAAACCAGATTCCCGGCTCCGATGGCATCCGTCCCTCCACGTGTAACCTCAGGACCGGCCTGCATCAGTCTACGCCTCTCTATCAAACAGCTTGCAGGACGAGAGACCTAACGCGTCCATCCTTTTTCTCCTGAAGGCACACTGCAGTTGAGGACAACTTGAGGATAGATCTTCAGACTTATTATGACACTGACCTTTGATGGCGATCACAGCGTTTAACATCACGCATCAGTGGCTTTGTGATGGGATTTGACAGTCAGTCTGTTGATGGAGCTGCGGTTTGTTTATTAACTTTTTGGAGCTTGTGCAAACAGGATGCAAAACGTTCTCTATCATCAGCTAATCTATGAACTTGAGTAAGGCAGAGAACTCACAAGTATAGAAAATGTATCATTAGGTGATATCTTTTTTATTCTAACTGTTAATATAGGTAGTAATTCATCAAAAAGATATGCAAATGATACATATTTTGAGTCTATGGATGAGTCTGGGATGAAGAAGACACTTAAAGGAAGAAGACTCATTAGCTTGTCAGAGCAAGACAGGATCTGAATGTTCTGTGATCCAGAAATAGGTCATAATCCCATCTATAGGCCCTTTGCAAGTGACTGCCTGAGACCTTCAGTAAGGAAGACCGATCTCAATTAGCCTGACAGATCCACAATGCCTTGCTCTCCCTTTCGAATCAAGAGGCCGAAGAAGTTCTGGTGAGTTTGAATACGGAAGGGTCTTTCAATGGCCGATCTGAATATGAAAAGAATGTAAATTTTTCACCAGCGGTGCAGCGAATGTTTGTTTAATGGTCATTACGTGTGGATTGTGCTCTTGGACGTGGCATACATTAGCATGAATGGATTTAGATTGGTTTGCTTAATGAAGACACCATGCTTTGCGTCACAAAGCAATCTGTGCGTAGATCCAGCAGGAATGCTTCAATATTCAGCGTTGATGCTGCATTAGAGTAATGGTGCTGCCTACTGTGTGTCAATCAAGAGACTTTTATCTGTTGATAAGGCATCTTTATCTCCCTGTCTCTTTCACTTGCACTCTCACATTCAGACTATTTCTCTCTCTTTGTAACATATGAGCAATCGAGGTCACTGTCATTACGTGCATATAAAAGCATTAGCTTTAGGTCTTGGGTTAAAGACGGCATGAAATTGCCTGAGTAGCATAGTTTTCGTTCCTGTGTTGATGCATTTTGTATTGAAATTAAGTTTATATATATATATATAATTGGCACTAAGGGGCCTAAAGTGTGCCAAGAAAACATCCCCCACACCATTACACCACCACCACCACCAGCCTGCACAGTGGTAACAAGGCATGATGGATCCATGTTCTCATTCTGTTTACGCCAAATTCTGACTCTACCATCTGAATGTCTCAACAGAAATCGAGACTCATCAGACCAGGCAACATTTTTCCATTCTTCAACTGTCCAATTTTGGTGAGCTCGTGCAAATTGTAGCCTCTTTTTCCTATTTGTAGTGGAGATGAGTAGTACCCGGTGGGGTCTTCTGCTGTTGTAGCCCATCCGCCTCAAGGTTGTGCGTGTTGTGGCTTCACAAATGCTTTGCTGCATACCTCGGTTGTAACGAGTGGTTATTTCAGTCAAAGTTGCTCTTCTATCAGCTTGAATCAGTCGGCCCATTCTCCTCTGACCTCTAGCATCAACCAGGCATTTTCGCCCACAGGACTGCCGCATACTGGATGTTTTTCCCTTTTCACACCATTCTTTGTAAACCCTAGAAATGGTTGTGCGTGAAAATCCCAGTAACTGAGCAGATTGTGAAATACTCAGAACGGCCCGTCTGGCACTAACAACCATGCCATGTTCAAAATTGCTTAAATCACCTTTCTTTCCCATTCTGACATTCAGTTTGGAGTTCAGGAGATTAGACCACACCCCTAAATGCATTGAAGCAACTGCCATGTGATTGGTTGATTAGATAATTGCATTAATGAGAAATTGAACAGGTGTTCCTAATAATCCTTTAGCTGAGTGTATATATATTAGAAGACATATTGGAGGCATCCTCTCTTAAAAAATAGCCAGTTGACTTGTTTGTCACAGCCATGAACTTTGATATTTGCTAGTTGCTAGTCTGCTGTATGTAGCATTAGGGACATTAGGGCATTAGGCCTGTCTAAAAAGAAAGCTGACCTACACTGTATATGTCAGAAGAGACTTTTTAGCAAATATTGAGGCATCATTCTTGTTTAAAACTGATTATTTGGGTGCATGTAAACATAGCTGTTGTAGAGAGTATCTGATTGGATGAAAATCTGAGTAGTGCAGGGTGAGTCATCAGTATTTGGGGTTTTTTTTTCCCAGAAGAATAAGAATGAAAATGACAGTGATGTGTGAAGTGTCATTATAAGATGCTTAACACATCACTGTTTTGGTCAATTAGAACTTGAACTATTGCAAATCTTTGTTAGTAAATGAAATAAAATATAAAGATGAAAAAATTACATTTAAAAAACATTTAAAGAACGAAAATTTGAAATTGTCTTTGCAACTTAAAACTCAAATTAAAATAAATTAAAGCTAATTAGAATTAGCTTTAGTAGTGAATATAAATAACACATATGGAAGCTTGTTTCCACCACAGAACAAAAAATAAATAAGGTACTTGTGACTTTTTATCTCACAAATCAGACTTTTTTTCTCTCAAATGCGAGTTTACATCTTGCAATTCTAAGTGATATTGAATTGCGTGATATAAAGTCGCAATTGCAAGCTATAAAGTCAGAATTGCGTGATATATAGTTGCAATTGCAAGTTATAAACTCACAATTCTGAGAAAAATCTTTTGGAGTTATCTCCAGTCTTAACCAGAATAGGTTATATCTCACAATTCCAAGAAGAGAAATTAGAATTGCGAGATATAAACTTGCAATTGCGTGTTATAAAGTCAGAATTGCGAGATTTAGACTTGCGATTGTGATATAAAAAGTTTAAATTATCTTTTAAAATGTTTTATTCTGTGGCGGAAACAAGCTTCCATACATAACAAAATGACTTGTTATTAAGATGAAACTAAAAATATAAATGTACTATACTAATATAACTAGTAATATACTATAAAATAGTTTAATAATATATAAATAATGCTTAAATAACACTGTAACTTAAAATAAAATATTTAGGCTGTAAATTTTCATTAAAACCTTATTATATACATTATTATAAAGGGATAGATAACTCATGTTATATGTCATACAGTTTTTGGAATGAAATGAGGTAAATGATGACAGTTTGACAGAATTTTAGGGTGAATGATCCCTTTATGTTTGCTGCTGGGTTTGCTTGGATCAAACTCCAAACCTTCTCTTTCTCCCGCATGTAAATGAATACTCCAGCTGCATGTTTCGCAACTTTGTACCATATTGTCTTCCCCTTCACAACAGCATCCCGGCCTAATACCAGACCGGCGCTAAATCCGGAAGCACTTAGCGAACAATACGGCTCTCATATTTCAGGCTGCTGGTCCCACACTATATCTAACCCCATCTCAGGTCAGCTAAACCCATTCAAGGTCCAGAGAGACCTCTCTTCCAGAAGTGGAAATGATACATGCGCTGTAGATATTTCCAATTAACTCTTTTATTAATCTCTGAATGACCTGCGGCTATGAGAAGGCGGCTGACATTCTGAGGGGATGTTTGAAAGCAATCAAGTGTCTTTCCTGTTGCCCTTTTTTTTACTTCCCTAACATCAAAGATACATCCCTGGCTTTGATAAAGTGCAGAAATATATCATGTCAGTATATCATTTTACTCTTCTTTCATCACAAAGTGTAGGTGTCACAGTGAAGAGAGACGGTTTCCTCAGACTTTCCGCTTTTAAGTCGCAGTCAGTCTTTTCTATTTCACGTTATATAATTGAGCACATTTGTCTAACCGATGTAGAGCTGAGTTCTGTCTGGCATTATTAAATGAGACAGAGATGTATGAGGACTATTGTACAATAATACAGGGCACACATTGTCCCCCTGTCCCAGACAGCCCTCTGGGAAACAGGTTGTGCGGATTGTTTTTGCCTGTATTAATTATTTAGCACTGTGTTGGCAATTTTGGTGTGTTCAAGTCCTCCTGGGAAGTTCGTATTTACAAGTTGATAAGTCGAAATTATGTATGTTGTCAGGTGCATTCAGATCACTTTGGTCAAAGCAAGATAGCGATATACATTTTCTACAAAACATAAATTAACTCTTCTTCTACTTCTAATACAAAATGTTCATCAGGTTTTGTCACCAGATGAAGACGGAGGAAGGCGAAGGTACACAGGATCCAATACGAAGTGATTGTAATTAAACAATAAACACAGGAACAGAGAGAAGGTTTAAGAGTGCGTGTGTGAAATGGGTAGACACACACAACATGCAAACGTCGACTGACAACTGAAACGAGCAACTTAAGATGATAACGAACAGGTGTGATGATCTGATGAGTGTCCATGACAGCTGTTGACTGGCTGGGCTTAAAATAACTAACCAAAAGTGCAGAAACTACGATCAAACAAAACTTTATAAGTGTGACAGGTGTATTTTTGCTATAATTAAATTTATGAAGATGCTGTAAACTGAATTTTTTGATATTCTATCGGAAATGTACAATACTATCCTATTTTGTACATGCAACTTAGCTAATTTTATTGTAAACAAAACAAAAAAAAAACATAAATTTTAACAAATGTATTATCAATACAGACACTTCATCCATTTAGTCCTTGAAATGCAATGTAAGTCGCTTTGGATGAAAGCGTCTGCCAAATGCATAAATGTAAATGTAAATAAGTCTCGGAGAAGCAGAATGTTCTTAAATACTTTTTTCTCTAGTGATGCTTCTGAGATGTTTGACACTTTTTCTCACACAGACTCTGTGAGCTGCCACGATTCAAAGTTTTAGAACAAAGATGTGGGCTCTGTTGAAGTTTAGGACTATATTTGTTTAGTTTTTCACAGTTTGCATGCAGAAGAACAGCATACTGGTGGGTCTGCATGATCTCTTACACTCCATTATCTGTGTATGTATTTATGTGAATCTATTGGCTAGAGTTTCAAGGAGAAGGGAGGAGAGAGCTGTCAAACTTAATCAGCCCAGACTGTCTCTTACATGCAACTGTCTGACTAAATATAGCAGCAATGTGACAAGCCAGTCCTTGATTCGCTGAGACAACATTTATAAATGGAAACCCATCGAAATCACACGGTACACAAAATGTGTATTAAAAACAACCTGACGCTTCCATGGCAGGTCAAGATATGCAGAAATATGCACTCTTCTGGTGTATTAAAAAGCTTTTTTGGTGATGAATACACCTTGATAATACCTTGAAGTCCTACAGTATCTTTTATTAATCACATATTCGGTTAGGCAATTAAAATGTTCTTGTAAACATGCATATCTGCATGTTTAATCCATATCTCTGTTATGCATAATGAGAATCTGTGTATAATGACTTTTATCAGAATGTTAGAGAGGTTCTTAAACAAAGAGAAGATAAACATCACTCTTCCTTTTTGTGGCGTAGTTGGCGATTTTGTAAGTAGCAAGGGTTGCTTAGGGTAGAGTTACACAATAAAAGACAGGGACACATGAATGCTCACATGTGTCATCAAAATGTGCAATATTGTCACAGTTTGAGAAGATACATTGACTCACAATTTTGGGTCACAGTTATTTCATTGGAAAAAAAGGAATGTCATTTCAATTTATGGGGAGCATTAGTGAAGACCCACAGTCAGCATTTCTCCAGACTCAACATTTGTACAGGCAATAACTCCAATAGAAAGCTTTTTGCTTTACTTCCACTAGATACGGTTTCCTATTATCCCTTAAGATTGTAAAAAGAATTTGCAAAGCAGTTAATTTCTAGAGAAGATGAAGATATATATAAACAAATATCCACTCTTTTTTGCTTTTTCAGCTCACACTGAGATCTCTATATAGAAATATATAAAGTCGTGTGAAATGATGATGGCCTGGGCCTGGGGGAAAGCAGCTAGTTTATTGGTGTAGACACCAGCACACATAAAAAATATCAGACCCGAGCATGCTGTGATGTACAAGTTCCTCCTCCTCAAACTGAAGATGCCCATTTGGGTTAATTCCATCAAAATACCTTCAGGGCCAGAGTCACCATGGGGTATTCTGATGGCAGAGACATGGGAAGATGAGAGGCATGTCAGATTGATGTGCCACGCATCAAAGCTCAGTCCAAGCTCACTTCTGGAGGTTCACTCATCTGACCCATTACAGACTCAGCAGGCAGGCAGCTAGTGGAGGGAATTATCTGTACCCACAGAAACAGCAGTTGTGTCGTCATGTTTAGACCACTAAGATGAAGAAATAAATGTGAAATTCAGATGGTGTCACATTTTATATGATTGCATATAAAATGTATAATCATTTTATTATATTATATCTATGGCATGTTCACACAAGTGATCAGGGCCCTTGAGGATCTTTCTGGTGTTTTTCAGATTCAGTAGAACGTTATTGTCACTATGGCCTTTATTGTCTACCGCGTGTGAACTGTTAGTGTCTTAAGGACTGTTCCACTAGTGCATGTGTAATAATTGTTTATGGTTCACTGAACAAGCATGAAAAACTACTCAGATCCCCAGGATGCTTCTAGCCTTAGCAGGTTGAGGAATGCAAATGTAAGTAGGCTTAATATCAGAACAGCAACCAGTGCAAGATTCAGATGCCTGTCTTACTGCCATCCTCTGGGGCCTTTCTTACATTTTCTGCTGTTACAGGACCGTCTGCAGTAACCTGATAGGTTTGTACTTTTTCTGGTTTTCTTTTCAATAGTTCCACATAAGAGCAGATTTAATCCAGACAGTTTGGATAAAAAAAAAAAAAAATCAAAATTCAGAATTTAAATCTCTGAATGAGTTGCATAATGTATTTCAAACAGTTGCTGTCAACATGAAGGAGTTAATTTCAGATGCTGCTGCTTGAGTTTTTGCAGGGCCAGATGGAGGCAGGTGATGTACATCCATTCCCCATCTGTGTCCTCCTGGAGTGGGTCATTTGGGTTCTCTTCCGCTGAGCCAGAGAGAGAACGAGAGACTTTAATTGCTGTAAATGGTGGTTTGGATACATGCTTCATGAGACATCTCATTCTCTCTCTCTCTCTCTCTCTCTCTGGCTGAGAGAAGCACTGAGTCATGGTGCATGCTCTGGACTTCACATCCTCTTTTTGCAAAAAACAAAGATATTAATAACTTTGTTCAGTAGTGACAGTGGACTGTTTAGTTGTTATGTGAATGGTTTAGCCCAGTGCCTCTCAAATGGTGGTTCATCAGGGAAAACAATGCATAATGGAAGACAAAGAATGCAATATAATTATGCACAGTTAGGATATGCTTAACTCTATGGTATTTGGAGCAAATTAATCTGTCACATGAACAGATTAACTTTTATACTTTTTTATATATATATATATATATATATATATATATATATATATATATATATATATATATATATATATATATATATATATATATATATAATTTTGCTAGTTCATTTTCCACTTGATGTCCATATAATTTCTTGGACCTGAAGCAAAACCACTTGAGAAAATCCTATCTTGCCTGATTTGTGTGAATTATCATGAAGCCGTACAGGAGATTGAGGAGATCAAATGGAAAAGGTGAAAGACAGACTGTCTTTTTATTTATTTATTTGTCATGCAGTGAATCCCAAAATTGTCTGTCTGTGGATGTTCTCTAGTAGATTGGAATTTAATTGATGTATGCATGTTGCTTTAGGGAGGGATTAACAACAAACAGGAGGATGATATGTAGGCTTACTAGTCACTTTAAGGGAAATCAATGTTTAACGATAATGAAGTGCATGCGCTGACTGCACCTGCTCGCTTGGAGGATGGGAGTCCATATAAACATGTGTCGTCTTCCCAAAGGGTGTTTCCATGTCAATGGGACCTTCAAGTCCTGTGTGTTTATAGCGGTCGTTTCCTGATCACACAGCATCAGGCCTTCACGAGTTACATCATTCTACCCCTGAGAGGATGAAAACATGTCACTGCGTCATGTGGTGCACTTGTCATCCAGCCCCTCTATCACCATACATTACTAGACCACAGTTGGAGATGCGATAGTATGATTATATTACAGCTAAAAATAAAAGCCCATCATCGGACTTGTCCAACAACCGGATCATGCAAATTGTATAGAGGTGAGATGTGGAGATGATTTTTTAAAGCGCACCACCCACATATGAGATGAGGTCAGTGGCAGCAGTTGTGATCCTGTTGTGTAAATGTTTTGAACATGACTCAATTTTACTCCGATGGAGCTAGTGCTAATCTGAGTAATGTTTTCTTCACAAATGCATAAGGGAACTGGGGAGGGAGGAGGGAGTGAGAGAGAGAGCAATGGGGTCTGCTGAGGTTATGCAGCATGAATTTTTCTTAAAATTCATACAGATGAGTTTTGTGGCTGAGGTTATGTGATATTTGTTCTGGGCTTTTTTGTGTTTTGTTTTGTTCTTGTAATTTCTAAAAAACTGTGACAAAATCTATGTCAGAAAGATAAGTAACTTTACCTTGGTGACAATCTGCAAAATTTGCAACCAGTGTTTAATCAAAGAAACCCAAATCTTTAAGTTTGCAAGGCATAAAAAACATGACAACTCTCGGAGTGTTTGGCATGGTAATGGCTATGACAATGTTGATATGTTTTGTCTTGGTGGAATAGATCTGCTTTGCTAAGTACAGGACTACTGTCAATACATACACAACACGCTGCTGTGAGCAAGTAAGGCCTGCTGCTGCTCTACAATATAGCATACATGAATTACCCGTATCAGATCTATACAGGTGGAGCTGGGGAAGGTGGAGGGTTTCTGAAAGCTGCGCTGCAACTGCTACAGCAAATGCTGACCAAGTATTTGAAGATTGAGCAGCAAGCTCATTGGCTACTGATAAAGCAGGAACCAATCAGCTGTGCCCTATAGAGAATGACGTGATTGCAAACAGATTGAGTTAAGGACCTATCAGCCTGCGCCATCTAGAGTTTCATGACAGAACTTTGTATTGATACATTTATTGATTTTGTCTATAATCAATAAATGTACGGCAAAGTAACAGTGTAGCGCAAATGACTTTTTCTCACTCTTGGTTTTTGTATGTCGAATGAAAGAAAGAGTGGAATATAGTGAACTCCTTTGAGATCCCCCCCCCCCCTGTGCTTAAGTTTGGGTTGTCACATTATTATTCATATATTCTAAGACATTTTGGATTATCATTTGAATAGATTAATATTCTTGGAGTATGCAGGCATGGACTCCTGGAGGAAGAGTCTAAGCCTTTAGTCAGAACGGCACAATGTATTAGTAATGCTGCTGTCAGAGATTGCCACTTCATTCAAAAGCATATAAAAGCTCACCTACACAAATCCAAGTATTGGTTTGAGATCTTGTGGTCTGTGTGATTCAGTTTACAGTTTTTATATGCCAAATATATTTTTAGTCTGAGTCATTCCGCTTTTGTTGTTTTGTCTTTGTCTCCCTAAAGACAGATACGGAGTCAGGAACCGAATCTATTTTATGACAGAAAAACAGCTTTTTCTCTGAGGCTGTTGTCTAAACTCACTAACCGATCTCTGTTTTAACATCATTTTTGTACTGCTCTCCACCTCTCAGAGGACAGATGGAGATGCTGCAACACCTGCAAGGCTCAACGACCTCCATTAGAAGTGGTTTAAGTTATCAGGGAGAGTAAGAGATCAGATATGAGCTGCATGACAGCTTCTGGGCAGTCTGAAAGACTCCGTGTGAGATGACAATTTTATATTTTATATACAGTATATATATTTTTTTTTATGGACTTTGATTTTGACATAAGCTGTGTTATCTTTTTATCTGCCATCTTCAACATTCTAATAACATTCTAATAATAAATATGCCATCTTCATATTTTCTATCTTCAAATAGCAACCCTTTCAGTTTAACGTGATCTTCTTTATTCTCTGAATGAGTTGCACATGAACCGTGTGTTTTTTCTGATTTCCAAGTCCTGCAGATTATGCTCACTAATCCTGCGTTATCTCTTTGAGTTATGCTGTGGACAGCAGTATTTTGCTGTCATATGTGTTGTCTTTACAGACATCTGATGCAGTAACGTGCTGTCTGTATGTTTACCTTGGCTTATTTGACTGGTTGTGTTTTTAGAAGCATCTGAAAGAAATGGTTCACCCAAAATGGGTATTCTGCCTCCAAATTGTTAAATTGTTATAATTTTTTCTTTCTTCTGTGGATTCAAGCATCATGAATGGTATATTCAAATCGATCTTTGTGGATTCATGTCCGATATTAAATAAATCCTTTTTTTGTCAAATATGATTTATTAAAGACAAATCATTCTTTCAAGGTGGATATTTTCATTGAACTGGTTGATCTAGCTCAGAATTTAAATACAGTGCAGGAATCATTTAGACCACTTTTAACATATGGTTATTTTAAATTGTGATAATGTCACAATATTATTGTTTTTACTGTATTTTTTATTATGAGCATAAGAGACTTCTTTCCAAAAAATAATAAACGTCCTGTTCAAAACTGGAATTATATATATAATTCCATATGTATAGCCTTAGATTCATAAATTACCTTACACAAATTATTATTATTTCTTAAAAAAATCATTCAGGTTTAAAATGGCACACAAAGGATTCATCTTTAATTGTTCCATCTATAGATGATGTTTGCTGTCACCCCTCTAGTGTGACAAGCCGGGACGCTGTTTCAAGATAATACTTCCTTTATTAAATTCCCATATTGTGTTTGTAAGAAAATGACCACACTGTCTCCATAGATTCCCACTCATTCATCTAATCCACTTCTTTTACATTAAGAGCTTTGAATTGATCCTTAACTTAAGAGAAACAAGCTCTTGAATAATAAAACCTCCCTGGAGGCTCAAGAGAGGATGTCAGGAACAAACAAAGAGCAATTTGTCTAAAAAGCATGTTACAGTAGGATTACAGTTTTTTTAAATGAGATATAGGACATAATTTGTTAGTGAATTCGTTGCCTGAGCAACAGTATGTGATGGGCAGGTGTGTGTTTAATTAAGGCAAAGCACGATGAATGCAAATTGCAGCCCCATCAGACATCTCAGATGGACAGCCCTCAGTGTGTGAGTGAGCGGGGGAGGGGACGGGTGCGTAAGAGCGCGAACGGGGAGGGTGAGAGACACATAAAGAAAGAAGAGAGAGGAAAAGAGCAGTAGAGTAAGAGCAAGAGAGCGATACAGACAGCAAATGAAGTGATAGTGGGAGGATCAATGCTTCTAGCAGGTGTGTGGCTGACTTGAGAAGCTCACCGCCAGACGGGAGAGGAGATCCTACATCCATCCACGCAGTGAGTAATCACACTGTATCTGTGTACAGGAATATCAAGCATGACAGTTGTACGGGGTTTGGTATTTAAGGCATTTGCCATACTGGTTAGGAGATTGGCGGGACGGCCAAAGCAGTTGGCAGGTGTGCGGCTCATAAACTGTGTCATGAACAATATGCTTTTAGAGACGAGCAGATTGCCAGAGCCTTCATTAACTCATATAGAGAGATGTTGGGAGATTTTCTATGCAGTAGAGAGACAGCATTGAGCGCATCTGCGAGCAGTAACTGACGTTCGTTCACGGATCATCGTTTACAATTAACTTCTTAACGGGTGACCTACCAACATCTTTTGTCATGTTCCAAGCTTCAGTGCTGCTCGTGGAAGCCAGGAATTGACTTGTGAGCTTTTAGTGCTTTGTAGTTTTCTCCAGTGTCACATCTGAGACCATAGGTCATATTTCATTATAGTTCTTCCTCCTTGTTTTATCCTGCATACTGTGGTTACGCAAACTCGCTGAAGACAGAGGTGAGATGGTAATGAAACATTGCTGCGTGGTAGCAGAACCTCAGGAGTTAATGGTTTATGTAATTTCACATGTAACTGCATTCCTCTTATTGGCAGACTTTAAATATCTGATTTAAGTTACTCTCAATCGAACTTCGCTCAGTAAACCGAGAGGAAGGCAGGGGGAGAGGGTGGGGGTGATAGAAAGAGGTTTGGTTTCAATTTTTAGATATTAGCAGCTGAGAGGAGAAATATTTCATGTCTTCATCAATTGGACAATTATGCTGGTGAATTAATCACAAATTAGAGATAAAGAGGTGAGGATTGTCAGTTTGTCTGCCTGCTAATGTTAACTTCATGATGCACTTCTATGAGGGGCCGTACAAGCCAAAATCCATTCTTCTACTCTCACACACATACATTCTCCTTTCACATCCATACATTTCTACTGTCACATACATACATTTCTACTGTCACATACATACATTTCTACGGTCACACACATACATTCTCCTTTCACATACATACATTTCTACTGTCACACACATACATTCTCCTTTCACATACATACATACATTTCTACTCTCACACACATACATTCTCCTTTCACATACATACATTTCTATACGCACACACACACATACATTCTCCTTTCACATACATTTCTACTCTCACACACATACATTCTCCTTTCACATACATACATTTCTATACGCACACACACACATACATTCTCCTTTCACATACATACATTTCTACTCTCTCACACACACATACATACATACATTTTCCTTTCATATATACATACTGTATACACTCTCATACCCAGAAATACATATGCAAGACTTGCTCAGCTCTTCATCACAAATTTACAATGATGCTAATGCTATTCAAAGTAATCCTGTTTTCTTTTCAGTTACAGTTTTTACTTTTTGGAGTAAGTAGCAATGAACATGAAATCAGAATTTTTTTTAATAATGTGCTGACCAATGTATTGACCAAATGCAAAGAGAAACAGATTATTTTGTGCATGATAGGCTGCATTGAGATCTCTGTGCTCACATTCAAACCCTATGTGGATTTCTGTCAGTCTCAAGATTTGTTGAGGATTCAAGAAATAGAGCAGCAGTATACATTGGAGTCATTATATGGATGTTTAAATGTAGTGCGGACTGCTTATGAATCCAGACAAAGAATCAGGTCTAAGAACAGTTATGTCCTGTTGCACACACAGAAGAGGCTGTTTTTCTGGTGGCACATATACTTTTTATTTCTGTCACACACTGTACAATCTGCAAATTCAACAAAGACAACAATAAATTCGTTTAGTTTCACAGCATTGAAAAAGCTGGTAGTGTGACTTCTTGTCAAAAAGTGAAACGCTCTTTCAGTAAACTCACATTACACATTTATCTGAACTGTATGGTCACAGAAAATGAAACGTGTATTCCACCAAATAAAACAATACTGACATTAACATTTCAGGGAGGCCCAATTAACATACACCAACTCTATACAAGCACTTAACGTAGCTATTTAACTTTATAACTGTGAACTCTCTTTACAAAAACATTGAGTGCACTGAAAATGAATCTCTTTTAAACATTGTCAAGTCGCGATCTCCCGCACGACATCCGACAGCGCGGCCGCGGACATCTGCCTGAGTAGCTAACGTAGTCGGATGAAAAAAATTTTATCTTACTGCAGTTCCTGAATTTACCGTAATCATAGTAAAGCCGCCTTTCCACTGCACAAGACTTTCGCATATGATCGGAACTCCATGCAGCTCCCGTACGACTCTCCATTGGAAACGAATGACTTCCGGTCCTATCGTTTGTCGTGTGCTGTGGAAAGGCGGCTTAATAGGCGCACATCCATTTTTTTGGCGGCTGGTTTGACCATGTCTATGGGTTTGACCTTGTATTTTCAAACCGCGTCTCGCGGCTCGCCAGACCTGCCTTCCGTTTCCACTATACGCCTTCCGTTTCCACTATACTTTCTCTCACACATACATAGGCTACATTATTCTCTTACATACACACATTTTTTTTTCAGACATACATACATTTTCTTCTTACATACATTTATTATTTATTTATGTATTATAATAAATGCACACTTTGAATACATTTGCATAAGAGTAAAATGTATGTATGTGAAAGGAGAATGTATGTGTGTGTGAGTAGAAATGTATGTATGTGAAAGGAGAATGTATATGTGTGAGAGAGTAGAAATGTATGTATGTGAAAGGAGAATGTATGTGTGTGAGAGTAGAAGAATGGATTTTGGCTTGTACGGCCTCTCATACCGATCAATTAAAGCATGTGCATCCCTATTCTTTAAACATCATGGGCCCTATCTTGCACCCAGCGCAATTTACTTTGTACACCGACGCATGTATCATTCCTATTTTGCACCCGCGCACAGCGGACTTTTCCCTCCACAGACACACGTCTGTAAACTTGCAAATGCATTTGCGCTCCCCGGGGCGGTTCAGCGCAAAGAGGAGGCTTGGCCATAATCAATGTAGCGTGTGCACAACGCGCATAGCCTACACTTTGATTCTCTCATCTACAAACAGACGCAGCAGTTTTCATTTTTGCAAATCATACATTATTACAATAGATAGATAGATAGATAGATAGATAGTTTATTATTAAAGTATACATCTAGCTTACACAATTACCCAAATTATTATACGCCTGTTTAACCGAAGCTAATTTGGGTGTGTTTCTCCCATCCCCAATGTCACTTTTCTCTCTTTTACGGCCGTGACGAGAACGTTGCTCTCCGTGGCTGTGAACCGCTCCTGGCGCGCGCCTGGCAAATCCGCCGTTATAATAGCAATCCGCTATGGAACAAACGCGCCTGCTCTTAAAGGGAATGTGAGATGTCGCTCTGATTGGTTTATTTCACATTACGCCCAAACCACACCTATGAATAATGAAGCTACTTCAGACCAACCCATTTTAGATTTGCGTCTGGCGCAAGAGTCATTTATCCCGCCGGTATAATAGCAACAGCGCCCAAGACCCGCCCACAAAGTTACTTGCGTTTTGCGCTTGATACTTGCATTTCAGATCGTTAAAATAGGGCCCCATGACTAATATGTTTTGACAAAAAGATTGAGATGTTTTACTGGAAAATCTGGCTGTATTTTTATGAAGTAGTAAACTTAATTACACTAAACTGCCTCAAGAAATCATAATTTAATTAATACAATAATTTAATTTAACTAATATAATAGTAATTGTTTTCCATGATGTATCATGTTTTTAATGTCAAAACGGGCTGTATTTGAGCATTAAATAACGATTGATATAATGTTATGTATAATTTCATGGCTGTACTCCAGTAGTGTAGTTTCACAGGGCTGTGATGCCGGCAGACTTCAGCAAAGATTTTGTCTGTTTGGTGCATGGTATTGGTTTCTGGGCTGCTCAGCTGTAGGGAGTGAAATAATGATCCCGGTTGTGAATGCAGAGCGAGAGCGCTCCCTCAGCAGTCCGGTGGGAATTTCTTGCCTGTGCAGGAAGAGAATTAGTACACTTGAATTCGAATTACTCTGTACTGTAATAAACCAACCAGATCTATGTGTCAGTTTAACAGTACAGTAAGTTACCGCTATATCAATTCACCACCACATATCGATCCTTTAATAATCAATTTTAAAGCTAAAGTGGGATATGCAGTTCCAAGATCCATTCGTTGAAGTTAATTTAAAGGATGGGCAGTAAATGGAAATTGGTCTAATAGAGCATATTAGCAAATGGACAAAATACAGCATGAGCTGTGCGAGGATGTTGGCTGCTTGGAGAGATTTTGTTTTATCATTTGTTTTGGCGCTGACCTGTGGTTCATTTAAGGTCTGTGTTCCAGCACTGCGGATCACTCCATTACATCACATGCATTATCCACGCCACCTAGACATCTATGGATGAGTTAAAGGCAAAAGTTCCCTTAAACTCCCTTAGGTGAGTTATGGTGCAATCTGGAGGTTAATTTAAAACAAGCCTCAAATGATGGTTTGCGGTAAATGGCCATATTTTAAAAATCGAATTTACCTATAAAGTAGCTGTCTGGTTTTGATGGATGGCGGATAGAATATGCAAGCAATGGGGCGGCTGCTGCCATAGAGCTCAGACTCTCCTTTTGACTTTCTCTTACAAACTAGAGAGATATCAGATGTGCACATTTGAAATAGTTCTCAACTTTATCCACACTATTACAACCCCTCCTTGAAGTCAAAAAGAAGGATTTTCCCAGATATGGATCTTCAGATAAGTCTTTTTGCCTGAATATGGTACAAGCACCACACAGGTCCTGAGAATGAATTTCAGTCAAGAGCTGCACCACCTTTTTACCAGATGTTAAATGCACAGAAACACTGCTGCACTGCATTTAAATAGAAATTATTTACATATTCAGCATAAATACGCCTTGTTTGTGTTCAGATCAGACTCACAGATTCCACCTTATTCGCAAAACACAGCACTATTTGCTTGGCACATTTTATTCTGAATGCAGATTGCATTCAGTACTAATTTTATGGGCACAATTGCTCAGTTACATGATTTGCATAATTCCCTTATACTTGTACCAGGTATGTGTTAGCTAGGGATGTGCCGGTATTCGGTAATGCGATAAATCGCGGTAATGAATATGCACGATATTGTTATCGCGGGCACTTCAAAATACCGTCAAAAATAATAGATCAGAATTTATATTTATAGAACGCGCATTAGCTTATTTACCATCAACCGCTTAAACAAACACTGCGTATGCTGCGCGAAACACGTGCGCACTCTGATGTAAACAATCCCCACATGTAGAAGCACTGTGTGCATGCGGCGCAGTGTGCACTCTATTGTAAACAATCCTCACATGGAGAAGCATGGCGGAAGGAGGAACGCTGCCGACGATTTATCCATAAACAGTAAAATAAAGGATTTATCCCCCTTCTAAAAGCAGGGCTGTCAACTCTACGCATTCAGCGTGAGACTCAGGCAATTTACACTTTTCACACTTTTCACATCCATTTTCTCACGCAGAGAAAAATCACGGAGCAAAGAGGACACTGACACCGACAGACTAGACAGAGCAGGTTACTATTGATATGAAAAAAATTCTCACCTCTCAGGTTCTGTCCATTTTATTACGAAATTCAGACAATAAATACCGTTTTGGCGCTTGTAAATGTGACGTGACCGATAGCTGTAGCGCCTCAGTTCAAGTAAACCGATCATCTGTTACTTTTTATTTAAAGATACAGTACAACTTACCGAAATGTATTTATGCCTCATACACAATATCGATCAATCAGTGTTTTTCAGCCACGGAAAGAGGTCAATGAAACTGCAGGACAACAATTATGTCACAGAACGTTACATTTACCTCAGGAAAGCCATTTAATGACCAACACGTTAGTTGACTAGAAAAAATAGCTATAGGAATATTTTGCTAAACATGTGCACTATATTACATTTGTATTATATTTTTACTTTTGTCATAATTGTTATTATAATGAAAAACAAATTATATTTAATTTAATTTGTTAATTTTTAACCTTTAATAAATAATACCAGCTGACAGGGCTCTCTGTATGTTTACAGCATTATGTGAGATATATTTTTTCTTGAGAAAAATTAACATGTAGGCTATCTACTGTAGCCTATCTACTGTAGCCTACCTAATATTTAGCCTATCCAAAGAGTTAATATTGAATCAAGATTGAAATCAAATCCCAAGAATTGAATTGAAATCGTGAAAATTGTGTAAAATTCTGTTTAGTTACCAAATGTTTTGACAATCACAATTACACCTATTGTGATGCAAGTTTTTTTTTTCTACATCCCCCCCAATCCATCCGTTTCTCTTGAGCAATTAAAATATCGTGATAATACCGTATACCGTGATAAAAGCTCAATCAATTAATCGCAGCATGAAAATCTGATACCGGCACATGCCTAGTGTTAGCGTACAATTCCATTTAATTGTACTGAAGATTTTATAGTTTTCCATTTCCTGAATTACCATGGAGGATATGTGTTGATGCAGCAATGGGCGTTATCTTGTTGGACTTTCTGGTGGATTGTCTGTCAGGGTAATTTTTTATGAAAACATTTAGCAAAGAATAAATTCACCAGCTGTCTTATTATGGAGCATTCAGGGCCATTCTTTAGCTCACTTACATCGTCCTGAACCGCATTTAGCCTGCATTGTAATACAATCTGTTTCTCCTCAACTAAAGTATAATGGGAAATCTAATCATGGCCGCATGTCAAAACAATAGGAGTCTGAAAAAAATGTGATTATACCAACCCCCGCATATATTGCACATCACCTCTACAACTCCATGGAGCTTTGCACTGACAGAGAAACCTGCTAATCTAAATGCAAAAGCTTGCACAGAGGTGCTGACCGTACGGCCATGTGGGGTGCGGGGAGGGGGGTTTGTGATACAACTGTCATTATTCAGGCTATTACAATGCTAAAGCTTCCTCTGCTGTGACCCCATGGCCTCTGGCCATTTAGAGCAGTTATTCTCAAGTGATTTAGCATCAGGTCCCACATTGGACATTAAGTGGTAACTCATCACAATACAAACATATTATATTATATAGGGGTGTATCGATATCCTCATGTTACGATTATATTATTAAATTCTATTGGCTAGATTTGCTACTGACAGATTAATTTGTGCTAAATAACTATAAAGATTGATTGGACAAAACAGCCTTTCATTTCAGCAACAAATTATATGTATTATATTATATGATATTATCTATAATGACAGATGCATTTGGGTATATGGGAACCATTTTCTTCCCTTTATAAAGTCAACAAGCTTTTTTTAGGGCTGTCAAGTTAACAGTAATTTAATGTGTTTTAATTATACAATAAATAACAAGGTGAAAATTAAGGCAATTAATCGTTGACTGACAGGCCTAAACTATTTGCATTTCACATTGGTTTCCCTGCTGTGACCCTTTCAGAAGGTTGAGAACCACTGGTGTAGTTTTATTTTGTGGTGTAATTTGTGTATATGTGCACATGTGTACTGCTGAACAGAACTGATTTGAACTGTCTCCCTCATTGCAGGAAACAGGATGGAGGAGAGCCTTGCATCTCTAACACACTAGATCCTTCACTGTTCCAGCCATCACTGCCCCACACCGGCCCTGCGTTCCTCAAGGTATCACAAAGCTCCTGCCAGCCTGCATGCTGAGAGTCCTTCCATCCTGCCAATGCTTGACTTCTGCTTGCTGAGTCTGTCTCACCTCCTCTGACCCATCTGCTACATTACTGTGAGCCTGTGTACAACTAATACTGATTTGCATGAGGCCAGTGTTTAGAGGAATGATTACGGACTTTTCTGATTGACATGCCATGCAGTTAAATGAGAGTTGTAATTTAATGTCAGATGCTATTAATTAACAAATGTCAGGCCAGTTTCTCAGTCACACCCCTTATTTCATGAGACAAACTAATGCCTGTCAAAATAGTATTGATTAGGAAAGGTCATTTATCCGTTGACAGCTAGTCAGTGGCTTATAGCTCCAAGGATTCAGCTTTGTGAACTAAAACTGCTCACGTGACCCTTTAAGTAACAGTTCAAACAAAATGAAAATTCTATCATCATTTAATCAGCCTCATGCTGTTCCAAACCTGAATGGTATTAAACATTAAAGGAGAAATTTCATTTTTCTAAGTGGTTACAATGATCAGGGAACTTTCCAGCTTCAAAACTTTGACACAAACACACACACATCCAATAGCTTTGTGCGTGAAACTGACTGAATGAAGTCGAAGTGACCGGATCGAATAAGTGAGTGTGAAATCTGTGAATCATTCAGGTTGGTTTTGTGAACAAGATTAATTGATTCATTGTAAAGATCTGACTCAAAAGATTGATTCCTTAAATCACTATACTTCTCTCATTAACTTTCATGAAGCAAAGAGACCTATGTTTCCAATGAAAAACGACTTCGGTTTTGTTTCTCTTACAACGCTTTCTTATGACTCCAGAACACATGGATGCAAGAAATTATCATATGAATTTGTGATGCTTTGAAAGCCACAGTTCTCATTCACTTTCATCATACTGAAAATGGGCAGGATATTTGTAAAAAAATTCACCTTTGTTCCATGAAAGAAACAAATTCATTCAGGTTTGGATGTCATGAGGGCGAGTAAATGATGATGTAATTTTTAGTTTTGAGTGAACTAACCATTTCACTTTGTATATCCAAATGCCTTTTCTGAGGTGCATCACTACAATCAGTTCACCAAAAAAAATTCATACACAGATAGAGCATGCAAGCAGCTTCTAAAATATACCTTCAAGTGTTGAAGCTTCAGTGCTTGTGCTAATGACTTACGCAGCCAATGTGACTCATGCATGAATTTCAACTGCATGGATGAACTTAAGCTGATGGAAAGCTAAAATCTATTTTTTAATAAGAAAAGAGTTTTTTTACTGAGCTACTGCACAAATCAAATTTATTGCTTTTTTATATCTGCTGATCCAAAAATCGCCTATCACTCGAAAGGGTCCTGAGAGAAATAATACAAGGGCCATTTAAACCCTCTTTAAGTCAAATGTTATTAGTTTCACTGTTGAGCCATGTTTAGTTTGGAATTGTTTGTCGATGTTGGCGATTGTGTCCGACAAAGTTAGATATGAGGGTCAGGTTGTCAAAGCGCAGGGCTAAAGAATAAGATCCTTTGTGTTGTGTGTGTAGTGTGTGTGTAAGTAGTTTGAGTGATGTCGGTGTGTGTGTAGGAGATTTTAGGGCTTTTAAACTCGGTGAGCTCAGCTTGTGATTAAGAGGATAAAGTTTGGGTGATGTCAGAGTGCTTTAACTGCATCCACAATTCTGCAGCATAGCTTATAACACAACAGAGGGTAATCTCACGTGATTGAAATGGGAGAAAGAAATGAATGGAAAATGAAAAGAGTCTTTGGAGATCATGTCTAGTACATTTTTTTTGTTAGTCAATTAAATTAAAACAAAAATCATATGAATTTTTGAGCCTACCCTATGGTAAATGGAAAAGAATGTGGAAAAGAAGCATCATTCCATATTTCCGAGGCAATTTTACTGCTCGTTATATGTTTATATTTTCTTGGTTGTGTTTATATAAAAAAATTTTGAATAGAAAAACATTCTGTCATTACTCACCCCCATCATTCCAAACCTGTCTCAACCCAAACCCAAGACTTTCTTTTTTCTGTAAAAATAAAAGTGTGTTGTTGTGGGTTTTTTTTAGTCAATGCATGGTACACTGTAAAAAATATTGTTAGTTTAACTTAAAAAAGTAAGCTACCTGGTTGCTTTAAAGTGCCCCTATTATGCTATTTTAAGTTTCCTAATGTTGTTTTGGAGTCTCCTATAACAGGTTTACATGCACTAAAGGTAAAAAAAAGTTAAATTTTCTCATAAAATACATTTGCACATCACCACATTTTCATTTATTCTCAAACGACTCGTCAGATGAATCAATCTCTCTAAATCCCTCCATTCCGCGAACAGTCAGTCTGTTGTGATTGGTCTACCGCGTACAGCGCGCATATCGAAAACAAAAACACCCATTGCCATAACAACGTCAGCTCTGCGTGTCCTGAGGCTTCCTACACTGTAAACTAAATGAACGAACAATGACGTCGGTTTTACCATAGCAATCCAAGTCCGATGATGAAACATTGGAAGAACTAGTAATTCAACCCGAACCTCCAACGCAAGGATGACTCGAGCAGACTCAGTTTGAGGTACATTATGAGATGTTGCAACTGTATTTCCTCACCATCAGCGTTAACAAGTGCATGTCCATCAACAAACTGATTATTTTACTTGTACTTAGTCATTTACCAAGTATTTTTCTAATTTATTGCGGTGAACATGTGGACATGCGGTGAACAGTGCATACATTAGGCGAGCTCTAGCATGAATGACTGATGTAACATAAACCCTTACAGAGACCTACACAATATAAAACTCAAAACTACGTATTTTGAACACCATCTTTTAAGAGCAAGCATTTTGCGAATCCTGCATTGAACTCCGAGATTTGAGAAGAAGTTGTCAGTAAAATAAAGGGAACACAGCAAAGTTTAGGATTATACTGCTGTGGTATCGTGGTAAAGATGAATTTTAACCACTGATTCTTCACATGCTCGTCCTTGGGCAGTGAAAAAAAACTGGCTTTACCTTCACATTGTAGAGCACAGCGTCTTCTCAACATGATGCTATCCAGTATCCACAGGAATCAGCTGCAGTGTTTGAGGTTCAAGTTTTCCCTGGTGTCTGCATAAGTGGGCCGGGCAATATGCTAATGTTTCTTCTTGACGTCACAACGAAACTGCTTATGACCCGTTTGAAAAGCGATTCATTTCATTGACTCAGAGTCGACTCTTACTTTTGAAAGACAATAACTTTATATACAGTGCACTTTCAGATTTAAAACTTTTCAGTGTGTTTTCATTCACTTAGAGCTATGTTATACACTACATGAAAGGTCATTTTCAAAAATCCATAATAGGGGCACTTTAAAATTTTGAGTTCATTGAAATCAAAAATTTTAGTTAAGACAGTTGAGTTTGGTTTAATAAATAGAAACTCAAAATATTGTGTTATCTGAAACACATTATTTATCTAAGTTGATTTGACATA
This sequence comes from Scardinius erythrophthalmus, assembly GCF_964197995.2. Taxonomy (NCBI): domain Eukaryota; kingdom Metazoa; phylum Chordata; class Actinopteri; order Cypriniformes; family Leuciscidae; genus Scardinius; species Scardinius erythrophthalmus. The sequence goes on from NC_138235.1 coordinate 24,473,720, forward strand.
AGATAACAAGTTGTGATAACAAATCATGAAAACATTTTTTTTACAGTATAACTAAACCTGTTTGGTTACAAACATTCTTAAGAATATCTTCTTTTGTGTTTAGCAGAAGAAAGAAAGTCATACAGGTTTGGAATGACATTTGACAATCTCTGACATTTGATTGCAGACGTGTGTACTGTATCTTCAGGAAATCCAGCATCGTTGACATTGTTGAGATCTCTTCTGAAGCTCTGAATAGGGCACACCTGACCTAAAATTATGGGATCTTTTTCTCAGGAGACAAAAGTCTCAATTTGCTCTCCATTCCATCTCATTGTGAGAACATTCAAGATTATAAATAGATCTAATTTGTGCTTATTCTCTTGGTTATGGGTTTACTTTGTGATTATTTGTCTCTTATTTGTACTTATTCTGTTGGTAAATTTTTCCCAATTCATCTGCATTTGGCAGGTTTATCAAAAAGTAAAATTTGGACCCTGCACATAAATAATATTTTACTTTAATAATTTTACAAATATCCACCAAGAGACGTGTTTGTGCAAATTTATAGTTGCAATGAGAGCAGTTCTCCACTGGATTGTGCTTTGAGCAGTTTGATGTCATTTACATAAGAGACTGCCAAGTCAGAGAGGGTTTTAGTTATACGAGTCATCAAATTCTGACCCAGTGTGAGATGCAAGTCTTTTTTTCACCTCTGACGTACATGCTGCAGGCCTAAGACGCCCTTTTGTGAGGCGCTGCTGTTTGAACGCTAATGGGAATGTCTCGCCGTTCTTTTTTAATTGTTTCGAAAGCACAAAAAATTATAACATGCAGTAGCAACAAAGGCCTGCAGTGTTAGCGTGTGCTAGATCAGCTGTAAAACAAGGAGCATATGGGGCTGCCTGCTTCCATATGACACCCCTCTGCTGTAAAGAGAATGGACACTAGCAACATATAACTGAGATGATTGGCAGCATCTGCGAAGATCTAAATGAAAATAAATGTCACAAACTCATGATGTGGAAAAGCTACAGTGCTCACGGTGCCTGTCTCACATTTCCTATTTCTTTCCCCAGTAATTTCCTTTTGCTCTATCTAATCTCATAAACACATTGAAAAGCCCCCCAAAATATATATATATATATAAAAACAAGATCCTATGTATCCATACAGGCCTGTGACACCGCTTGAGAAACACTGTTTTAGAAGATAGTGAGCTGCTCTGGAGAGAAGCACTGCTTTTCTGCTAGTCTAATAGCAGCATCTTCTAAAGTTAGATTAATTTAGTTTAATTTGTGCTGAGCTGAGGATGGTCATGGACAGGACAGAGAGAGAGAGACTGACTAGAGAATCACATGAAGGGGATTATTAATTAAGGATTGGCCTGATTTCACAGTGGAGATAATGCCTCTGACATCCTTGTGCATCAGTCCAGTAAGCCCATCAGTATGCCTTTCTCTCTCTGAGCTCTGTTGAAAGACAGGAGATTTTTCTCCTCATGTTTGTCAAACAAAGTTTCAGTGAAGTCCACTTTGATCACCCATTGTGCAGATATGACTTTTAAAAAAAGAAAAAGAACTTTATCCTCAAGTGGCCACAGTGGCCACAAAATGTATTTGGACACTTCAGCTACATTCAAAAATGTAACTAACTTCAATTTTCGGAGCCATATTTGCTTTTACAAGCAAATCACGTGATCAATGGTTGTAACCAGAAAGTTTCCGATAAATTTTTATCTTCATTATCATTTTGAACATTCAAATATCAATTGTTTTATCTTTTGGAATGTAACCTAAAGCTTATTTTGATTGAAGTGTATTTGCACTATCATGTTCAAAAAAGAAATGCCATTGCTTTGATATTTTGTTATATAATGCAATGACATTCTGTGTATAAAGTGGCGAAAGTTTGGAAAGAAGTTTAGAGCTTACCCATTTATTTAATCAAAAATACAGAAAAAACAGTAATTGCAAAATATGATTACATATTAAAGTAATTGTTTTCTATTTTAATCAATTTTAAAATGAAATTTGTGATGACAAAGCTGAATTTTCTGCATCATTACTCGAGTCTTCTGTGTCACATGATTCGGTAACACTTTAGTTTAGGGTCCAATTCCCACTATTAACTAGTTGCTTATTAATATGCATTTTACTAGGATATTGGCTGTTTGTTAGTACGTATAAAACACATATTAATGCCTTATTCTGCATGACCATATTCTACATCCTTTAATCCTACCAATACCTAAATTTAACAACTGTCTTTCTAATAGTTTGTTAACACTAGAAGTGCCAGAATTCCATAACTACTAGAACTGCCGCAAGCGGTAAATACTCAATTGAGAGATTAATGCATTTATTGTATTAGGATATCTTTTAAAAACAAAACAACACCAAACTGTACATTTAAACAAGTTTAATTATACATCTATAAATAATAATATCCGTAGATGTCCTGAACAAAATGACGGAGTAGCCTATGTTTTCATGTTTACACTGTTTGATCGCGCCCGCGCCTTACACACACACACACACACACACACACACACACACCATATTCCAGCATTGCAATCTTGACATCGCAGCCTGCTCATTATAGCCATAATAAAATATAATAATAAAATAGTCAACCTAACATAAAAATTCCACTGCTCTGTTTATATAGTCAGTAGTACAATTCGTATCATTTTGCGCATGTGAAGAGGATGATTTTTTCCGTCGGAATTGGAACGTGAGTGAAGTACAAAGCCTAAAATAAAGAATAGTTTACCATCCAAATACATCGCAAATGTTTCAACATTTTGATTCTAATTAGAGAGTTACGTGAGCCCAACGCCGCTTACTTTCACTTTCGCTTGAAAGTAGCCGATTTCATTTTGGCTTGTTTATAGTTATTTTTACATTCTTATTCTGTTCTGAATATCATTACATTTAAACGATTTGTTGTGGAATATGTTTTGTGTATTTTTTACCACATTTTTTTGTTGTGTATATTGGTATATGTATAATAATACCGCAAAATTTAGTGTGGTCAATCTGACCATCTATGGCCGAAATAGGTAAATATGTTCAATTGTTTTTTTGCCTTATGTGTAATTTATATGAAAAACATTTTAAATGAAAATACAGACAATTTTAGGAAAAGTCAGGTACCAGCAGGATTTTATTTATTTTTTCAACAAAGTTATTGCAGATATAAAATTCAAAACGGTCAAAATGACCGTCATGGCAGTTCTAGTGTTAATAGTGAGAATTGAACCCTAATCTAAAGTGTGACACATGATCCTTCAGAAATCATTATAATTTGCTGATTTGTTGTGCAAGAAAAATGTTGGTCTGATTATTTGTCAATCTTTTAATTAAAAAAAAATAATCCATTGGTATATTTTTGTTGTTATTTGGCTGAGGCTAAAACAGAGATAACCATACCAGCTCTTTATCATTTCTTAGTCACAATGTCTCTTTAAGACCAGTTAAATAGATTTGTTCATTTCTGCTGATCCCTGGAGGCATTTCCATTTCCAAATCCACTCACTGACTTTAAGCCTTATTTGTATAGACTGCCAGTTCTGTCTGGCAGGTTGGCATGAATCATAAATAACTATGAAAAAAAAACTTCCTCAGAACATTTTGAAAAAATCTTCTACTCACTTTAATCTCAACAGTAAGTCACTATAGTTCAACCCAAATGTGCCGATTCATCTGTTTGCATAGCCATAAAATAACAAAGATTTATTTCTGGGTATATTTGAGCTATTTATAACAGTCAGTTTTTTGTACAATTAATTAAGGATTGGACAATTTATTGTCTACCTTTTGTAAAATATATGATTATTCAGCATCTTCAGTGAGTCCAAGCTATGCGAGAAGATTAGCTTACAATGTGAACTAATTAATATATTCATGATCTTAGTCTTTTTAGAACATGTTGTTCCAATGCAAAGTCAGTATTACTTTCGATTATAAAAAAGCAGTTACTGATCAAACAAGGTTGTTACATTTTAAATAGGCCCTAGATCAAATATTTTAGTGTATCAGTGGTTCCTGGAAATGCTGTGAATTGCTTTTCAGGCGAAAGTCATTAATGATCATTGGGCAGGCTCTGCTGAAATCTCCAAACAGAGTTGAAGTGTTAAAAGCCGATCAGAGTTTAAACGGGCAATTCACCCAAATAATGATACCAGTCAAATTAACAACAGCCGCTGACATAATAAGCCGTCATTCTTGCATCTCTCCTTTACACCCTCTGAGACATCATTCATCATACTTGGCTGGCAAGCCTATACTGATTGCACATTTAGGTGACAGCGTGCTTTAATTGAGATTTTGTCCCAAGACTCAGCGGTCAAATTAGCTATAGGATGGCCTCTGCATGTTGATCACAGGCATTACTTCACTTTAGCCAAACTCATGTCTTTACCTTTATAAACTATTCTGAGATCAGAAGAACAATTTTTAGTTTGGTTAATGTGGCACAAACCTGTGCACAAAGAGAAAATGTCAACATTGATCAACTGTTTCCTCACAAAAGTCTGTGTACTGAATTGTATTGACAGGTGAATGTGATTTCACAGAGTGCAACATGTTCCAGAATCTTTGTTGATCCTGGAACAACATTCTAATCAACCAATCAGATTTGAGGGATAGGCTTAGAGTTTATGTGAAATATAGGCTTACAATCAGGATTAGGTGCTCCTAAATAAGTATTATTCACCATTTCATTATTTCCCCCTGATTTTATGGATAAGTAATGGGTAGGGTAAGGTATAGGGGTATGGATAGGGTTAGGACAAACATTTTGGACAGAGATGTTGTTCCTGGATCAACAACTTATGTTGATCCAGGAGCATGTCTTACTTGACAAAATCACAGTGAATGACATCTATAAAAGTAAACAACCCTGGTTGAAAAAGTGGCCTTGTCTTCTGGTCTCCAGTCATACACCAGACTAAAAGTGCTATGCCGTACCTCAGACATTTCACAGGTAGCGCACACCAGACACGTCATTCTGGGTATATGTTCTGATATTTTCATTCCGTGAGATGAGATTGTCTGCCACCCGAGCAGGAGCTCTTGAAGCTCTGCCCTCTGTGCCGGGAGCAGCAGCTCATTTGCATTTAAAGGGATACACACACAAAAACGACACGTTTTTGCCACTGTAAAAAATTATCTGTGGGGTATTTTGAGCCAAAGCTTCACATACACACTCTTGGGACATCAGATACTTATTTTACATCATGTAAAAAGTGGCATAATAGGTCTCCTTTAAAGACATGATGCTTCTCATCCAGTGTGCGCCCTTTACGCTTTGTTATGCTAATGTAAGATGCTCCTGGTTGGAGGACATAATTTACTAATCATAACCCGCCAAATTGGCTAGTAAGTTAATACGTGTTACACACCACGACTGATTGTTTCATACATTTGGCAGGTTGGCGGGTATTAATTTCAAACCCTGGTTACAATGTTGCACTAGGTTTTGGAACAGAGCTGAGGAGTCAGTACGACTCTGCTCAGGCTTGTCTGACTGAAAGAGAAAAGATCCAAGCTCAGCTCAGTTTTATTCTGAACCCCTCCCAGTGACAGAAAGAAAAAGTACAAGACGGAGAGAAAGCTAATTCTGTAGGTATGCAACGTCTCTTCCACAACTCAGTGTTCCCTGAGAGAGGAAAGACTCCAGAGCACCTGGAGTTAAAGGATCTTAATGCTTAAATACACAATTAGACTTCAGGTTACAGACATGCACGCACCTCCCAGAGTACACACTGCAGTCTAGTGCTGCCCTGCTGGAGTTTTCTCACTTTATTGACATGGAACCTGCTGGAGCTCTCTGGGCTGAATGTTTCTTGTCACTTCTGAGGACAGAGGACTTTGTAGCTTTGCAGCCTCCACACCATATTTTGCTTTTTGACGTAGAAAATTTCAAATAGAGGTTTTGGATTTTACTTTTTTAAAAATGGCTAAAAGTCCGAATGCACAGCTCAACCCACTGCAAGTGACAGTTACTCACTGGAAAAGACCTGATGGAGTAAGTATGTGAAATCTGCAGTCTAAACAAAAATATTACATTGGATATATGCTGGGAGGTTAAGATCTGTTTTTTCAACAGTGTTCGAGTTCAGCACACACTGGGGAAAAAGTAGAATTTGAATTAGTTAGTTAATTCTGTGCAGCAAAATATTGCTAAAACCAACAGCAAGTAAACTGTAAAATAACAAATTTTACTTTAAATAACTGATTATGAGTGTGAAGAGAGCAGGATATATTTGATTTGTGCAAGTTCTGGCATCTCAGGATATATTTCATGCTTACCTGATACATTTGCATGTTCTTACAGAAAAATATCAAAGGGTTTCCTTTTCCTTGTGAAGCAATTTTTAATGCAAGCAAGAAAAGAGAAAATGGATTTTTCTCCCATCACTGACAGAGCTGCTATCAGTGTAAACTGACATGCACTATAAATTTGCTGCAGATTTATTTTTTCAAGGCTAATCACTGTCCGTCATATTCAGTTACCTTTTTATCTCAAGATCAATTGGATTTTGCCTTTTTAAAACGGTCCTCACATCCATACATCTGCTATATGATTCAAAAGATTAAATGTTTTTCCCCCTATGTTGCAGTGCAGGTTAATATATGTAATATATATATATATATAACAATATTATATTGTATAACATCATTTAATTATATTTATAATATTTCTGTAATCCAATAGGTGTTTGTTCATCTGTGGATGTTTGTTTAGGGAGGATACTAATTACTGTGTACCATAAAGTGCACATGATTCAGAGTTTAGTAGTATTATAAAATGACTTTACTATCTGGTGTTTGGTTAGTCATTTGGCTAAAGAGGCCCTTTGGTAATGTGTTTGTGGTGCAGGACTCTTCTGACCTTGTGTCAGTGGTATTTCAGCTGACGTGGTTTAGTTTCCTGAAGTTTGTTTTCAAGACAGCTGTAGGGTTTGTTTGCCGATGGTGGAGGACTCACACAATGTGCTCAACAATGTGCTATACAGGACACAAAGTATTTGTTCAAGACTGTGAGAAATTCATCCAGTCTACAATCTCCACAGATCGAAGATAATTGTTTCCACTCACGTTCATGTTGTCTTTGGGTCCGTCCCAAAGGCTGGACAGAACTCTACTGTCTGTGTCTTGGAAGTTCTCCAGGCTAGAATAAGCTCACTAGAGTCACATCAGCTGTCAGTAGATAAGAACATGCTTGTGGGAATCAGTCAAAATAAATAATGAGAAGTTTTAGGAAACAAAACAAGTGCATTTGAGATGTAGAAGTTAAATATTACACATGTGCCATGAATTTCAATAATTTCTACTTCTGTGTCATTTTGCTAATTGGCATATGCACATGGGAAATTATTACAAACTACTTCAACAGCCAATTATAACCAATTATAATTTTATGCAATTATAATAAACTTCATAGCTACAAAGACAATCAGCTATAAGCAATTTTTTTCCAAATATCTGACCCTGGACCACAAAACCAGTCATAAGTTGCACGGGTATCTTTGTGGCAATAGCCAACAAAACATTGTATTGGTCAAAATGATTGATTTTTCTTTAGGATATTAAGTAAAGATCATAATCCATGAAGACATTTTGTAAATTTCCTACCTTAAATATATAAAAAAATATACTTTTGTGAGTGGATGCAGGAAAATCGCCAACAGAAATGGACAACTTTAATGACGATTTACTCAATATTTAGATTTTTTTGCACCCTCAGATTCCAGATCTTCAGATAGTTGTATCTCGGACAAATATTGACCTACCCTAACAAACCATACATAAATGGAAAGCTTATTTATTCAGCTTTCAGATTATGTATAAATCTCAATTTAAAGAAATGTACCCATAAGACTGGTTTTGTGGTCCAGGATCACATATGAGAGCTGCTGAATGAGTTATAAATCTCTATACATTATCTCCATCTGAAAATCATGCTGCCATTGGGCTAAAGAGGAAATGCCAGTTCCACTGTATTCTGCATGAGTTAGGCCAAAACAAACGTATCCACCAGCCAATATTGAATGCACTTGGCCGTAATATATCATGGAAGGATCCAAAAACACTTTCATACTTCTAAAGAAGGTTGTATTAGTGTTAAAGTGCCCCTATTTTAAAGGTTCCTAATTTAGTTTTGGAGGTATATCTACAGGCATCCAAGATAAAAAAAAAAAAAAACACTTTAATTTATCATACTATACATTGCATTATCACCTCTTTTCTTACAGTGTAATGGTTCAAACAAGGATTCTGACTCTCTAAATCCTTCTTTTCTGAGAGCCTACTCTGCTCTGATTGGTCAGATGGCCCAGTCTGTTGTGATTGGTCTACAGCTTACAGCGTATGTCAGAAACAAAATGACCATTACCATATCTGAATTTCAGCTCTGGAGCTTCCTCAGCATTTGTATGCACAGAGATACAAACAGTAACAATGTTGTCGGTTTGATCATATCAATTCAAGCCCGAGTCCTCATCCTTTGGATGTGCATGCAAAGAGGATTTGCTCTCACAGTGCAGAAAACAGCGTCTTCTCAACATGTAAACAACACAAATCAAACTCTTCCAGGCCCCAGCTACAACTAGTGTTTTAGAGCGGGTCAAAGTACACATAGTTTGTGGGCAGCCAATAAAGACCATACATACAACCGGCACATCCGGGAACTTAACTGTCAATTTCGTAACCGCCCCTTTTTAGGGGAAAATAAACCAGACTTCCCATAGACTTCAATACAAAATAGCGGCACAAAACAACGTCCGTACACAGCCGGCAGACATGTATAACTTCAGAAATCACTTAGATGAAATATGTTGAGTAATTATATGTCCACCCTGCCTTCCATAGAGCGTGAACGATACATTTATAAACTTAATTTGGGCAACTTAAAAACATGTCCCTTCATTCTACCAGCGTCAAATTGGTCTAACAACCCCACCCAGTGGCCAGAAGTGTCTTACCAAATTACATTTGTTTTTTTCCAAAGGCTTTAAAATACAAAATACAAAATAGTATTTTGTATTTAAATACATATTTTACATACATGTTTCTGAAATACTGCCCATCCTTGATGACAGGTAGCCTGGGCTAGATGATGATAACAGACATACACTAAAGACAGTCCAGCAGTTATCTATCTAATCTAACACGATGATCATGATATATTGTAAAATATTGGAATTGTGGGAAGCTTGCATAACTTAAACTGTATGCTTAAGGTTGCTAGTGTCCTGCTTTCTTTCTAATCAAGCTTGAGATGTCAGATCATTTTTATTGAGATAATATTGTTCAATAATGTTTAGCCTGTCTGTGCAGTGAAGAGTATCATACTTTATTTTAATGATGGTGTTGTTTAATTTATAGGAACCCAACCACACAATAACTCTTTGGCATGTTTGTAAGGGTTAATACACGTCTTCAATCCGATACTGTGTATGGCGGTCGCCGGTTTGTTTTCCCCTAAAAGTGGGCATGAACCTTTTCAGAGACGTTCTATGACGCTACGCCGGTTGTGCGTATAGGCTAGCATTATGCAAATTGTTAGAAAATGATGTAGGAATTACTGACGATTCGTTTCGGGCAGTTCAGAATCAGTTCTTTCCTTTGGGAGACAATAACTCCATTTATTGTTCACTTTGATTTTTGAAAGTTTGCAGCCCTTTTACATTCACAAACAGCTACTGTATAGTACACAGCACATGAAATGTAATATCTGAAAAAGCATAATGGGGCACTTTAAAATCTGTATTGTGTGGAAAAATCTTTCAAAATCTTTTCCATTAAAAAAAAAACTTTTATATGAGTTTATTTATATAAGTTAGTTGATAAAGTTAACTGGCTAATAAAATGCAGTTTGTTGTAAGTAGGAGTATGGCTGCAGTCTGAGTACTTTAAAGGAACATGACAACTTTTTGGGACTTTAGCTTATTCACAGTATCCCCCAGAGTTAGATAAGTCCAGACATACCCTTTTCATCTCCGTGCGTGCCGTAACTCTGTCTGACGCACACACAGCTAGCCTAGCTTAGCACAAACACTTGAGGTAAATGGCTCCAGCTAGCATACTGCTCCCAATAAGTGACAAAACAACGCCAACATTTTCCTATTTACATGTTGTGATTTGTATAGTCACAGCGTGTACAAATAACAAGGTCACATGAGACACAGCCATCTTCTAACCGTATACATACTGGGAAATATATTCTTAGAAGGTGAAGCACTGCTACTTCGGCGGAGTGATTTACTCCAACTCTGAGCGAACTCTCTGCTCCTCACCACGGGACTTCTCAGGTTCTGCGAGCAAATCACTCCGCCCAAGTAGCAGTGCTTCGCCTTCTGAGAATATAGTTACCAGTATGTATACGGTTAGAAGATGGCTGTGTCTCATACTGTTATTTGTACACGCTGTGACTATACAAATCACAACATGTAAATAGGAAATATCTGTCATTTATTGGGAGCAGTATGCTAGCTGGAGCCGTTTACCTCCAGTCTTTGTGCTAAGCTAGGCTAGCTGTGGGTGCGTCAGACAGAGTTACAGCACACACGGAGATGAAAAGGGTATGTATGGACTTATCTAACTCTGGGGGATACTGTGAATAAGCTAAAGTCCCAAAAAGTTGGCGTGTTCCTTTAAATGATGAGCGATATATGAGATATTTTCATTAGGTTTGTGTATCCAGCACTACAGTGTGTCGTGTGTGTTGTCAGCCACACCCCTCTCACATCATGAGAATGTAATATAGGGGTCAACTCTGAACTCATCTCATCTCATTTCATCTCATCTCCTCTCCTTTCTTCCAGACTACTGATTTATTTGAAATGATTGAGAAAATGCAGGTAATGTGTTTCTTTTACTTTCCTCGTTTTTTCCTCCCCTCTGCCTTTCATCTTTGATGTAGATGCTTTCCATTAACCCCTGAATCAGCTGTCTTCACTGGCTACATAGTTGCACTTGCATGTCTTTTGCTGTAGTTGAAGGTCATCCCAGGAAATAATGAGGACATTTATTAAGGATGACCCCAGGGCCAGTTATTTACCCAACCAGCACTGCATTGACACTATACTGTATCTTATGCTTGTTGTTCATGTGCATGTGAAAACGTTTGTTGTTGCAAACAACATTGCTCATATAAATATAAAAAATATATGATTTTTAATTATAAATCTGATTGCATTGCAATTATTGCAAACTAAACCTAATTTACGTAGTTTTTAAATTAAAAATATAACCCTTTTTGAAACAAGTAATTTTTTATTCTTTTATGGAGCAAGTTAAAGTTACATATATATATATATATATTTATTTATTTATTTATTATAAATACATATTACAAAAAATATATTTATTGTTGGGCCCTGATTATCACAGTCTTGCAGTTGCCAAATCTACAATGAGAACATGATTTGAATTTGTAGAGAACAAATTAGTCCCTATCTACAGTGCTTAAATACAAGATCCTGCTGTTGAGTACACAGAGACATATTGATCTTAGTCATTTGATATTACTTTTGTTATCTCTAACTTAGGACAGACAGATGTCTAACGATAATAAGTGCACTATATGCACCTTAATGTTTCAGAGAACAATATGACATAGAAATTGGATCTGATTTACTATTAGGTTGCTTCTGGATGACATTATAAAAGTAAAAGAGAAGCTCAGCTAGATGTGCAAGATGTTTTAAACGACAAATGTGTTGGTATGTATATCACAGTTGGTCTGCTAGAATTCGTCATCAAATAGATCAGACATTCGATCTCTGTTGCATCTCAGTGCAGCATTTCAAATCTACAGGAGTTATCAGTAGAATCATATTCAGCCCTGAGAGGGTTTCTTTTTTTGATCTTCAGCATTTTAGTTAAAGAAGTGGACAAATGATTTGATATTTGCTACTTCAGGATGTTATATTTTGTATAATGGCTGTAAATAGCCTTGTAAATATTTGAACGTCTTCTCCCTGCACGCTCACAATCGTGTTTTGATCTTGTGTTCCACTGTCTGCCATGTTCATAAAACCTGATTAAAGAGAATAAAAAACAGTTCATTGTCTAAGACTGATCTAATATAGATCTATACAAATATGCTCTTTTAAAATATTGTTTAAATGCATGTGAGCTTTCTTTTAAAAAGATTTTATGGCCCATTATGTCGTTTAACTTTTTTCATGCATTCTTTCCCCTGGCGATTGCCTGTTTTATCCTTGCACTGATGTTTAATCTCGTGTGGATAAGTCTCTTTTTTATTAATTAGATCATATTTTCTTGTAAATCATACTTTTAATGTGAAATAATTTCTCAAAATGTATTGTTTTTTCCAGACCTCTTTAAGTACCAATTAAATTACAGTAATAACATTAATTAATATATTTTTATTTTTGCTAAAAGGGAATTTGTAAAGATTGTATTGTTCCGCTAATTGCAGCTCATATACTGTAAGCCCCATTTGCAAACACTGACAAATAATGACAATTAATTATTATATTGGTAGCACTTTATTTTACAGTCCTGTTCCCCATGTACATACAATGTACTTATTATAGTAATTGTAATAACTAGGTACTTACCCTAAACCTAACCTTAACCCATGTAGTTACCTTTTATTACCAAGTACTGTTTTAGGTGAATATCCTGTAAGTACACGTTGATGCACGTACTGTAAAATAGTGCAATTACATTAATTTAAATACGCATGTTTCGTGCCAAAATACCATGCATAGAAGTGAATTGAATGATAATCCCATTGTGTCTTTCTTAAGATGTATATTCTTGTAATTTATAAACTGATATTTCCTTTTCTTTTTTAAAAGGCATAAAAGTATGATCAGATTCCTCTTCCTGAGTTGATCTAACCAAAGTGTTATTTTTGCTTTCACACGTGGGCTGTCAGGGCTGCTATAGGGCTGACAGATTCTCCCTTTTTATCTTTCAGAGCAACAGAATGGACGAGCAACGAAGCACTCTTCCTCCTCCTCTCAAAGTACGTTCACCTCACCGGCTCCCTTTTGTCCCTGTACACACGCACACTCACAAAAATACAAAACACGTATTGTCTGAAGGCCACGGGCTGCTGTTTTATCTGCAGGCAGACGGCTTCAAATAGAAGAGCTGGTTATCAGTCAAGCTGGTGCATCTAGTTTTCAAAGACATCCGTAGCCCACTTTCCCTTGCACTAATGGAACTGCAATCAAATAAGATTAGCTAGTGCTGAGCAATATTCTCTGGCCTGAGGCCTCTGTGCCTGTAAAGAATCAAACCGATTGTACCATGTACAGTTAGTGAGTTATTTCTCTTAAATAAACCAGCAGATGAGCATGCAGTGTATTTTTTGCTCCTTGGGTCATTGGAGTTTAAAAACGGTCTGTTGCAACTAAATGAATCCACTGCATAATTAATGTTTTGAACATCACTGTGTTACAGACTGAGGAAGACTACATTCCTTACCCCAGCGTCCATGAGGTAAACCAGTTCAAAATAAAGAGCTGACAGAAATTGTTACTGCAGTCGTATTCTCAGTGGAATTTATTGTGGGCTTGCACGATTGACTGTCAACGTAATTGTTTTTCTTTGCTGTCTCTGTCAGGTTCTCGGCAGACAGAGTCCATTTCCCTTGATTCTGCTGCCCCAGTTTGGGGGTTATTGGATCGAAGGGACCAATCACGAGCTGAGCAATGGGATTGACCCGGAGCAGCTCCTGTCTCCCACCTCACGTTTCAAACTGGAGAGCAACACCACAGCTAAGATCTACAGGAAACATTTTCTGGGCAAAGTAAGGATTTGTTTAAACAAAGTAATAGTTCAGCCAAAAGTGTGTCATGTCATCATTTACTCACCTTCATGTCAGTAGAAGACTGTATGACTTTCTTTCTTGCATGGAACACAAATCTGCCCTAGCTCTACTCGGCATGTTTTTGAGGGTGTTTACAGTTGGTAGTTTTGGTTTGATTAAAAGAAACTCTAGTGTGATTGCTCTGTTAGTGCGACTCTTTTGAATAAATGTGAACGCTGCCATCCGAACCCTGGTGCGCACCAAACGAGCGGAACGAGACCCACCTTTTCAGAGGGTATTGGTCCGCTTCCAAGCGAACTTTGGTGCGGTTCGGCTGTAATATGAATGCAAAATGGACCACAGACATTTACACGTTTTATAAGTTCTTCATGAGTTCTCAACTGGTAAAAATACCATCATATGTACGCACATACAACGACTGCATTTAGCCCGGCAAACAGCATAGGTTTGGATGTTCCTTTGCAAAATATACGTCATCAAAGCTGTTTTTTGTTTTATATTTTTAGGGTCAGTGTTGAAAATGACAGTGTGAATGCTAAGCGAACCAGGACTATCATTTTCTCTTTTTTTTTTGGTCCAGGCCAAAAGAAATCAAGAGAACAACTTATATTTCATTTTTTTTTATCACACAACTCGTGTGACTTCAGAAGACTTTGAATATTGCTCACAAAATTAGTGTCGAAAATGCATAGAAAAAGCTAAACATTCAGAATGGAACCACTCTCATCTATCATTGGAATAAGTTTCAATGATATAATTGTTAGCAAATGTAGCCTAATTACATAGAGCAATGTGACACTGCAGCAGCCAGACATAATGAAGATTTATTAGGTTTAGCTTCAATGGGCGTAATGTATTCACATCTAATATCCATTATAAATTAGACTAATGTGCATAAAGAAGTGGTCGGTTAGCCCTTAGGTTTGTGGGGGAGTGTTGAGACTAAAAACTGAGATGAGTTTGCAAGTGTGAAGATGAATGAACGCTCACAGCTTCGCCTTCTGCTCCTTCATTAGGAACACTTTAATTATTATACAGTGGACAGTGCCCTGGGCCATCTGGTGTTCTCCATGAAATATGATGTTATCGGGGACCAAGAGCATCTCCGTCTCATGCTCAGGTATGACCTTTTCCTTTCCTCTTTTTTGTTCTCCATCCATTCTAGATTGCTTCTCCCTTCCCTCAAATCACTCACGTTTCTCCTGGCCTCATGTCCTGCCAAATGTCTATCGTGTGGATGAGGAGGGCTAATGAAGGGCTTAGTATCTGGCACAGCTCCACTACTTTGTTTTGAACTTTGGCTTTTACTGTGGACATTAAAAAGAACACACTGATATCTATTCCTTGACAACAACTGTGAATGTTTCCTGGGACCCACAATAAAACCTCTTTTCTCGCAGATTAAACAGGCCAAATGTACACGCCACCCTCATTTCCGCATTAGGCACCAGATGGACAATATAGGCCAATGTGTGTGGGTTGAGGGATGGCAGCAGGATGTTCTTGTTATCAAATCCATGTGACACGTTTAATGATGCCACAATGACACTGAGTTTGGAGTGGTTAATAAGTGTTACTGTTGTAGGTCTGGGCTGTGTTGTGCTTTAATATCATTTGAAGCTGTGTTTTTGAACTGCCAGGGAAAACAAGAAATATTTTTTTTCTTGCTTTATAAACCTCACAAAATGATGCTTTATTTCATGCCTAATACAAGAACAAACAATTTGTTAATGGGGTAAATATATATATATTTAATTAATTGAATTAATAAATGATATATACATGAAAACGTGTTATTTTATGCAAAATTAGATTTTCAAATAAATGTGTCTTTTTACATTTAAGTTTTGCTATTTATGCCTAAAACTATTTGTTGTCAGTGTGGTAAGAAAAGTAAATTATATATATATACACACTACACAATCAAACACAAAATTATTCAAACACCATATAGTTTTTGATATTTTTTTACTAGTGGGTGCAGGACACTATAGTTCATTTATGTAAGTTAGGATAGCAAGGTGTATGAATATATATATATGCAACTTTCATGAAGTAAAATCACTAAAAGTCTTCCTTCCGCTGGAAAAAATAGTCCCTGACCGTAAACAGCCATGGCAAACAGATGGTGGCAAAAGCTATCTTTATGAGTGAGTCAGTCAGTAGTGAAGACTTTTACATTGAAAGGACTCAAACTTGTGAACATGGGAAAGCTAGACGCAACTGACAAACGACTAGGACACGGGAAAACCCCTTAACTATTAAAAGGACAAGATATCGCAGCGGACATTCAAACTGATTTTTTTATTATGAATATAGCCAGGACTGACCTTATGGAAAATGCTATGTCTCTACTGTCAATGCAGGTACACTCGCTTACTCGATCTCTCACAAACAATACTCTACTCTAGCTTCAATGAATAATAGGCTATCAATGAGATCAAACATATGTTTAAGTTGCTAAGAGTGGTTGCTAGGGGTGTTGTGTAGTGATACAAAGAACCGTTGGGTAAAGCGGTCATAGCTGTGTTTTATTGTGAATAAAACACAGCTATTGGCCAATCAGAATCAAGGATTGGAACTAACCGTTTTATATATTATATATATATTTGGCATCAATACTATGGGGAAAACTGCCATATAGATTTTTTTTATATTATCTCATAATTTGCCAGCAAGTATATTAGGCTGCTGCTGTCACTTTAAGACCTGACGGACGGATCCATTATACTGTTACACGCATTTTCTTTCTCGACTGTTTACATTCACCATGGTCTGGGTGAATACTCGATTCTGATTGGCTGCAAGGTGTCCATTAAAAAGTGATAGAGGACACCTAGTAAATAAACCGTCAGGCGTAACCAGGGAAACCAAGTTATTGTTTGTAAAAACTTTAGATTTCGGTTGTAAAACGAATTAAAATATAAACTAATGTTTTAAAAATGTGTTATTTGGCAAGTGACCATGGTATTGAACTGACTCCGCGGCGCTGCGACCATGGTATTGAACTGACTCCGCTGCGCGTCGGACAGTTCACGACTCGCCGTTGTCCATTAATACCTGACAATGGACACCTCGTCGGGCATTAACCCTTACTTAAAACATAACTGACTGTGTTTACGAGAATGCTTGCCAAGATCGGCATTTTGACATTATTTTGTGTGTATCTGACTGCAAGGGCGTAGATTTGGTTTGAACAATGGGGGGGTTGAAGTTTGGGTATGCCTTCTGATATTGTGATCATGGTATAAATATTGCGGGGGTTGTAATGCATAGATTTAAATATTGGGGGGGTTATCTCCCCCCAACCCCCCCACAAACTACGCTCCTGTCTGACTGTTTAAGCGCAATAAGCAGCGAAAAATAACTCAATTTACTACTGAGAAGCTGCTTTATGTGCGCGCACTTTGGGTGTGAGCACAAAATTTTCGGTAATGGGTAAAATTATGTACAATACGGCGCAACCACATGGCGATTCATATTCATCTGGAGCAAATGAAAAATGTGAGTGAGGGGAGGCGGGTCTGTGTGTCAACTCGCTGTCGAAGAGATTCATGAGAGAGCGAGAAAGCACAGCTGGTATCTGTTATCTATTCTGTGGAAAATTAGTATTGGAAGCGTTTTAGATAGGCTATTTCAGTATAAAAAAAAATCAATATTTTTGACAACACTACAATGCACTTTATTTCAGATGCCTTTTTCAAAGACTACAATTGAAAACTGTATATATATAAAATGTGTGTGTATATTGCAGTGTTTAACTTGAATCTTATGTTGTCTTTCTTTTTTTTTACAGAACAAAAATGAAAACGTATCACGATGTGATTCCAATATCTTGTCTAACCGAATTCCCCAACATTGTCCAGATGGCCAAGGTGAGAGTGAATCATGCGAGGAGGGGGTGAAGGGGTCAGCACTATTGTTTTCATGCCCTCCAATTCATCACACTTCTCTCTGAGTGACATGACTGATTGTCTCACTCCCCCATGAGTCTGTTCTGTCCTGCCTGGACAGATGACCATAGTGTTCACTTTTGCAAGATCAAATGAGAATGAGGAGAATCAATATGTGCTTTGTCTTTTCATTATTATCAGCTTGTCTGTGAAGAGGTGAACGTGGACCGCTTTTTCCCGGTGCTTTACCCAAAGGTACGCAACCCTACATCTTTGTATGACCCATCTGCAGCATAGTGATAAGCTTTATACACCAATGCATGATCCTGAATCATTTGCCCTGGTTAATTTAAGTGTGGCACTGGGAAATACGCTAGTTTCAGCAGAAGTGTTGCTCTGCGTCTCTCAAGGGTTTGCAGTGTTGATAGAGCGGTACCTAAAGGGCACTTATCATGCTATTTAAATCATCTACCCCTCCCGCAGGCCTCCAGACTCATTGTCACATTCGACGAACACGTCATAAGCAACAACTTCAAGTTTGGAGTCATTTATCAGAAGTTTGGACAGGTGAGTCGCATGGGAAGCCTCATCTCCGTTTGCTCCTGTCATTTAGCAGATGCACAGAGATGAATTGTTGCTGTAACTCACCTTCATAATTCATTTTTATTTAGAACACCACCTTTGAAAATCGGATGTTTTGAATCAAACATCTAACAAAGTAGTCCTTCCTCCTCTCGACCTCACAATGGCTCCTCTGCTTAGACAACAATCAAACCATTGTCTTCATTTGTCTTGTATTAAAATCATAAGGCTATTGTTCCCAGAGAAGAGCTTTGATTACATTAGGACAGTCATTGACCTTTAAGGCCGCAGAGAGGAGCCGAGAGAGAGCGAGAGGTACTTAAGAGGTTCTTCGAGGGGGCTTGCCAGCAACACCCTTGGCGTATTAGCATCAGAACAGAGGCCTGACTAGCCTCTTCATCTCACAGATCGATGTGTTTACATACTCAACCTTTCCAGTGTGTGCAGCAAGAACACCAAGGCCTTTGATGGGATGTGCTCATGTTCGAAATGCACCTTATGGATCAGCCCTCAAATCTTCCGCTTGCCCTTATTTGACTCTAAATGGGAGACTATGTTTATTCAGAGGAACAATTAGCATTTGCATCAAGCTAATTGACCCATGATGAGCCATTTAGGTTTGCTAATTTTAGAGTTTGCTTTTGTCCTCATCAAGATGTTCTTGCTTTTTTGTTTGTGGGTTCATTTCATTTGGGTTTTGTTGAATGTCAGTCTTTGTGCTGTAACATTATGTGGTCTTGCTATTGTGATTTGGGATATCTGAAAGGCTGAATTACTTTATTTTGTTCTGTAATTGAAGTTATGATAATGCATGAAGCTTCTTTGTTGCATAGACCTCAACAGAACCATTGTGCCTGCACTGCCTGGTGGGTGTCTACTGCCAAGGGTACTTAAGTACAAATGTTTGCTTGAATCTTATCAGCATCATGTGTTTTTATCTGTGTAGACCTCAGAGGAGGAGTTGTTTGGGAATAACGAGGAGGGTCCTGCTTTGGTGGAGTTTTTAGAGTTTCTGGGACAGAAAATCGAGCTCCATGACTTCAAAGGGTAACACTTATAAACAGAACGCTCTTACTCTTTCTCAGTACGGCACGAGCGAAATGTAGATGCACTAGATGAAATAACTGCATGCATTAATTAAAATAGAAGCTTTGGATGTTGGAGTTAAAAGTGCGCATCTGAGGAGAGATTTCACAAAGAATAAATTACACTTGCTTTTAGAGTTGTTTATTTGCACTTGCTTGACCCCCAAATCACACAAAATATCTACCTACAATTTGCAGTGTTTATGCTTTGAAAAAGAAAGTGACTTTAAATTCTTATGGTGCTACGCCTGCATATTTAGTGCCTGATTAAACTGGATTGCTGCAAACAATTGAAATAAAGCTAAAATAAAATGCAGCATAAATATTATGCTATAATATAAATACTGTATGAAAAATTGAAAACTTTAAGATCTGAAAACAAATAATAAATTAAAGCTAAATAGAAATGTTTAAAGAAAAACAAAAACTAACAAAAATGACAAAAGCACATGACAGTTAATAAAACTTTACAGAAAATTAAAACGGAAAATAAAAACGGGAATTCAAAATATTTATAAATAACTAATAGTACTAATAGTATACAATAGTATATAAATAATACCAAAACAACACTGTAAAGAACTAAATAAAATAATTAATTTACAATAATAATAAAAGAATATTAATTTAATAAATGTATTATTTATTAATTAAAATTAAAATGGAAATGAATCACTTAAATTGTCTGATTTAATTAAAAAAAAATAATATACTGAAATTTAACAACAAATAATACAATAATATAAATCTTTCAAAATTGACAAATAAATAGACATATCAAAAACCAGTCGCTTTTCTCTATCGTTTATCCTTCAAAAAATGTATTTCTTAATTTAATTTTATTTGGCTCCTCCATATATTGCCATAAAATACAATTTAGTGAGTTCGTCATTGAGTGATCTTTTTGTAACCTTTATGAATACAGTATATCCCTATTATAAAGGATATTAAATCTTTGATGTGATGTTTAATGCTAATGCTAATGCTAAAATTCATGTCTTGTCTGCAAAACCTCTGTATATGTTTCCTTCTAGGTTTCGTGGAGGGTTGGACGTGACACATGGACAGACAGGCTCTGAGTCTGTGTACCACAATTTCCACAACAAGGAGATCATGTTTCATGTGTCAACTAAGCTGCCTTACACAGAGGGCGATACACAGCAGGTACTCACAATCGCACCAAGCTGTGGGTGAACTCATATCACATGTGCTTTCCTTGTTATTATTACACGGCTCTGTGGAATACGTGATTCTGATTGGTCAATCGCGCCATCCAGCGGTATGTTATTCCTTGATAACAACCGCTGAAAACAGATAACACAGGCTCATCCGGGTTACTGAAGTCAGCAGCGCTATCACTTGCTAGGAACAGTTTTTTTCATGGAAGTTTTGCGTTTGGTGAGCTAATAAAAAATTAAAACTCAGTCAAGTCAATATTTTGTGTACAGTTATTTAATTACGTCATCCAGTATCGTGGACTCGCTCTCTCTTGTTTCATACAAACGCAGCTGCTGCCATTTTGCGACGATTGTTTTGTACACTGTTGAATTATAAGATACAAACAGGTACGATTTTAAAACAGTTTCATCTCAAATCAATATGTCTTATCCCCATAATTATTTATGTGGCAAAATGCCGTGTAATAAGTGGTATGACTGTAGTTTGAACTTGCAGCGCTAGCAACTGCTCTCTCCGCGGAAGTGTTGCGTTTAAAGACCTTATAAATTATTTAGACTCAGATCAATATTTCGTGTCTAATTATTTACTTATGTGGCAAGTAGCCGTGTAATAAGCGGGATAATGTACATCCAGCTGGTTGTTATCTCAGAATATCTCAAGATCTGATCTCCCTGTCTGTGTTTATTCTGAGTTAACAACCGGCTGGATGTACATCATCCCTTTCTTAGAACCTTCAATCAGTACAAATGTTGTAAGCGTTAGCATGACAAAATATAATCAGTTGTCTCTAATGATCCATCTCTGTAGATACTATTCTGATGTAAAAAAAAAAAACAAGCCACATATAAGCCATCTGGATGGACAGGAGGGGTGAAATCTATTCCAATATGCTGTTTCCTGCAGCCACACTCTGCTGATGTGCTGGCAGATGACTGTTGACTCATAAAGTGACCTTTATTCTGCACCTTCACTGGCAGTGCTGCTCCCTCAGAGGAAGAGTGTTTTTAGAGCTTACTCCTCAGGGAATCTTCTGCATTTAGAACACATGAACCGAGCTCCTCTCTCTCTCTCTCTCTCTCTCTCTCTCTCTTGCTGTCATGTGTGCACACACTCTGCAGTGATTGGAGGTTGACAGCAGATCAAGTTGGTGAACTGATGTCCATGTTTAAATGAGCGGCAACAACCTCTGTGTTTGTCCTTGCCAGCCATCTGTTGTGACATGTTGTGAAAAACAACTTCAGCACATGGCATCATTGACACATAAATTCAACCTTCAAAATGAATTGGATTTATCTTGAGATGTCAGCCCGAAGAGCATTTAACGGCACTCATCGCAACTGTGGTTTTGTTTACCACATCAAATACCTATGTTTGGACTGGCTCATTTCATTCCTACGCATTAAAGTATGAAATGTTGAGCTACATTGTCAATATATTCATGTATAAAATATGTACAGGCTATGCACAATGTAGCACATATTTGAGTGCCTTATTGATTTTATATATAATAGATATTGCATAATAAAAGTATTAAAAACACGTTTTCATTAAAACTGTATTTATAATTTATGTGCTACTATTCTTTAAAATTTGTGTTCTTTCAAAAGTTTGGGCTCAGCATGACTTATTTTTTCCAAATATGTTAATACTTTTTTTCAGCAAATACACATTAAATTGGTCAAAAGTTGAAGACATTTATATTCTATTTCAAATAAATTTCTATTGACCAAAGAATCCTTGAACAAATGTATCACAGCAGCACAACTGTTTTCAACGTTGATTATAATATGTTTTTTAACATAAAATTAGCTTATTGATTTCTGAAGGATCATGTGACACTGAAGATTGGAGTAATGACAACTGAAAATTCACAGGAATAAATAACATTTTAAAATATATTCAAATAGAAAACAGCTATTTTAAAATGTAATAATGTAGTAACTTGTAGGTTTGTTAAAGGTTAATTGTTGGCCTTTATGAAACTATGATGAATAGGTGTTTTGCATCATACATTACTATATTGTGTATTTTAGCTGCAACACTGTATTGACCAATCAGCATCCAGGACCCATTTTTGAATTATTCTTTGACTTGAAAGCTGCTAAACCATTAAAAATTTTCCAAATGAATTCCCACTCTAACAACTGTTTAGTATTTGAGTTTGCATACATGTTAAAAGTGCAGTTACATGAGGAGATTTAAATGAAGGATTATGAAAATAAACTCTCTTGTGTCCTGTTATAGCTGCAGAGGAAGAGGCATATAGGGAATGACATCGTGGCCATCGTGTTTCAAGAGGAGAGCACTCCATTTGTGCCAGACATGATTGCTTCCAACTTCCTACATGCCTATGTAGTGGTGCAAGTGGAAAATGCCTGTTCTGACAACGTCCTCTACAAAGTACTGTACATCATCACAGTATTACTGCAATCTAGAGCTGCTATAACACTTCCCTGTGAGTCATTAAATGATACACATATTTGTCATTCTCCAGGTTTCGGTAACTGCGCGAGATGACGTCCCATTCTTCGGACCACCCCTCCCCAACCCAGCCATTTTTAAGAAAGTGAGTTGATTAATCTAATTTAGATGCATTGCACTAGCAACATCAAGTCATGTGTTCAGTTCTTAAGGAATGCATTGATTATATATACAGTACTTAAAATGCTCTTTAAAGCCTGGAACACACCAAGCCGACGCCGACGAACTAGCGCTGATGAAAGCCGACTGTTGTCGCCTCGCGTTGGCTGCACTTGAACACACCGAGAGAACTAAAGCCGACTGTCAGCTAAAATGTGTGTTCTGTGCCTGCGTGTAAATGAGACAACTGTCTATTTCTGCAGATATATTTGTCTATATTTATTCAAAAAGGGAAACCGACGCTGCAGGCTGCAGATACACAAACCATAAACAAAGCATGCATGCTTATCGTTTTGAATATCAATCTTGCAAAACACTTTCTTTATTCCACTCCGCTCATGTTAATATTGAAATATTCGCCAAGGAACATGGTAAGATGACGTAACATTAGAACAGCCTTCTTTCTGTACCGTTTTGATTTCTTTGCTCGCTGTTTAGCTATTATTCTTGTGCACTGACTCATTCATTAAGCTGAACAGCCAATCAGAGTTCTCTCTCTCACCGACGGCCAAACGCTGATTCAACATCGGCCGGAAAAAACTGACGAGGACCGATTTCAGCCGACGGTGTGGTGTGTTCCAGGCTTAAGAGGCATTTGGAAGGAAAAAGTATCTGCCAAATACTACTCTGCCTTTCAAAAGTTTGGGGTCTGTTAGATTGTTTTAAATGTTTTTGAAATAAATCTCTTATGCTCTCCAAGGCTGCAATTATTTGGTCAAAATACTGTAAAACAATAATATTGTGAAATATAATTTAAAGTAACTGTTGTCTGTTTGAATATATTTTGAAATGTAATTTATTCCTGTGTTGGCAAAGCTGATTTTTTTTTTTTGCATCATTACTCCAGTCTTAACTGTCACATGATCCTTCAGAAATCATTCTAATATGCTGATTTGCTGCAAATAAGAAACATTTCTTATTATTATCAATGTTGAAAATAGTTGAAACTAATATTTTTTCAGGATTCTTTGATTAATAGAATGTTAAAAAAAACATTTTGTTTGAAATGCAAAGTTCTGTCATGAAACTTTAGATGCATTTGCTGTAGCATTTGCAGCACGCTTTCAGAAACCCCCCACCTTCCCCAGCTCCACCTGTATAGATCTGCTACGGGTAATTCATGTATGCTATATTGTAGAGCAGCAGCAGGCCTTACTTGCTCACAGCAGCGTGTTGTGTATGTATTACGTGTATGTGACAGTAGCAAGAACCGTACTCTGCAGCAGCAATAACAGATTCATTCCACCAAGACCAAACATATCAACATTGTCATAGCCATTACCATGCCAAACACTCCGAGAGTTGTCATGACTGAAATAATTGTATATATATATGTGTGTGTGTGTGTGTGTGTGTGTGTGTGCGTGTGTGTACTGTATAGTATATATGTAACAGTCTTTATTGTCACCTATGAACAATTTAATGCATCCTTGGTGAAGAATATAATAATAAAATACAGAAACTGACCCCAAACTTTTGAACAGTATTGTACAGTATGTAATGAAAACAAAACAAAAAACACTCATTTCCATCCAACTGTCTTTCTCTCATTTGTTCTCCTCCTACACAAGGGCGTAGATTTGGTTTGAACATTGGGGGGGTTGAAGTTTGGGTCTGCGTATTTTTCATGTGATCATGGTATAAATATTGGGGGGGTTGTAATGCATAGATTTAAATATTGGGGGGGTTATCTCCCCCCCAACCCCCCCACAAATTACGCCCCTGCTCCTACATCATTCTGTCTCTTACAGGGTCCAGAGTTTCATGAATTCTTACTTTCCAAGCTGATCAATGCTGAATACGCTTGTTACAAAGCTGAAAAATTTGCCAAATTAGAGGTGAGTGACTGTAAGATGTCAGAAATCAGTGCTCATAGTCATCACAAGAAAGACATGTTCCTGGATCAAAATCTTTTGTTGATCCTAGAACAATAATCCTGTCCAAAAACAGTCCTAAAATCAGCGGGAGATGATTGGTAAAGAAACGTGACATTAAAGTGCCCCTATTGTGCTATTTTAAAGGCTCCTAATTTTGTTTTGGAGGTATACTACAACAGTTTTACATGCATCAAAGGTAAAAAAACATTAGAAATTATATACATAAATAATTAATTATTCATACTTACAAGTTGTGATTCTGAGGAGCAAGCTGGTCAAAAAAAAACTAAGTACTGACTAATCTTTCAAGAGCAAGCGTTCTGCGAATCCCGCATTGAACTCCGAGCAGTCATCAGTAAAATGAGGTGTTTGAGGGCGGGTCAAGTTGTTCGTGGGTGCACAACATACAACATAGGCTGGCGTTATGCAA
The DNA here is from genome assembly GCF_964197995.2 of Scardinius erythrophthalmus. Lineage (NCBI taxonomy): Eukaryota > Metazoa > Chordata > Actinopteri > Cypriniformes > Leuciscidae > Scardinius > Scardinius erythrophthalmus. The sequence continues at coordinate 24,499,206 of NC_138235.1, forward strand.
ATGTCTTATCTAGTGACGTATAATAGTAAAGCAGTGGGATTCAAATTACAGACGACTCTTGCAGGCGGTTCAGAGTCGATTCTTTCTTTTGGGAGACAGAAACTTTGTTTATGGTGCACTTTCGACTTTCCAACTTTGCAGAACTTTTACATTCACAAACAGCTATATTACACACTGCATGAAAGGGAATATTCGAAAAACCATAATTGGGGTACGTTAACTTTAAACCTATCCCTTAGATCTGATTGGTTGATTGGAATGTTGTTTTAGGATCAAAAAGGATGTTGATCCAGTAACGTTTTACTTCACATTCACTCATAGAGCAAGACACATGCAACACCAAGCTAATGGGTTAAAGTGTATACCTTGAATGTATTTTAAGATATATGCAGCATAATGATATATGTAGCATTAAACAAAACATCTAACATTCATTTACTATTTATATTCAAATACAATAACCCTTTTTGTTCCTAGGAGCGCACCCGGTCTGCCCTGCTGGAGACGCTGTATGAGGAGCTGCACATCAACAGTCAGGCCATGATGGGGTTGGGAGGAGAGGAGGATAAACTGGAGAACGGAGGAGGAGGGGGAGGGGGCTTCTTTGAATCTTTCAAGGTAATCCACGAGGACACCGGGCTCGGAGGGTCTCTGTGAGGGCACTCACTGTACATCCAGAATAGAGGAGGATGGGGATGTTCGTGAAGCATTACTGTGGCTTGTGTGTGAATGGTGGACGTGGTGTATTCTGGTTGTTTTACAGTCATGTTAGCACTCATGAATCTTTAAAGGACGTGAGATGAGTCGTTCGTTCAGATTGTCTTTTTTGATCTTGCTGCTGTTGTTCTAAATGAACGGTAGCATTTCTTTTCTCTCTTGGGATTTAGATGGTGCCACCTTTATGACTCCAGCTACCAAGTGATGTATCCAATGCTACCTAAATTAAATCACTCATTACCATAATTTACACTAATTAGTCCTATTAGCACATTGTTGAACATAGATACACTCATGAGAATTATCTTGGGCTCTACACTATTTTGCTTCCTAAAATACTTTGCAAATGAATCAGTAGTACATGATTAATCATATCGTACACAGATATTTTCCTGTAATATGTAGAATTATGCGTGATGAGTATATTGTAGTGTTATTGAGATTTTTTTAATATATTTTGAATAAGATTTTATTTTTTGTATTTTCTGTTGTCATTTTAATTTGAGTTAAAGTTTTGTGTCGTCAAATTGTGTCGTATGTCTGTATAGTTTTGTCTAATTTTTTTCATTTCAGTTTTCAGTTTTTATCAAGTTAAACTAATTGAAAATGAGAAATGTTGCTTTGGCAACTAGCTGAAATACAACATTTTTTTGTATTTTATTTATTTTCAGTTAACATTTATTTTATGTTTTTTATGGTTTTAGTTAACTTTAATAACCCTGGTATATAGAGGTTATGGTCACACTTTAGATTAGGGTTCAATTCTCACTATTAACCAACTATTATCTATTACTTTTGCCTCAATAAACTTCAAATTGCTGCTTATTATTGGTTAGTAAGGTAGTTGTTAAGTTTAGTTATTGGGTAGGATAAAGGCATGTAGAATATGGTCCTACAGAATAAGGCATTAATATGTGCTTTATAAGAACTAATAAACAGCCAATATCCTTGTAATGTGCATGCTAATTAAAAGTGAGATTTGGACCCTAAACTAAAGTGTTACCGAGGTTATTATTCAAGAAGACACAATTTCTTCAAAATTCAAACGGCTTATAATTCATTATAGACAGACTGTTTGTATGTGCTCGACAGCCGGGTTTATAATTGAATGTGTCCAGTGGTGTTCACGCATTGATTGTGGTCATCCAGACATAAAAATCTATCCGATTTCTCAAAAATCATTTTCATTATCCCTTTTAACCTATTTTATTTGCTTCCGCAACCACTCATTCACACAGTTTTCTTCAGCAGCTGTCTGTAGACAAACACATTAGCATAAAGGATGTTCTCCAGCTCTTCTGTGGTTGTGGCATTCTGGGATTTTCCCTTAAAAATCGGGCAGCACTTTAGCGGGTGATGTTTAATCAATATCCATTTACACTCTTACACAGCTAGCTTCGGTAGCTCTTAGCCATCCTTTCAGTGACTTCCTGTGCTCAGGCTTCATATCATCATCCTTCTTCTCTCTGGCCACATGCTTTTTCTTTTACGGACAAAACTGCACTCTCTCCTCACCTGTGGTTCACTCAGGTGTTGCTTGAGTTGTTTTAGCAACTTGATTGATTGGCTTCAGACCCACTCCATTGGCCCACCCTGACCTGCCGCTGCTCACCGTGTCTCCTCCTCATCTCTCCCTGTGCTGTAGCGGGTGATCCGCAGCAGGAGCCAGTCTCTGGACACCATGGGCCTCAATATCAGGAAGTACTCAGTCTCCAATAGTCACAGCGGCAGTTTCACCCACAACAACATCAACCACCTCTCACCAGAGACCCCCAAACCCCCTGGGATAGTAAGTAACCCCCCTACAGGCTTCCTAATGGGCAAAACTATGCTAGTCCCCTCACTACCCTCCACTATGAGGTAAAAAACCCAGTCCTGGTTACACATACTTCACTAATTCCTGACTACACTGAAACTTAAGCTTGAGTTGCTAAACTAACTAAAGACAAACAACACAACAAAGGCGAAATATTTCATGATTAATCAAACAACCTCAACTTAATAATTGCCCTCATGCACGAGTCCCTTTTTTCCTCATTCCCATCATTCTTTTTTTTTTTTTTGTCATCTCTACAGCCACTGATATTCTCAGTCTGTATTTCACTGGAATCTTTCACTTATTACCGTTGAGTTTACCTCAGGAATGTTTCTTGAAAGGATCACTTAATTCACTGGCCTTGCTCGTGTGCGCTGCTCTAGCAACAGTCAATATTTCCTGAGTTAAAAGGGTCAATGACATTAACTTATTCAAAAGTACATTTAAAAAGCCATTCATATTCATTTTTTAGTCAAAAATGTCAGGGTGATACAAAAATGTCTTGATAATTTTTTCATGATGAAAAAAAAAGCCTTAATAAAATTCTTGAAAAGAAAACTTAAAGGGGGCATGAACTTAAGGTCCACTTATAATGTTAGCATTTTTATTCAGATTTTTACATGAAAAAAACATCCTAATTTAGAAGTAATAAGCTATTTTCTATCCTGTTTTTAACCAAAACACTAAAAGACAGACCTACACCTCAAATACCAAGGACACTTGTCGGCAGCTTGGTAATTAGTCATCTTTATTTATATTTATATTTATTCCTTATGTATTTGTGAGATAGTATCGTATTTTATTACATTATATATTTGTGTTGAAAGGAAAACACTACAGAAAGGTGTTTATCTCTACATAGTTGAAGCATAAGCCAACTGTGAAACATTTATGCATATTACATATGCTTATAGGTCTTGGTTGTGGCAAATTAAGTTTACTGTGAGTTCTTGGAGTTACCACAGTTATAGTTGACAGGATAACTTTTACTGTGTTACAAAATAAAGTTCATCCTTGCTTAGGATCACAAAGAAGGCCAATTGTGTGAATTGGTGGGCGGGGCTAAAGAGGCAGTGATGTAGAAGTAGCCATCTTCTGCAGAGGTGGAGTTTCGTCGCACGATGATGTAATAATGTGACAAAATTCAAAACGAGTTGTTTTGGGAGCTTTTTTTTTTTCAATAAAAGCCGATTTTGGATTTAATGAGGAAGTTTTGATTTCTGAAACTCAGATTTTTTTATAGCACAAAGATCAAGGAAAATGTATTTTTTTCAATTCATTACCCCTTTAAAAGAAATGTTGCCATTTACATAAATGTTAAACAGTGTTGTAAAGTTTTCTTTGATCGAAGCAGAGACCAGTGAGACAGTCGGGATCGTGTTCAACTGAAGTTATTCTTTATTGAGAACTCCGCTGTACGCGGCTGTAGAAACTTCCAACATGATCTGATCTAACATAACTTTACATGTTATCTTATAGGCATTTTAGGAGGAGGGACTTTTGGGGGTGGAGACAAATTCAAACAAAGCATGTAAATGAGTATACAGGTTAAGGTAACAAAAGGTGAGATTCTCAGTGAATCATTCGTGTGCTAATCCCATCAGTCTGAGTGAAACTGGGGCTCGAAGAGCCATTAAAGAAAACAGGAATTGCAACTTTGCTGAGATCTTAACCTTAAAAGCTAAAATCAGTATTCTTCACTGTGATGTTATGTAAGGAAGCATATCTGAAATAGATTCTTAAATTTTAACCCTTCAACAGTAATATAATAATTTATTTGAACAAAACCGCTTACTATAGAAATTATTATTTAATTTAAAGACCCTTATGACTGTATGTCAAGATCAATACATCTCTTAAAATATCAGATAAGATTAGTTCAGGTTGCAAAATGTCACGTGGTGACTCCCATTAAAAAAATATTATATTTATGAATAAACGATTTGTGAGATTCATAAAAAATGTAATATTAGTATTACCTTGAAAATATATATATTTAAAAACCTTCTTGACAATAATAATGATTGGATCACATTACATTTTTTCAAGTCATTAAATTGAAAAGTTTTTCAAATCCATCACAAATACATTTCTGAGAGCTTGGCACAGATGTTTTAAAATAGTTTTTTTTTTTTTTTAAGTATAAATATGTCATTGACCCAAAAGCATGTTACCTGAATTTGAGTTTGCCCCAGAGAAGACTGTAACTCATTTAACCACTCTGTCATCACAGGAGGTGTGTGTGTGTGTTATGGTGGATGGGGTCCTTTGAGAGGTGCATGATATAAAGTTATGAATGTGTTGCATGTTGCTCATGAGGGAATGAAATACTGTCAGATCGTCTAGGGGTCATGTGAGATTTTGTTTTGTTATTTTCCTTCCAGTGTCTCTCAGGAATGAATATTATCTGATCTAGATGTAGGATAAGGCGGCCTGCCAGCAGTGTTAGTATAAAGACAGTTGTGAATGTTTTGACCTATTACATCCCCCACAGGATCAGCCGCACATCAGCACCACATAAGGACCTGCAAAGAGAATTATATATGTGTGTGTGTGTGTGTGTGTGAATGTTGAATGGATTCTGCTGTGCTAATGTTTTAATATGCAGGTGTGCTGTCGGTAAGTATGGTTATCGCACAAGATAAGTGCAGAGACAGCGTTCTTCGGCCAGCCAACTCTTGCTCCATCAAGTGCAGTGGCTCTTATGGTGCTGCTCCTTGCCCTGGGGACTATCACACACTGAAGGCCATGCTAAGTCATGCCAGTGCCCCTCGTAAGCAAAACTCATATGAGCCTAGTGAAATCTTTCCCCAGAGGGACTCACGCTGGAACAGACTTCAGAGTTACTGAGCCATGCCTTTGTCAAAGTTAATGTTTCTGTTATTTATAGCACTATCATATGCCACGTCAGTCAAATGAACTTTTTTGACCTTCACAGCAGGTTACGCAATGGAGAATATAGACCATGTTTTGACTATTGGGACTTAAAAATTCAAAAATTAGAAGTTGAAATTAGAAATTGCATAAAGTGATTCATCCCCCATGGTGATTATAACAGCCAGGGCCGTCGATGAGGGGACCCCATTAAGGTTCCTGTGACTGTTCTCAACTGGTTTTTGCTTCAGGACAATATATTGGTCATCAAGTGACACCCCAACACATACCAAAATGATCTACCATAATCAAGTAAATAAAAACATGCTTACAATCACACTGATACCGAAAAGTGCATAAATCCACCAATATCAAAATTAAGGCAAAATTAATAACATAAAAAAGAATTATCGATAGTAAAATTGACAGTGTTGTGAATTATCTTTTTTATTTTAATTTATTTTAGTGTAAATAGAAACGTCCTCAAAATCCCAATGGAGCTGCAGCGTCCATTAATCCAACAATATGCGAAATGAATAACAATGTAACAAACTGTATAGCGACAGTTTGTAAATTCTGTTTACTTTACTTAATTTAAACAATCCAATTTCGGATCATGACCCACCAGTTGAGAACCAATGATCTATGATACAATTTGAGGGAAACAATTTTTGCGAATTATTGCGAGTTTTAGCATATCAACAGGTCAAATTAAATAGAGCCCAGTTACAAATAACATTGCATTAATGTTTATTTAACAGCATGATGTATATGAGTTTTCTCGTCTGACTTAACCTGTTCCGATAATGTTAACCTGACTAACTGTTAAACCGTGTTGAAATGTCAACTGTCCCGTTGTCTCCAATGGTGTGCTGTGTGCTACTACTTTTGCTTTCTTGTACTTCACAGGTCCCGGGACCTGCTGAAGTTCCTCCGGCCCTTTTCTCCTCATGTGGCTACCTCTGTTGTGCTTATGACAGCTTTTTTTCTTCCTGTTCATGCTCCCTCTAACAGATGTCTGTAGCCTACTTTGTTTGTATAACACATAACCTGCTGCATGGACTCATAATTTCTCTCCTTCTCTTTCTCTTTCTCTGTGGGCTCTGTGCAGTCATTGCTTGTCCCAGGCAAAAGTCCCAGTAAATATGGACGGCGTGGCAGTGCCATAGGAATAGGAACCATAGAAGAGGTTCATGTATAACTCTCACTCCTCTCTCATCTGCATCATTCGTTCTCACTGCATGACCTGAACATCACTTTTACACCATACAGCTGCTGATACAGTCAGCGAGAGCCCCTTTAACTCTCTGTTCTCAATGCACTCATCCTAACAATATAAAAATAGGATTATGGAACTTCATAGTCAGGGCTGATGCCATATTTAATTTTACTCAAATAAAGACGAGGATTTGAGGGATAGATGCGCATTCAGATTAATTGTTTGCACTGTTTAAAATTTTTAGTACTAACGGTTATTTGTTTGTCCTCTGGAAATTGTCTGGAAATACATATTTATAATGTTTTGTCAGCAACAATTGACACCAGTGTGTGCACAGCAGCACACCTATATGTTTCTTATTGAATAAGGCATTTAACTAATAATAATAAGGCACTTGACTACATCTACAAGTCTACATCTAACATTATAATGATATATTTTTTGTTTTAATTTATTGTTATTTAATTTAAGTTATTTATTCCATTTTATTTCATTTTTAATTTGTTGCAACAATAAATTATGGCAGATACCAATAAGCTGATAATAATATTCTATATAATCATTTTTTATGGCAGATTACCGATAAATGTCTATATTAAAATTCTATACTATTTTGTCTGAATAAATAAAAATAGTAAAATAGCAAAAAAATAACACCAATCATTTTAAAAGCTACAAGTGAATTTAAGCATCATAAAATTATGAAAAATGTATATTAATTTTGAGATTTGCCAAGTATTACATTTACATTGTTAAATTAATTATTATTAACTAATTAATTATAATTTAGAGGTTTACATGATGAAAAAGTTCATCTAATTGTAAAAGAAGAGGAAATGAGCATGCACAAATAAATACCCAATATCAGCCAATTACAATAAATAAAAATATCTTTAATATCGGCCAATAACTGATATGGAACTGACATATCGTGCATCCATCATTTTAACAGTTGTTCCATGCAGATCTTCATGCCACATAATCCAGTCTTTCTAAACACACCATATCCAACCGAAAGCATTGTTCAGTCAGAGAGTCATTTTGCACATTTTTATATCCATTAACACTGTTCTTTACAACCCATCTAGATTCATCTACATTTAGCAGCATTATTTCAGTGTTTCTTCAAGCTCCCCTTTCAGCATCACTTCCTGTGTGTCATGCATTGCTCTGCTATGTTTGAATGTCCAGTGTCACTTCTTGTCATGTGGTGTTGTGTACTACATGTGGTGTTGTGTATTTCTATCCCCTCGTCTGATAATTGTACACTCTTTGCGAGCTAATAGTGTAGAAACACAAAAGAAAAAGGCAACAGAGTCTTTCCGAAGCCTTTGAAGCCATTTTAGATAAAAGCCTTTTTTGAAGGCCTTTCATTTGAAGTCATAAAGCAGTAGCTGTAAAATCCCAGCGCTCAGGCTTGAAGAGAACAAAGTGTCCCCAGCGAGAACACAGCCGTCCAGTGAAGCTCAGGAGATCCTGCTCCCATCTTTCATCTCCAAACCCTCAAGCACACACTTCACATCCACCCTGCCGGTCAAACTACGAAACAGTGTATTTTGTTCTCACAAAGACTGGACCACGCCACAGATATACGAAATTACAGACCACAGTTGCAAGTGGTATAAAATAAACCTGTCCTATACAGAATGTAATATCTTTAAAGTTTCCTTTGAGACCACATGGTGGCCATCAGTGTGAAGGTGATACTGTATCTATGTTTGAATCCTCGGCTCACTGAACTTCTTGTTCCCTCCCACAGTCTTTGATCATTCCTGGAAAAAGCCCAACTAGGAAAAAGTCAGGACCCTTCAACTCTCGACGTAGCAGCGCTATCGGCATTGAGAACATCCAGGAGGTCCAGGAGAAAAGGTAAGAGGATGAGAACACTTCTGAACTTCTGGAGCTGCAATTGTGGAGCATTACAGTATCACAGATTCAGACAGTACTGGTTTCAAGACCTAGTGACCCTTGTGCATACACCTGCTTGCAGAAGAAAGGTCTTCTGTGAAATTCATGCACACACACTACCATTTGATTGTTTGATTTTCAAAGGAATTAATACTTTTATTCAGCAAGGATGCATTAAATTGGTCAAAAGTGACAGCAAATACATTTGTAATGTTACCAAAAAAAAAAAAATGCTGTTAAGAATCCTGAAAAATAGTATTATGGTTTCCACAGAAATATTAAGGCACAACTGTTTCAACATTGATAATAATAAGAGATGTTTCCTGAGCATCAAAACAGCATATTAGATTGATTTCTGAAGCATCATGTGACTGAAGACTGCAGCAATGGCTGCTGAAAATTCAGTTTTGCCATTACAGGAATAAACTACATTTCATTACAATTTATATTTACAATATTACTGTTTTTATTGTATTTTTTTTTTTATCAAATAAATGAAGATTTGGTGAGCATAAGAGACTTTCAAATATATATATTTTTATATCTTACCTACCCCAAACTTTTGAATGATAGAGTTTGTGTGTGTTTTGGCGAGAGCAGGACTCAACAAAAAGAATGACTTGATGGCTTGGGCCAGTTAAAGAGAGTTATTAAGCTGGTTTATGAAATTGTCAGTACTGACAGAATCGAAATGTTCCAACAATCTTCATCATTGATTGATCATGCACATGTACATGCAAATTATAAACAATACATTTATTTACCTCTTTTGAGAAAATTACATTTGATAAAAATAGAGGCAGAACATAAAGCATAATATTACACTGAACTCCTTCCTTTTATGTGTGTTTATGTGTTTGGTGAAGAATTGCCGCTCTGTTGTCAGAGGACAGGACAGTGCTCTGTCTCTCTCTACCCAGCGTCACTCTCAAGAATGGGAGGCTCATCGTGGATCCCTCCAAGTATAAATGCTACCATAGAATACCACCTCTTTAACCATAGACTAGCTGCTTACCTTACCTGGCCATAGAAATGCATCTGAAATGCTATGAATTATGGCCTTAAGCACATTCAACTGGTCGCACATGCAAAATCTATGCTAGCTGATTGGTGGTCTGCTCATTTTTCAGCCAATCAAATGTCTGTTGTACGGATTTTGCATGAGCTGGCCTTTGTCAAATGTGCTTTAATACTTACAGGCCCCTTGAATGATGTTGCTCTGAACTCATGTGTTTCAGTGTAGTGATGTGAAACAGCATGTGTTGTTGTATCTAACCAAACCTAATTTTTAGTTGACTGCAGTTGAGCTTGGACTCCTTCACCTCATGGTTGACTTGTAGATTTGCAAACATAATGCTTATGCTGCCCTCTAACGGTCAGTGTGTGTGTGCGTTAGTAGGGAGAGCTCCCCCAGCACACAGAAGACTCCTGACAGTGGCCACGCCTCCCAGGAACCCAAGTCTGAAAACTCCTCCAATCAGAGCTCTCCTGAGGTCCTCATTACTAAGAACAGGTAAAGTGAAAAGTGATTATATGATTTGCTCACATTTATCAGTGAGGATCTAACTATGAATTTGCCTTAAACCATATATATTTTTACATCTCAGGGGTTGATTTCAACTTTTGTTATATGAAGAATACAACTATTCTTTTTTATTTTACCTTTCCATTAGTGTGAAATATAGCTGTTTGTGCGTGTTAACGATCTGCAAAGTTGCAAAGCAGTCCACGGCAGATAAGACAATACTTGCCTGAAACGCTTTGTTGTAGTCCTGCCATTATTTCCATGACTTGGCTACGTCACCATGTTATAAATTTGCACAATGCTACTGGTTTAAATTTGCTAATGCTTGCTTTAGCCCACCTTCAAAGAACAGTGTGACTTTTTTTTTTTTTTTTTTTGCTGGGAGGACTTCAAATATAGACGTCATAGATACTATAGATAATACTCTTCACAGCAGCTCATGAAGCCTCGGAAGCAGAAACCCAATTATGGTAATGGGGCATTACATTTCCGACACATGCTTTAAAGCCGCGGTCACACTAGATTTTGAGCCTGCAAAATTTCTTCGGACAAAGCAACGGTCGTGATATGACGTCACGCTCTGCAGCGTCTTTTTTATAAACATGAATTCAACATATAACCAATAGTAATACACTAAAAATGTAAAAATTGACTTTACTGAAAAAATGTAAAAATTCTTTTAATTCAACCAAAAGGTCATACCATGACGTATCGATCTTCTACTGGTCACACGTTTTCACGTGATGCGAATTCGCAGGTCAGAGCTCACCAAACTTGAACTTTGGGCCGCAGCGAAATGCGACGATTTTTGCATTAGCTTGCGTGCCCGGTCTGACGCATCCGCATGCGTTTGAATGGAAGTCAATTGAACGAATAGTGCAAGTTTGACCGCCCCTTAAGTGGTTGACTAATCACAACAGACTAGGCCTGCTGACCAATCAGAGCAGACTGGGCTTTTTTCAGAAAAGCAAGCTTTAAAGAGGCAGGGACTAAAACAGGACATTTCAGATAGAGGGTGAGAAGAGGCTCTGCAGCAATGTACGGGATGCAAAAAATTATGTTTTTAATGTAAATAGACCCCAAAAATAAAAATTATGAACTTGTAAATAAGCATAATATTTACACTTAAAAAAAATTATTGTGTGTTGTGTCCAAACAAGCTTGAATATTTTTTTCAAATTATGCAAAAGTGAAAAATAATATTTAATTGTGTGTATTTGGGTACTCAAAATGCTTGCTAACTTCACTTCTGTAATTTGAGATGTTGTGGAAATATTAATGAACACGGTTAAAATTGTCCACTGTTGGACATCAAAGTAAACTAGTGAGAGTGTGAAAATTTCCACAAGGCCAAAATGGTCCACAGTGGAAGAAACACTCTATTATTATTACACTTTCCATTGCATTTACCAGTAACTTTGTTTTCTTTACTTACCAAAGTCAGCTTTTACTCACATTTAGTGCTTGGTAGGTTGTGCATTTTGGGGGATGTAAGTGATCTGACAGCAAGAACTATGGAAGTTTCATGCTTGTTATGAGTGAATGCATTAAGAGCATGTTTATATTTGTTTGTATGTGTGTGTGTGCAGTTCAAGCATTTACTGCCGGGCTCCGTCCATTCCTGAGGCTCATGACCTGTCCCGCTCCTCCTCTAATGCCAGCAGCTTTGCTAGTGTGGTAGAGGAGAACGAAACAGAGGCTACAGAGGACTATGACACCGGCATGGTGAGAACAGCACATTAATCATTAATGCATTACAAGTAATAAACATCTCTAGAAACACTTAAACAAACTTCATATGTATTGTAAGTATGTCTAGAGCAATTTGTTGAATTTGTTCCATTCAGGAGAGTCTGTCATCAGCAGATACTCCTCATAAACGAGACTCATTGACATACAGCACATGGCTTGAGGACAACATGAGCACTACCAGTACAACCAGTAGGGGGAGCTCTCCTGGTGAGAGAAACAAGCTGTACAAAAGAGTTTCATTCACACAATATATTTGTTTGGCAGTGTAGTGTTTGTGTGTCTTTCTGTATAATAAATGTATTATTTTTCCAGCCCCTGGCAAAACTCAACAGCAGGATGGTGGAAAGAACCAGGAGCAGAACCGTACAGACATTCGCATCAAACTTGAGCGACCGCATGACCCCAAATCCACATCGGTGAGTCTTGCTAGCCTAGTCTAAAGATGCTGAATGTAAGTGTTGTATCTGCATGCAGATTTAAGTGTGTAAATGCATGCAGTTTGCACATAAAGAATGACAGCTTCTTTAGTCAAGTATTGGGCAAGTGAATGTACTTTGCCATTCTTCATTTCTGTCTGTCTGTTGTAACTCTGTGACTGTCTGTGCAGAACTGCTAGCCTCTCCTGCTTGACTGCCTCATGGACATCCATCAACAGGTTAGATAAACTGTTATCTTGACTGAATCTTTTTGTTGCATCAACTGAATATCACAGGCTGGTCTATTGTATTGCCTATATTATATTATTAAGATTTAAGTTTTGTAAGTTTATGACTTAACCACATAACTTTTTTTTTGGTAACACTTTAGATAATCGTCCATCATTAATTGGTAACTATGCATGATAAATGAGTAGTAGTACTACATTAACACTTCGTCTACTATTATTAACTAATATGGAAACAAAATTAATTAATCAGTAAATTTATGACTGAGATAGATCATTATTAGGTAATCAATAATTACTAAATGAGATTAGGTTAAAGGGATAGTTCACCCCAAAATGAAAATGTTGCCATTACTTACCCTCAAGTTGTTCCAAACCTGTATGAGTTTCTTTCTTCTGTTGAACTAAAAAGAAGATATTTCGAAGAATGTTGGTAACCAGACAGTTGACGGTAGCCATTGACTTATGGAAGTCAATGGCTACGGTCAACTGTTTGATTACAGACATTCTTCAAAATATCTTCTTTTGTGTTCAGCAGAAGAAGGAAACTCATTTATCTCATTGCAGTGCATTTATAATAATAATAGTATACAGTACAATTATAGTAAACAGTGCATTTCTGTTTTAAATAAATGCTATCAAATCAAATCCAAATTAAAATCCATCAAATAAAAATGTATCACAGTTTCTGCTTTAAAAATCTGCTTGGCCATTACAGGAATACATTGGATTTTTTTCTATATTAAAATAGAAAACTTGTTATTTCAAAAAATTGGTGAGATTACTTTAAAAAACATAAGCCGCTTTTCCACCATTGGGCTCTTCGTGTAACCATCCCAATATGTGCCGATCCAGGCCAGTCTGATGTAATAAATAGCGACCATTGTGGAGGATGAACAAATATTTTTTTTATTTTATTATTAATTGTGTTTATGTTGCTTAAATAGGGCACTTAGTAGCTACAGAGTACAGAGACATTGGTAGTCATGTAACAGACACATTCTACCAGCATGGTTGGCTGAGAATTCCGGGTCGAGAACAGTTTGTAATTGTGCTGTGCCGAACCAAGCTCAAGTGGAAATATAACTAGAACCGTTCCTTACTGTTTTTAGAACAGTTCAGCCCAGCGGTGGAAAGCGGTGTCAGTGGCCTGATTATTGTCTCACACCATATTGTTTGAACAGCATTTCCATTAGAAACACCTTAGAGAGACAAGGAGAGCTCGCGTTACTTGATGAAGAAGAGGACGATGACACCAGTCGGCTGCATGAGTGACAACGTGCATGGCCCGGAACCACGATCATGTGACCATGCCTCCATCAGGACACTCACTACCCTCGCAGACTTGACTAGAAACAGGAAGGAGTTGGATAGGCAGCCAGAAACTGTGCACTAGCCCTCCTTCAGGCTTGTCCTTAACCCCCTTGTGAGTACATCAGTAAATGAATGAGAACCTCCTCTGTAGCAGTGTCTAATGACATGTCATTGTGCTGATGAGTGGCTAAACTAGCAGGTTGTTTGACGTCCTAACACTGTGCTAAAATTCAGTTCTGTGAAGTTTTTCTCCTCAAGGACATTTCACCTGCTTGCACGATGAAAGCATTTTCAGCCCTGTCCCAAATGGTGGGCTGTGCAACAGGGCGCATAGAGTATTCCTCTGAAACCTAAAATGACAAATGGGACTTGCTACGGTCATCGCACATCTGCAAGTACAGTACACATCAAATGCACTATTTGGGACAGGGTCATTTCTCATATTCTGATATTATTGATGTTCTTTCAGTCAGATTTCAGGTGTAAAACCCCTTGATCTAATGTTTATAACAGCTGTGCAATACATCTTTTGACATTATTTAAGAGTAACTCCACTCAAAAAGTTTTTAAACTAATAAAAAAAAGCTGTGTTTTGAATTTCAGTTCAGTCATTACATAGTATTTTGAGTAGGGGTGCACCGATATTAGAAATATATCTGATAAGCTGCAAATTATTTTCATGTTATGACAGGTATTAAAATTCTATACTTATTTGTAAAGAAACAACAAATAAAAATAAAATGTAACTTTTTAAGTGCTACTGCGTAAGGTATCACAGCATTATAATGGACATTATAAAATTGGATATTTTAAAGATTCCTGTAAAATATATACATCAATAATTAGTAATACTTACAGGTTGGGATTCTGAGGAGCAAGTTGGTCCAAATTAACTGAGTACTGACCCATCTTTCAAGAGCAAGCGTTTAGCAAATCCTGCATTGAAATGAGATTTGAAAAGCAGTCGTCAGTAAAATAAAGGGAACACAGCAAAAGTTTAGGATTATACTGCTGTGGTATCGTGGTAAAGATGAATTTTAACCACTGATTCTTCACATGCTCGTCCTTGGGCAGTGAAAAAAAACTGCCTTTACCTTCACATTGTAGAGCACAGCGTCTTCTCAACATGATGCTATCCAGTATCCACAGGAATCAGCTGCAGTGTTTGAGGTTCAAGTTTTCCCTGGTGTCTGCATAAGTGGGCCGGGCAATATGCTAATGTTTCTTCTTGACGTCACAACGAAACGGCTTAGGATTCGTTTGAAAAACGATTCGTTTAATTGACTCAGAGTCGACTCTTACTTTTGAGAGACTTTCTATACAGTGCACTTTCAGATTAAAAACTTTCCAGGATGTTTTCATTCACTTATTTTACTCAGCTATGTTACACACTACATGAAAGGTAATTTTAAAAATCCACAATAGGGGCACTTTAAGTGAGCATTACATGACAAAGGTAATCTAAATATACAAATAAAGGAAAAAAGCAATTATACAAATTACAGTATACATCCAATAAAACAATTTACACATCCAATATTGTCCAGTACTGATATTTAAAAATTCTAATATCAGCCAAAAACTGATATGGTACTGATTCTCAGTAATGTGCATCCATAGCTCTTTTATTTATATAGCACATAATTATTGGTGAGATTTTCTCATATGTCAGAAACTGAAAAGTGTTGTTACTCTTAAATAATGTGTCTATCTGCCATTATCACTTGTGCATGGATAAATAGGGCATTTAATGAGTGTGAGTCAAAGAACATATTCACATTTGATTATTGTCAAAACATGACGGTTTGGTGAAGTGTGAGAGACGCCCTCTGAATATATTACATGATACATTGCAGATGCCTTACCTTACCCTCAAACAGATAAGAAATTCAGCCATGTCAGTGTTACAACAACAGTGAGCTAACACACTTCTGACCAGCTGACCAAGCAGGACTAACTGTAGTGTATGTCATGGTTTATGCTCAGCTTTGATGCACCAGTTCGACATGTTGATTGTTTATCTGTTTGCCACATAAGCAGCTTGTGATAAATAAAAAGCTGCGACGTCTTGAGTTTCATCTTCTTTACGGCATTCCTCATGGTGACTCTTCTCTCAATTTTTTCCGAACTGTATAAAAATCCCTAGTGGAGATTCTGACTTTATGTTGACTCGATTCAAACTGGCTATTCTTTGCTTTGCGCTTGAACATACAGATGGTTTAATGTTTGAGCTGTGTGCCAAGGTGCCAGTCCTCTTTTAAAAAGTCTAAACAGACTTGTAAGTTAAACAAATGTGCTGTTGCTAATCTATAAACCAATCATTAATGCCAAAAATCAGTCAATGTGATGTTTGCTCTTTCTGTTGAAGGCAAAAAGCATTGAATGGAGCCTAAATATGACAGAGTGGTTTGGAGTTGCCTTACTCTAAGTGTCAAAATATATGAAGGGGAAAGCTTAGCAGATTATTTTGTAATCTATTTCTGATAAATGATTGGCCTTACTGGCTTCCATTGAACTGCCTTTATACCGCCCCTCGTCCTACACCATTAAGATGTAATGTAGTCGTCGTTACTGATCCATGTTTGTTTTATACATTTCCCATAATTGATCCGTCCTGATGGCATACTCAAGGTGGTGATACACGGGCAACCAGATGAGACACAGGGCCCACGACCGATCTATATTATCCAGATATATATTTATTGCCCATTTTCAATGGGAAAGTGCCCAAGCAACAAGATTGCCCAGCAACATTGCTCAAAAAGTTGCCCTGTGTATCATCACCTTCAGACATTGGCTCTGTCTGAAACCTGATAACTGAGTTGCAGGCAATATACTAAGGTAAGAAAAGCAAAAAGGTACATCCATATCCAATATTTGTGCAATATTTTGTCCAAGCTGCCATCAGTTTGTTGATTTTGAAGGCAGTACAGATGTGTACTTTTTTGCCAACAATACTCCACAAACCTCTATATATATCATTAAATGACATTAAGGTGCCTTGGAAGCCTATCTGAAAGCTGATTCATTATGCCTGTCAAGTCTTTGACTAACTGAGGTTTCAGACACAGCCAATATTGGGCTAAAAGGCTGGACATAATCACAACAACTACAAAGAATTGCTAACACTATAACTAAAACCCCTTTTGGAACAGTTGTGTATCAATAAAAAAATATTTTTGAAATATGTTTTAGTCTGCTTTTGTTTGCTCTGCGCAGGGCTTCTGTGCCCCCTTGTGGTGAGACATGATTCTACCATTTATTTGCAGTGTCCATGTATATGACTGTAATTTGCTGTTCCTGTGCAGAAGTCAAATTTGTCTGGGGAAATAAAAAAGATGCAGCACAAAATCCATGCTGATGACAGGGTATGAATTTTTAGACATTGTTATGCTTTCCTTTGAGCTGCTGCTTCTGTGACCTTTTCCTGTGCAATCATCATTGTAAATACTGCTTTTTTTGTACATACTGCCCAGAAAATCTGAAACAAATAAACTTGAGTGTGATATTTCATTGAACATGCTTGTCTGATTTCTGCTTTTCAATTTGGCATAGCTGAATGACTTGAGATATACATCAATGCTTGTCTGTTTTCTTTTAAAAGCATACCCAAATGGATTATAGTATTAAAGCACAAGTATGAGGAATTAATTCATGCATGTGACCATATATGTGTAATACTGTATGTGATTCTTACTAAGCTTGAAATGCAATGGATGTGTTTTGTCAATGGACCCTTTTCACAGACTGTAATGACGCGTTTCCACAGTTCTCAACATCGCAAATCTAGTAAAGTTTTCCATATTTTCATTTTTTTTTTATTTAATACACATTTATAATGCTAAAAATATGTTAAATTACCCATTCACTTTCTGTAAATGACAAAAAATGTTAAATGTAAATACATTCTCCACACCAGCAGAGGGCAACATTCACATGATGCAAAACGTGGTCATTTCTAAAAGATGTCAAATAAAAACTAAATTCCATTATGGAAAAGGTTTTATGCCGGTGTGGTGAACAAATGAGTCCTACTGAAGAGATGAGTCCGAGCTTAGGACCAAAGCAATCCGATTGGTTCAAAGCACATTTTATGGGTAATCGCCTTAGGTTACAAATCATACAAAATCACTTTATTATAGAAGACGTTTGTACAACGTTATAATGAGTCATTAATGTATTTTAACTTGTATGTTTCATATACTCATTTTTAACCGAAGCTATAGATTGTAAAATTAAACATTTCTCGTTGTTAGTGTTTTTATATATATATATATATATATATATATATATATATATATATATATATATAAATAAACAACATATTTGAGCTTCAAACAACTACATTCTCGACTGAGAAACTCTTAAAACTAATAACACAACTAATGACACAATAACAGTATTTTTAAATTTCGCAGTCTTTCTCCTCTGCTATTGACGCAACTTGAGATTTTAAATATTATAGAATATATACAATTTACATAATACAATATACAATTTAATTTAATCTTACCTTGCATATAGCAGCGGGATTTAGCATTCTACATAAAGCTACCACATAATAACCCAAGGGGGTAATCCATCAGCCGGAAACTGAAGCTTCCCCGGGCGCCGCCATTGATTAGCAGACCATCACCTGCTGTTAGCATTCCATTGACTCCCATTCATTTTGGCATCACTTTGACAGCGAATAACTTTACATCTGAGGCGTTTAAAGACTCAATTTGTCCATTATTTATTTCTAAAGAAACACGAAAATGTATAAAAGGCCCCATACCTTGTATCTTACGTTATGGCCCCGTAGAAGCAGTTTTTGTAAAAATAGGCTAACGATTGCGTCATAACCACGCGACTCCCTGTCGCACAGTAGAGAGATTACCGTATGGACAGGAGGAGAAGCTCGCAGCAAACGGGGGGACGTGGAGGCAAAATGACAAAATAATTAATCAGAATACTTAGCAAAAGTTGCTCCTGATACAAAAATAATTGCATCATAGGCCTACAGGATACTTTCACTATAATGATATGATGTTTCATTAAAGTTCGGGAGGAACACGTTCAAATAATCTATCCAAGAATCAACACGTCATTCCAATCAGCAATTAACATATCCAATCAGCATGAGAGGAGGCCTATAGGGAGGAGTACTCTGGGTTCAGGCCACATTACAAGCCCGGAGCGCTCTACTCGGACAGTAGCCCACGCCAAATATGCATACTCTTTACTCTTATTATCTTATTTATAAGTGTTAACTTGTGAAACATTGATTAAATACTTGTTCCCATGTCCACTGAGTCAAAGGTGGGATGTTGATGTCAGACACAGCTGGTAAGGTGCGAGGGTGGCCATGAATCAGAGTTTGGAGGAGTCCCAGGTTCTCTTCCAGCTCTTGTAAACCAGTGTTCTTTCAACCTCCACTGTGAAAACAGTTCCCAGGGTCGAAACATAGACTTACGAGCAGAGCCTGTCAACACGGCTCTGATGACTAGAGCCGACGACAGGTGAAAAAGAGAACAGCGGAATAAAATGAACAGGGTTGTGCAAGTATTTACCCTTTTTGCATTGGCTATACATTACGCTGATAATTTAAGCTTTGTAAAGGTAAACTTAGTGGGGGGGTTTCTGTTAATAATACATGCACCAGTGATCGGCACATGCTAGCGCAAATCACATGATCACATATCACATGATACTATTTGAGTTCTGTACATTCCTCAATTACATAATTCTCATTGCCGTCACAGAAAGGCCAGACTGCCCATCTACATTACACGGTCCAAACTTGTTGACCTTCTTATGAGCTGCTACGACACGGTCTTCTGGTAGCCTACATGTGAAACTAATAACCACGGCTGTTTTTCTCCAGGTTTTTCTCCAGACTTCAAGGAATATTCCGGGTTCAGTAAGAGTTGTGCTCAGTTGACAACATTTGTGGCATAATGTTGATTACCACAAAAAAAAAAATCATTCCGAATCAGAAATGTGAAGCTTAAAATCTGGAGCCCGCGTGTTTGGTGTGTAGATGTGAAGCACAAGCAGCTGGGCGTGAGTGTGAACTGAAGGGACTGTACTGGATGGAGAGAATCATTTCACACTTTGTCCCATAATATGAATAATTCACACTGCTTTCATCAGCCCTCATTTAGTGGCTCATTTGTCCCGTCACACTCAAAGCCCTCGCTCACACACTCCTCAATGCCTCACAGGGTCTAATTAGCTGGCTTTTAACATCTTTTAAGATGTTTAGTTTTCATCACAATATCATTTTTGCTTCTCACTTTACCATTGGAGTGTTTAAGCTGACACAGAGGTCATCTATTTATACCAACTAATCCTCTCACGGCTTTACCTAATAGCTCATATGCTGCAAGTCTGAGATTGCTAGTTAAAATTATTCTATTGTGCATTTTTCCAATATATAGCTATATAAACGGAAGTCTTTTCTTCAAGACGTACATCCAAGTGAAACGGCTTCTGGAACAAGACAAAAAAAAGGGGCGGGACTTGATTTCGTCTATGGGGAATTGACTGGGTCGTTGTGGTTTGCTATTGCTGTGATGTCATGTGAGTGACAGGTTGTCCCGCCCTCATGCCAGTAAACACATCATCAGAGTAGAGAAATGAATCATCATTTATAATAAATAAGGCAATATTCCAAATTCATTCCATTTTGATTTCATGGTGACTTGATGAAAAATTCATGTTTGAATTGGTGCAGAGATTACTCTGCTCTAGTGGGAGACATCAGTATTGCGTTGATCATGTGATCAAGTCAGACTTGAGAAGTCTTGTGTCATTCCTGACATTTTCTTATGTGAAGAAGAATGTTTCCATGTGGCCTGTGCAGTAAAGCTTGAGCCGGACTGAACGAGTGGACATGGAAAGACATTCCTGGAACCACATGGACAAAATAGCAGGCAACATTACACAGCAGAGTGCCTCACTGATGGAAGGGTATATTCTAGCAGTCAAAATATACATAAATATCTCTTCGAGACAACTGTGAGAGACAGAATCTGATGATGTGGGCATGGTTTACAGTTGGAAATAGACCAGTCTGATAAAATGACGTGCTTGAAATGCCAAGGTCTTCGCACAGACATTTCCTGAAAGTCAGTGTGATGGATAGGATGGTCTTCGGAGAAAATGACGTAAGTGGACAACATTGTAAGTGCCAGGTGCTCAAGGCTTGGCTGGTTAGCATTACCCTGTTAGTAGATGCTGTAACATTCCGTTCAAAAGTTTGGGATTTTAATGTTTTTGAAAGAAAGTGGGTGCAAGAAACATTTATTATTATCATTATCAATGTTAAAAACAGTTGTGCTGCTAAATTAAGGACACTGATCCATTTTTTTAGGATTCTAGGTCCACTTTTGACATTCTACTAACTATAAGTTAGTTGACATGTAGTTACAAAGTTACTTATAGTTAGTAGAGTGTCTAAAGTGGACCATCAAATATAAAGTGTAACCTAAATGTTTATTTACTGTCACTCACTTTTGACTAATTTAATGCAGCCTTAGTGAATATTCTTTTTTTTATCTTACTGACCTCACGTTTTGAACAGTTGTGTACCATTATTTACAAAAATAATGGTACATAACTGCGGTATTATAGACCGCAGCTATTATAGAACAGCTTTAAAGGGGTCATCGGATGCAAAATTCACTTTAATATGGTGTTTGCAACCACCATACAATGAAAAAAATCCATTCACTCCTCTTTTTTTCCCTCAAAAAACCTAAACAGTCTCAATAATCAAGCCGTTTGGATTTTCTGAGCAATATGATGTCGTATTGCTCATGCTCCGCCCACGACCACTGACAGACTGTCCCATATTAGCATATATCTGCCCTCAGCCATTTGTATACTGTCTGCCAAGGCAGCACTTTAAAGGGGGGGTGAAACACTCAGTTTCAGTCAATCTATCTGAAATAGCATTTCACCCCCCCTTTAAGTGTCTTGTGTCGACAGTGACACCCCCCATGGAAGAGAGGGGTGGGGTGAGCAGTTGCTCATTATCATTTAAAGAGACATGCACCAAAACGGGTCGCTGTGAACAGAGCTGTTTTTGAGGAGGTAAAAAGGGTGTTGTTTTACACAACCATTGAGGAATTTTAACCAAAGTATGTTACAAACTTTACACGAAGACCCTAAAGACCCCTTAATGAAGAGCCCACACACACTGTCTTGTCAGAGCAGATTACGTGGCCCTCACTGACTTTGACTTCAAATCGGTGTGTTGTTAACCTTAATGCTCACCTCTTCCACAAAACACTTTTCATAACATCTGGCTGAGATTTTCTCCTTATTTCTTCCATTTGGACAGCATTCAGCAATGTCTACCCCACTTTATCTCAGGCCCAGGCTTTCTTATTTAACACCAGCTCTAACTAGAGAACGTCTAGACTGCATCCATGCTGTTTGCATGACAGGCAGGAAAAGCTTGCTATTTACGGGAGGGAGAGTGCATGATGCCGTCAGGAAGATCTGTTGTGGTTTATGTGCCAGTAAATGTGCCAGTTCTAGGCGTCTGTAGGTTTAGTACTGCTTCCCTGCCCCCCTCTTGTGGGTCAAGACTTCCTCTGTCCCAGAATCTTCACCCATCTTGTAAGTGTCTCTCTGCATTAATATCATGTTGGCCCCTGTGAAATTTGAAAACCATTCCCTTGAACATTACAGACTAAACTCACTGCCAAAGTCTCAACCTCCGACAGGAAAATACATCATATTTTTACAGCGGCTGAGGTCACTTTGAAGTAAATGACCCCCTCTATTAGAGGAAGGGAAGAGGGGTTAAACGCACGTCTTGCTAAACCTCCACACAGTATGTGTTATAAAACCTCAAACAATGATTTGGTACTGTCGATTTGGAGCGATTTGGAGTCGATATTTAAAATATACATTATAATCTAGTTTAATATTCATTTCTATATATACATAATTTATATTTCTAGAATAAATTAACGTTATTGTTATGAATGAGCATGAAATAATGAACAATAGTACAATACATTTAACACTGACTTGCTTATATATAATATTTAAAACGTGTAAAAATAATATGTGCTTATTAATTTTTGCTGTCTAAGCGTTGTTACTTTGGAATTTGACTGACTGAATGAATGAATGAACACAACTCACTGAGTCTCGGCCTAACATCCAATCTATTTGTCTGAGTTAAGAGAGGAATATATTGCCATCAGAGTGCTGTGCGTTCAGATCAGAGGTGATTCACTGCATACTGTAAGTTTTGTCAATGAGTTGCAGCAGTTCTGCTTAACTCATCTGTCAGGGTTCATGAATTCACTGTTTTCTTCGTGTATTTGTTGTTCTGTGTGTGTGGGTGTGTGTGAGTGGGCGTGGCAGCTCATTCCCCTCACCAGCTGCTGCCAATTCATTCAGCTATATAGACTCATCGCACTCTCCTTTCTTTGTCAGATCGTTGTTTTGGTGTCTTCAGTGTGTGTCGTCGTGTGCCATTCCAGTCCTGTTCCTGTTCCTGTTCCTGTTCGGTGTTCTCGTGGTGTTCGTCGCGTTGGATGTTCACTTCACTGGATTCACCGTCACCTGTCTTCACCATCACGCTGACCATCAAGTCCCTGCGCCACCAGCCCACCCGTGTATTTTGCCTTGTGTCTACTGACCCTCAATAAAAGAGTACTTGCATATTTGCTTCCGCTTCATGAATTATGACATCATCTCATTTGCTTTTGCTAGTAGAGCAGCTTTAACTTGATTTATTTCAGGCCCAGCTATAGCTTTCTAAATTTGTTTGTTTGTTTGGTCATTCATTTTAACTTTTAAATGCTAATACTATTTAACATATTTAAAACAGGTCCATACATAATTCATTTTAATTCTACGTATGTATGTACATTATGTTTGTATGTATGTACAGTATGTATGTATGTATGTATGAAAAGCATGTGTACATAAAGTATGTTCAGTATGTGCAGAGCATGTATGTATTTACTGGATGGATGGATGCACAGATGGATGGATGTTAAGATGGACGGATGGATGGACGTATATATGGATGGATGGATGGATGGATGGATGTACAGATGGATTATTATTTTTAGGACAAGCGGTTTGGTAAATGGATGGAGGGATGGATGGATGCATTATTTTTATTATTAACTTTTAAACGCTAATAATAAGTTTAGACGCCCATGCTAAAGTTGACTAAAAAGAGGAATAAAAAATCATCTTTTGGAAATTGAACTGAATGCCTTAATTAAAAATATTAGGAAAAATCCAACCTTTAAGGACACCAATTTTCTTTGTGAATGAATAATGTATCGTAAATAAATAAATGTTCTTTCTTAAAATACAGGGTGCATAAGTTTGGATACCCCTATGTTGAATTCCCATAGAGGCAGGCAGATTTTTATTTTTAAAGGCCAGTTACTTCATGGAGCCAGGATACTATGCATCCTGATAAAGTTCCCTTGGCCTTTGGAATTAAAATAGCCCCACATAATCACATAGCCTTCACCATACCTAGAGATTGGCATGGAGTACTTTCTATAAGATCATTTCTCAATGCAGATCAAACCAGCTATTAGGGTAACTGAAATAAAACCATGCCAATCTCTAGGTATGGTGAAGGCTATGTGATGATGTGGGGCTATTTTAATTCCAAAGGCCAAGGGAACTTCAGGATCCATACATAGTATCCTGGATCCATGAAGATTTCCAAAAGATGATTTTTTATCCCTCTTTTTAGTCAACTTATGCACTGTATATATATATATAATTACAAAGAATAAGTAGGCCAAACTTTTAACTTGTTGTATAGTTACTTAAAATAGTATTTTTTTTGTTAATCACCTTTATACTTCAGTTAGTATAGAGTATTGCTCATCTCTTACACTTGTTTTACCCTTGTTTAAATTCTCACGACCCTCAACAGTCATCAAAGTTCATAAAGAGAAAGCAACAGAGGATATGAGAGCAGACATTCAAAGGAAACGTCTGTGGTCTCCCCTCAAAAAACAGCAGTGAGTGAGTGAACTCTGTCTGAACGCTTCAACTATTAGATCATGAGAACCTGCAGCACCGGCACTGCCTCATTATACCCAAAGAAAACAAGGGGAACAGCTGCAGCCTGCAACAGTCCTGACGCACTGAGACAGAGAGGGAATGAGTGAGAGAGAGGACCAAAGAAACAGAAAGGTATTGCATTTGTCCTCCAATTGCCTCCTCAGCCAGGGTCATGACCCTATGATAGATAGATTGTACACTATATAGACTCACACTCTCTTTGCCTCTCCTACCAGACAGGAGCCCATCTGAAAGCCAGTGTTTTTTGGCACATTGGAAAAGTTATGATTGGACTTACGATCTGTGAGAACGGTGATGAAAAAACACAAGGGCTTAGTTCACCGCAGTAACACGTGGGCCGTATTATGAACTACAACCATTTCAAACCCTTTATTCTTTCTGTGTAGGGATTTTTCAAGGTGAGTAGCAACATCATACTGACTCTGAATAGTAAAAACATTCAAACTCGAACACTGACATTACATTCACTAAACTGTGGATGTACTGTGGTCTTAAAACAACAAGGAATAAAAGCAACTTGCATTAATAAAGAAAAATCATGAACTATTCAGTTCACTTGTTTCCCTATTATATCAGAGGGCGAAAAACAATATGTGAAAAGAGTATGTCCAAATGTAGAGCTACTTCTGTCGAGATACTGAAGTGTACATCTGATGGACACTTTAATATCAAATGAGGCCACAGGAGAGGAGATGTGAATGGTAGTGAAGTGACGCAGCTGGTATGCTGGTAGGTCACATGATAGATAAGATGTAGTACATCAAGATGTAGTACATACGTCATTTTGGATGCAGCCAAAGTGATATCAGGCACTGAATAGAGTACTCAATAAAAGTACCTTCAGCTAATGGAATCACTCATCACATGTTTATGATACCAGCAACCATTGTAGATTTATGCTTTATTCTACTGAACAGCAATACAGCAACTACCAATGGGGGTGCAGACAGATATCCGCTCATGTGACCTCCAGTAAATGATGCTGTCTGTAAGTCCTCCTGAGTACCTCAGAGTCAGAGATTTGTTATAAGATATCATGCATTCATGTTAGAAACATAACATGGAAGAAGCCAAAACAAAATTATTCACTATAATTTACTGCAGCTTTGCTTTCTGCTTTCTCTCTATATAAAATGGGCATATTATATGACATTGTCTGTCTTACAGATCAGTGTTTCCACAAAGTTTCAAATCAACACAAGCCTTCCAACATCGCTTCCAACTCTGCAAATCGTATATCATCAAAAATTCTCACAGACACTCTTTCCTGTGACTCCTCAGATTAGCCCAGAAGTAGGAGGAGTTTAAAACATTAATGATCACATATTTTTTAGTGGGACCGGCATGTCACTCTGTCATTTTCTGGGCAAAAATGGGCATGGAATTGCTGAACATGTCGCTATGAGCTCTTTAGTCCACTTACGGAGTGTCGCAGACAGTTTTCCGACTGTCGTAATCCCTCCACATAAATTGAGGCTGCTTTCTTTTTATTTATTTTTTCAAGTATGCAGGACATGTTTGGTGGCTGTGGTTCTGGGTTGCTGGGAGACGTAAGTGGGGCTGAGACTCAAACAGAATGAGGTTTAGGAGAGAAGGACCTCACCACCTGCTTGTTAAACAACCAGTTTGACAAGCCTCTGGAGTTTGCTGTTACAGCAGAATAATGTTTCCAGTTAGCAATGGAGCATGCCATGATAATAGCGGCTCTAGCATGAGAGCTAGCTGCACCAGCATGGAACCGAGTGCCCTGTTTATTCAGTTGGGCCAGGGATAATACCGTTGACCTGGTGCTGACACTTACTGTCAGATGACTGTTATGATGTGATGCTGTCATAATAAATAGCATGATAAGTTTGCTGCTGCATAAGCAAAGTACTGCAAACATTTTTTCAGTAGGTCATTGTGCTTTGGTGCAGTGAATGTCACAGGAATGACTATGTCAGCATCAGTGTTGAGGGGTAACTAACTAACTAAATTTAAGGACAATAGCATAAACAATATCTATATTTCAGTATTTAATATAGTGTAGGGGAGACCGGGGACAGTTGCAACACTTTTTGTATTTCTCTCAGTTACTCAGAGACTATTTGGAGTAGACCAACCAAATTTGTATATATTAAACTTGCATCTGTCTGCTAATTACCCATACCATTTAAAGATGATTATATATGACATATCGTTCACAGTATTTATTTGAATGGAAGAAGTCAGATGTTGCAACTGACCCCGACCCAGGGGACGGTTGCAACACAACCCAGGGACGGTTGTAACACGTTAAAAATACCTTAAATTTCTCTAATTAATTTTAGCTTTTTGTCTCAATGAGCATATAATTCTGAAAATATTAACTGTTTTAGGCCTACTATAATATTATAGTATTATGTATTTCAATAATATTATTGTAGCCTATAATTTATTTATTTAGTCATATTTATCGAATAACAGTTGAGTTTTGTTTGTGTAAAACATAGGCCTACATAGATTCAGTGTGCAGAAATTACAGATGATATTCAATCTCTCCATATTTCAGTGTCAGACATGAAGAATTTAACAAATTGCAATGCAACCAACCTTTATTAAACATGCAATTTATAACTTGTTGCAACCGTCCCCAACCCTATCAGCCATGACAGAACATCATATTCCTGCTAGACACACTGACTTTGACACATGCTAACCATGTCACTTAGAAGTCAACAAAACAATAATTCAAACTAAGTAAGTTTTGATTAATTCATACAAAATGTCTGGACAGTATGACAAAAATACATCTCATGAAAAAAATTACTTTCATACCTCCAAAACAAGTTTTGTTCAATAAATGCAGCAGCATTTGTTGAATATGTCTACTGTCTTTTTGGTGGGTGGAGGGTCTGACTGTGCATGTTCAGTATGAGTGTCATCACTCTAGCTTGTTTCTGATTGGAGAAAAATGACATGTTGCAACCATCCCCTGTTACAACTGTCCCCGGTCTCCCCTATGCAATATAATGGTATTGCTTGTCTTTTTTATACTGAAATATAAATGCTGCCCTCTTTACTAAATATGAACGCCCCCTTAAGGACTGTGTAATTTTTTGCTGTGAAACAAAAGTTGAATGTGTCTAGAATAGTTTTCATGTTTTATTGAATTAAAATATTATTAACTCATGAATTAGTAAACTCATCTCACTGGGCGGCTTGTGACCAAAATGGCTGCCTTAAAGGGACTGTTCTGTAATTTAACTACTTTAAATCATAAGCACCTAGCTTAGGAAGCTACAGTTTAGTAACTAAAGTAGCTCTCAAAACACCAGTTAGCATTGTGAAGGTTATATATCTTTATCGCTAAATGATCCCAAAAAGTTCCAAATGCATTAGTTTTAGTAACAGCATAAACTGTTCTCAAAAAGATCATACTGACATAGTCCCAGCAGGAGGGTACTTCAGAGTGCAGTTCAGCGGGAGCTCAGAGAAGGGAAAGCCCATTTCATTCGTAACTAGCAGCCAAACCACAGCAGGCCTTCTGGGAAACAATGCTCCTAAAAGAAACCTCTTGTTCCTCATAAAAATGTCCATAACATTCTACTCCTTAACATAATGAATTAGTCTATCATTTTACTAAATCTTGTCTGCAAGCTTCATTAAAGACAGTGTCAAGGCAATGCGGTCATAATGGTGGGAATTAACCTGACTATGTTTTTGTCCATAAATCCAAAGTGTTCATATGAACAGCTTAAGCATCGTAACGCCTGAAGAAGGTAATTTTGACTTATATTTTGGTTTGTTCCTGACAAAAGACTTTGAAATGCAGCTCACATGTCAGATGGACTACTTTAACGATAGTTTTATGGTACTTTTTTGTTATTTTGGGACCTAACGGCTCTATTCCTCATTCACTTTCATTATGAAGGTCTAGATAGGATGTTCTTCAAAGATTCATCTTTTGTGTTCCACAATAGAAAGTCATACCGGTTTGGACCAACATTAATGTGATGACAGAGCTTTCATTTCTTACTAGTCCTTCAATGTTGTTTGAGCCTTATTCTGCACATTCAAAGTCGACTGTGTTCCCCTCTTCAGTGAACCCTGATCTTATTTGCAGTGACGTCCGCTATTCTCTCTCAGAAACATGATATCACCTTGGCCACATATACCCTTGAATGAATTACCATCACAATAGCCTCTATTCACAAACATTTACTGTCATCCTGTAAATAATGTGCTGATCTTTATTTTCCCCTCCACTTGAATAAAATAGCTTTTGTCCAACTTGTGTGTGAACCCATGGCTCTGTACATGGTTCCATGTGGCCACATTCCCAAAAAAAAAAAAAAAAAAAAAAAAAACCACACTATTGTGTGAGGCCGGGTCTATTCATTTCATCCCGTAAAAGAAAACAACTGTCTCCTGAATGTGGAGTCATCTTTTTAAAATCATTCACAGAAAATCTCCTTGAAGTTTGTGAAAGTCTAAAACCCCGACCCCATTTTCAGCAGTTCAATTGCGTGTTTGTCTGAGTGTACAAATGTGGGGTTTTTTTTTTCCTTAGCCAATAATTGCTCATTAAATTAAATTAAATTAGGCTGTTTACTCTAATGCCTATTAAACACAACAGAAAGAACTTCTTCTCAGTTCCTTGTTTTCCTGAGGTCATTATTTGTTTACCATCTCCTGCTGCACAGCATATCAGCTCTAAAAATTTCCCCCGACCATATGATGTTCTGTCACTTGTTTATGAATACAAAAAGGTCAAAGGTCATTTTTAAAATTATCACTAGAACAATGAGCTAGAGTTCCACTCAATCCCTTTTTTGTATCATGTATCTCCAAACTCAAAACAAACAAAAGAAACTACTGTTCTAACTTAAAATGCAGCACTTTAAGTATATGGGCTTGTGGGTACTTATTTAACATTACTTTTGCATGGAAATAAAAACATGAATTGTATTTAATATATTTTTTATTCATATTAAAATAAATTCTACAATTAAATACTAAGAAATATATATATATATATATATGATTTTGTCTGAATAAATAAAAAATAAAAAGTGCTGATACATATTACATACTAATATCAACAGATAAGCAATAAGGTAAATACATCAGGTATCCTTAATTTTTAGAATATTAGTCAACTCTGAATTGCTCAAAGGTCCAGAAGTCATGACCAGGAGCATTGGGGAGTTTGAACGTAAATCCTAAATTAACTAATTTCAATAAAGCCCTTTTGACTCACTGTCAAGAGACTTGATTCATGAAGTCTTGTTGACTTTTAGCAGGGGTTCCACTAACGGTACATTTACACAACAGCAGTGGCTACTAAAAACTGAAAAGTTGTTCCTTTGCTTTTTTTACGTACAGACAACATTATTGTCAAAGCAATGCCCGTTCACACGGATCCGCGAAAATAACTAAAGACGCACGCTGTATTATGCATGCCAGTAGTTGGCGATGTCACGTTGTAGAGAACCATTAGGCGCCTATACACTGAACACGCAATACGCATGCGCATGACGTCACCGTTTCACAAATTCATGTTTTTGTAGTTTACACGGAGAAGATAACAGTATCGGTTTCAAAAACTTGCACTTTGAAACTCATTTTCAAAAGTTTTTTTAGTTGAAAACGGTGTTGTGTAAACTGCCCCATCTGTTATCTGGAAAAGCTACCGTTTCCAAGAATCCTGTACAGCCTGCCTTGTTTTTGTTACACAAGCTTATAGGCCACAGCAATGCATATTACATTGATTCAATTAGACCTTCTTTTTTTCAAACTTTGGTTACTGTTTGTTATTTGAGCAGAGTTAATTTACACTATTTTCCAACAGTTTCAGCAAAAGACTGAATCAGAATATAAAACAATGTTTGCCAGTCAAAAGAGTTGACTTTAAACTTCTTTTTTTATTTTGACGCCAGCTCTTTTACATTCAATGTCGTGCATGAGATTTTTTCACACTTTTGATACTTGATAGGTCCTTATTTTACTGTGTGTTATACATGTTTATCACATGGCTTGGCTGAATTCTAATGTAGAATGCGGTCTGTTATTTCTTGATAACAGACCGCTGTGAAGTATAACAGACCGTTGCCATGAAAAACAGCGCGTTGCTATGGACGCGGAACGGACTATTTTCTTTGGCGGAAGCAATACATTCGTTTTTAAATCAATAAACTCCTTTTTAAATCAATAATTCGTGTCAAATTATTTATTTATTTTGTAGGTAGCCATGTAACAACCCCTTCAGCCTGATTCAAGACCCCTCCGCTTCGCGTCGGGGTCCTGTTCAGCCTGTCGGGGTTGTTATTCGCTATAACGACCGCCTCTCTATACATTATCCCTTAAATAAATATTTTGGAGGCTATACTACTCTGAGACATTGTATTGTGTCATATCATATCCTGTGTTTGCAATTAATCCACCCAATCAAATAACTGTGCCAAAGGATTGAGTTCAATGAACCAAAGAAACCTTGAACAGACAGAGTGATATTACATTTAAGAGTTTTACAGCCATGAATACAGGCTGACATTGTGACTGAATTTTATAGGCAGTCATATCAAAATGAACTGTACATAAGAGACACAACATAGACACTAGTTTTTATACTTAACATTAAAAACGATAAAGTCTAAGTCGTAAAATCATAAGAACAATGTTCCACCTTCAGCTGTTGTTTATGGATAATAATCTGTATACCTTTAGTATACATCATTTCAGTGCGTTCCCCTCAGAAACCTAGAAGTGCATTGTATACCTGTAATCTATTGGTGACAAAATGTTTTAAGTATAAGGTTTGAAATTTCCCTTTCTAACAACTCAAAATCCCTGGTGTGGTAATGTGAATACAAAACACTATACATACACATAATACATAACATTAAACATGCTATGTGTACATACTTAAGACACATGCAAAAATGCTTTTTGGTTTATGCAATATATATTGCATAATACTATGACTACATTTGTTTCCTCAAGCTGACTATTTATTCTGCAAGTTCTAGAGAGTTTCATTAGAATCATGTGATTTTCAAAGATGTCTAGATTTAGCCTGGTCATATGATTGAATTATCATGGACTGAAGGATAAATGACTGTAACTGTAATGACTGTTAGATAATGTCTGGACCACTCATAATGAATGACGCAGTCCACGCCATAATGAATGACGCAGTGCACCGAAGCTATGAGATAACTGTTCTTTGCCCCATAGTAAAATGTACTTATCTGCCATTTTACATATGAGACTTGTATTAAACCTATTTGTTTTCAATAAAACCAAATAATTATATCCATTAATCAAAAGAAGTTATGAATAAACCTTGGCAGCTCATAATGACAATGACAGATATGTGATAAACCTAAAAGTGCTTTCTCTAAATCAGTTATAATGTCTGCTAGGAATATGTCTGTCATCAGACTTAAGATACTACATTTTAATTGATGGAATTACTGTCAAGGTTCAGGACTGAACTTCATGGTGTGACTGGGGTGAGTTTAAGACTGATCATGTCAACACAATCACTAAATTCCACAATAAGCTGAACTTTTCTTCACAGATCTAATATATTTTATTTTTGTTATATTTTTGCCTTTTGCTATATGCAGTATTTAGTAGGCTACATTTTCTCCATAACAAAATTGCAAAACAAGCCCTTAAAATGACAGCAGTTAGAGAGTTACTGGTTCAAGTAAACCTTAAAAATTAAAAGCGCAGTTTAGGAAAGCTAATCATAACCATCTCATATACGACCAAGCTTTAACTATTGCTGCCAACCCCATTAAGAGGCTTTACAGGCACCCACCTGCATGCATATCATGTTACACCCATATCTGTCCACACCTTTGAAAAACACAGTCATTCTATCTAGGATTACTATCATTGGCCCTCAGTAAAACGTGAGATACACCAGATCAGGATTTTGGAAAATCAAGCGCTTGTGAGTAGACTGAGGCAAAATTGCGCTCAGATTACATTTCATAGGAAGGTCTGTATTACAGAAGATTAAACTGAACAATCCCTAGGCATTGATCAGAACTCTGATAAATTACATCTTTGCTTCCGATCTGAGCAAAGGAGGACTATAATACATCAAGAAAGCTAGCCCTTAGTCTTCCCATTTATGCGTTAAAACGTAGCCTGGTTGTAGTGTAAATGAGCCCTAATTTGCACAGAATACACACTAATAAATATTGAGCATTGCACCATTATAATTACTTACGCCAAGTACATAAAGTACTTATTTACAGAAGCATCTTAGCTGGAATACAGCAGTGTGATTGTTTACCATAGTATATTTACATATTTAAGGTAAGGAACCAAAGGTGAATAGGGTACATTTGTCTTTTAGAGTGGCTGTGTCGCAGACTCTCTTGAGTAGGTACTTATTTTGAATAAGTAATTACTTCACGACCACTGAAAAGTATATTCTATATAGAACGAGTATGTAGTATGAATGTAATCTGGACGTACTACATCCGCCATGCTGTCATTATCATGTGACCTACCAGCGTCAGTTACGCCGCTTCACTGTCATTCATAAATTTGTTTATTCAAATTTCTTCTCTGTGGCCTCATGGGATTGTAAAGTGTCCATTGTGTAAGGGTTAATGCCCAAAGAGGTGTCCATTGTCAGGTATTAATGGACGACGGCGAGGCGTGAACCGTCCGACGCGCAGCGCAGCCTCCGCCGAAGTCCGTTAATACCTGACAATGGACACCTCGAAGGGCATTAACCCGCTTATACCATGGTCACTTGCCAAATAACACATTTTTAAAACATTAGTTTATATTTGAATTAGTTTTACAATCGAAATCTAAAGTTTTTACAAACAATAACTTGGTTTCCCTGGTTACGCCTGACGGTTTATTTACTAGGTGTCCTCTATCACTTTTTAATGGACACCCTGCAGCCAATCAGAATCGAGTATTCACCCAGACCATGGTATAAAATGATAATATGCAATAATCTTGTCGGAAGAAGTAGGTAATTTGGATACTTTTTGCCTACTTCTTTATGAGTACTGTGAATTTTATACATACTTCTTTAGTCACACACTGTTTTTCCACTGTTATATAGTAGGGATCGATTTCGGTTGCAGCCTTTCTTCTCCTGCGTCCTATTCTGCGATCCAAAATGGCAGCACAGCTGGTTTGTTTGAGTTGTGCCCTCTACTGTACATGCATGCATTTCCTTCAACCTGAAGTTTATTCATTTCACTTTTGGTGCCTTTACATTTGCCTTTTCAAGGGCATGTACATTTGCAAAAAAAAAAAAAAAAAAAAACAAGCAATCCCAGCCAAGGTGAGAAAAAGTAACGCAAAAAAAGTAACGTAACACATTACTTTCCATAAAAAGTAACCAATAGTTGCTTTTTAGAGAATAACACAATACTGTAATGCCTTACTTTTATGAGTAACTTTACCCAACACTGCATGGCTTTTGAATGACGTTCAATGGAGAAAGACACTTTTTTTGCAGCTATATGGTGCAGTTCCAGCATCTTCCAGCAGGGACTAATGAGACTGAGTCAATCAGTAAAACCATGAACTTTTCAGTTCGGGCCTGTTTTGATACATCAAAACAGTCTTGAGAGTGAACACTGTTAGCAGACTAATTTTTCAGACCTCAGTAAACTACGCATACAGAGAGAGCTAAGTGGCTCAGCATGCAGTAGTTCATCTCACAAGAGCCTGGTCATATTCAGCAGCTCCAAACCCAGAACAGGGGAGACCAGACATCTTCCCGCCGAGCAAGGGTGAGGGACACGCAGCACGTCCTGGCCACGCCATCCCCTCCACTACACTCTTTCGCATGGATTAATGCAGCTAAATTACAGCTTGTGGTCAACGCAGTGAAAATAGCTGAAAAACAGCATGTTGTGGTGTCTGGCTTGGCGTTGTGATGTCTAGCCGATGGGAAGAGCTGTGAACCGCAGAAGGCTGTAAATAATTCTGTAACAGGAAGCAGGCCTGTTCACATCAGCTCCCAACTCCTTCCTCTACCTCCCGCTCTCAAGCAGGTTCTCAATCAGCACTCGCGAAACAAAGACAAGAGAAAGATTAAGATCTGCCTGCTATGAAAATCTAATGGGGTAATTTCTAGCCATTTCAGAGAAGAGAATTGAAACAAGTGTTGGATCACAAGCAGCTGCGAGGTGCATATGAGGAGACTGCTTGTGTCTATGTATTGGAGGTTTATTTATAAAAACTTCGTCTTAGCCTAACAATGTAAATAATGATAAGGTAGGCTGATATGAGCACCACTAGGAAATATTTGTTTATAATGACGTCAGAGTTTGGTTTTTATTCTTTTATGACCATGTACAGTGATATATATTTTTTTCAGTATGATTCAGAAGTGGAACTTTGCACAGTAGCACAGTCATCAGACTACACTCCTTCAAGCTGTAAAAGCTAAAATGTTTTATAGAGGCATGATTCAGAAAAGGGACTTTTCACAGTAGCGTGGCTGCTTTATGCTCTTAAAGGGACAGGTCACTCGAAAATGAAAATGATGTCATTATTTACTCATGTATTATTAAACCTGCATGCTGTTATTTTTTCCGTTAACCAAAATAGATAAATACATAAGCATCACAGAAATATTTTCCATTCAATGACATTTTTTCCAAACATGTCTGATAAAGATCTGAAAAGGTAAAAAAAAAAAAAAATGCATCTGTTGTAAACAAGCTATAATGAACATACAAAAGCAGTTTACATACACTCCACATCATAAACATCTTAAGTACATTTTCTAAATGTCTGTCTACTTCGTCCAGGGAAAAAAATACATCTTTCAGATGAAATGCGTGCAATAAATAGACATCTCCTAGATGTACATGTGCTATCAACTTCTAAAATCTTCTAAAAAAAATATTGTACATTTGGTCGCGTAACCTAATAGTTTTTTTAACTCTCATTTTGTGTTCATCATGAAAAAATAACAGCAAATGGGTTTGGAATGACTTGGAATGATCCAAGATGTAAAAAAAAATAATAAAAAATGTAAATACCGGAACCATATTGGGTCCCAATGTGAGCGGAACACCACAGTGATCCTACACAACAACACTACTGAATCTACAGCACGAAAAAGACAGCATGTCCAGTGTAGTCCGACTCCTGAATGACTTACGATTTGACTCTTTTTAGTGAATAAAACATAAAGCACACTCCATGTCCAACTCCCTCAAAAAACGTCTCTTATGATCCAGATCTTTTTAACTCAAAATACAAACAACGCAACCATGTAGTCCGATTCCCCAAAGAATAACTCTTATATGCTGTTTTTTTTTTATAGTGAATCAAACACATTCAGCACAATCAAGTAGTCCAATTCATGTGAGAATGAATCTAATGACCCAGTTCACAACTAGCTGTGAGACTTACTTGGTAGTTCATGACAAGTATAAGATACACATGCATATAGACAAGGTGTGTTTAATTAAAGTCTCGTTATCTCGTCATCTGGAATTTTTTTCCCATATACAGTTTCTTTTTTCTGGTTCAACTTCAACTTCAACACAGCAGCTTCAGGGCTTATACAGAGCCAACAACTGCCCTTGCAAAACCTTACAGTCAAACGCGTGTTGTCAGAATGCTGCATCATCTTCCCTTTTACCACACAAGCACTTAGCACACACCCGAATGATTAACACAAAACTTCTGCATGACTTACAGTTGGTTTCGACCCAGTCAGACATTATATAACTGCAGTAAGTCAGTCTTGATGAATCAGGGGAATATGGTAAAGAAACTGTGGCTGTCTGAACCACAACCTCCCTACACGCTTCAGCTGTCATTCAAAGGCCTGACCTTCTCCATCACAGCATCACCATATTGAAGGAGGGAGTAATTACTGCAGCTAACTATGATAAATTGACTGCCTGATTAAACGAGACACTTAAACAAACAGTCTCTTCATTAATCAGTAATGTTCACGGTTTTCCACTTTCAAGTGGGCTCTGGCAGCCATTTGAGGTAATTAAACTCTTTTCCATGACTGGGATTTGCCACTTAACGCTGAGGGGTGCACCAGGCGTGAGTTCACCCGGCCTCCTTCTCTTCTGGGTGGTTGTGCTCTAGCAGTGCCCTTGAGCTGGGCGGTACATATGGACAACATTATCCCTCCTATTTTAGCATAGCGTTAAGGAGCTAAATTGTGCAAGGAGCACATTCTCGTCATGCATAGACCTCTAAAAGAGGAAAATAAATTGTTTGCATTTCAACCACACAGTAATTACAATCAGAGAATTATTTGAGTTGAGGTGAATTGTGTTGTGTGAAGTTGAAGTACTGCAATATTCGAATATGGATATCCAAAGCTTTTTTTCCAGTACATTAGAGCCTCCAGAGTCAAATATTTCAATAATTGATATGTAATGATGCAAACTTTAAATATGAGACAAATTCAAATTATCTTTTAAAAAAAGGGGGGTCATCATTAAGCTCAATTCAGTTCAGTGTTGGTTCACTTTAGTTCAATAACTGTGTACATTTAATCAATTATGAATCAAGTTCATATAAGGAATAAGCAGCTTTACAGAAGACAATAGTGGCAAAAATATTGATAAAAATAGGTAAATATATTCAATCAATGTTAATTAAATAATGCTATTTTTCTCCATTCAGTGTTTGGTCTCATTTATGTTAATGTTGTTGTGTTTCACTGTGATTACTCCTGCATGTTTGTTTTTGGATATTAATAAAGTGTTTTTGTTGAATTCTGCTTCGCTGTGCCACAATGTTACACCATCAGTGTAACCAACCTATTGATTTGCAATAGATTATAATTATTAATAATGATTTAGAACAAAATCCTGTAGTAAATACATAGACCATTTTAATACTGAATAGTCTTTTTTAACACAAAATATAAAATTGACAGTCACAAACTTAAATTTTGAATAATCTGTGAAATGTCATTTTGAAATGTCAATGATTGTTTATTTATTTCCCAAAAAGAGGTGTAGTGATGCAAAACTGTTGTTTTTCAGAAAATGTATTTTTCTGAACCTATGAGCTGACTAATTTAATAATATTAATTATAATGCTAAATAATCCACTATAATATGAGCTAAAAGGAAACATTTCTGGTTTGGTTTTTCGATGAAGGGGTTGACCCTTGACCCTTACGGATGTGTCTGTGGGTGTAAATAAGATGAAAAGGATGGGAAACACTGATGTGTGCTAATAATATTGAGCTCTTTACTGAAATGACAACTATTGCTGTAGGTTTAGTAAGTAACACAGCTCTTAATCCAGTATGAAACTACACGTTTTGCAATGCAATAGAGGTAAAACACAATACAGGACAGAAAGAATTATGCTACTGACCCATTTTTCTCATCAAATCAACCCAGACTAAAAAGGGTCAGACTGTACTTATCCCAGGTTCATTAATACCTGGCAGAGAGAGAGAGAGAGAGAGAGGCAGCAGATGGTGAGGCTGCAGTGACACAGACGCTCAATCACATTTCATGTTTGGCTCCAGACACCATTCCGACTACCAGGACACAGTTTGGCCCGTATCTGAAGTCACAGCATTTTATTCCCATACACGTCACTCCCACGGTTAACCTACATAGACCATGATTAAATGAAAACGCTGGTTACTGATGTTTGACATTTTCAGCAGTGGAACTGACAGTTCCGCCATCCTAGAACAACAAATGTAAAAATGATTCCCTTTTCAAGCTTTAAATCTTCTCTTGATGGCTCAGTGTGTGCACATATGGAAGAGAGCATAACGGAGCAGTAGAACAATCAGACGTTTCATCTTTTGAAATGCAGTTTTGAGATCGGACATGCCGCGTCTTGCGTCCTCCTGCTGACATCAAAAGGCTGATAGGAATCAGATGCAAGTTTGAGATGAATCATGGGGAGTGCTGAAGCTATTTCATGAGAAATCATTGCGGTATTAAGTACGTTTGAGGCAATCCAAAAATATTGCTTTCAGCCCTTATAAGCAAGCAGGAAGAAAAAAAGATTTTACTAATTCAGGAGAAATGAAATTTGTTGCACAACATCCTTCTTATTATATCAAGGGTTTTCAAGGATTCCAAATATGATAATTGCCTTGTGACAGACCACTATTGAGGAAAATATATATTCATATGTAAAAACCCATTTATATTTTGTATTATAAAAAACATTAAGCAAAAATTCTTATTGCATTTAATCACAACTATGATCACTAGGAAACTGTTAGGAATTATTAAATAGTCTCTAGTATATGTCTCTTCTTGTCTGACTTTACACTGCTGATCATAAATCCTTACGGTGTACATTTCTACAGTATCCTGTATCTATGTAGGATACATAAAGCTTTAATAACATTTGGACTGAATCTTTCAGAGCAAATAACATCTGAAATCTCACATCATCCGGAATTGGTTACTTTAGGAATAATATTATGAATTAACACTTAGTTCAACGCTGGGGACTGGTTGCATTTATATGAGCAACATATAAAGATGTTGGATAAATCCTTTGCCTGGCACAGGGAGAGTAGATGGAGTTGTTTTGGGGGCCCAGGCTCTTAGGGGGGTATCCCTGTTTAGGAGGCAAAGGCCCTGCGAGATGCATTGGCACGGAGCTGAATTCAAGTGTGCCAAGAGAGCAGCTTGAATCTAAAACCATTCCCACCCTCCATGACTACTCATTCCACTATGAAGCATCAGGCACTGGCAGCAGCCATGACGGACTTGGCAGCTGTTGGGGACATGGATGGCGTGCCTGAAAGACAAGAGAGAGAGAAAAGGAGAGAGAAAAGGAGAGAGAAAAGAAACATTCTTTGGCACAGACAAACAGAGTGAATCTCTGTCCTGTCCATACTGTCAATCTGAAACACAAGGCAATTCTGACTGTTTTTTTTCTCCATTCTGTCACCTGATGGAGTTTGGGTTTCTAGCCACTGTCGCCTCTGGCTTGCTTAGTTGGGGACACTTAATATTCAACAATATTATTGACCTGACTGTACTGACGCTGTTGTATGAGAACTGAACTGAGCTGGACGATGACATCATTTTTTGCAGAACTGCTTTATAACTGAATTGAATAATTGATGATATTTACTAAGGAAGTGAATTAACACTGAACTGACATCAGCTGAACAACAGCTGAAATGAATCATTTTCCTGTAATCACTATTGCTTTGAAACAACCTGTACTGTATAAAGCGCTTAGGTGACTTAACTGTAGGCTGGCTGTGACACTGAATCAGTCATTTTTGACAAGAATCAATAAGGTGGCAAAAAGAAAAATATATGCGTTGGCCGAGTGCGTAATCTTGACTCATTTTGAACTCATAAGAGTCTTAATAGAGGACTACCAGCTAACCCATCTCTTATCATTGAACAGAGCTATAAAAAAATCTGACAGTATTTTGTATATAGCCTATTTGCAAATGACTCCATTAATAACTTGCAGTATGGATGTCAAACATACAGTCGGAGAGACTGTGGTGAGATGCCTTTTAGACCTATTCAGAATCTTGTAATATGACAATGAGAATATATTTAGAAAAGGCCCACTATATACAGTATACAGGCATATTTAATATGTTTATTTATATAGACCTTATGTAGCCCCGCCCCTTTTCAGCGCTGCGCTCGTTGTCTTTTGACTTCCGGTCTGTATTTCACAGCGATCTTGCGTATTTATGAATGAACGGCTCGTTTTAAAATCTTCCGGTCTACTGACATATGTTAAGACATCTGCTTTAAACATTACAGTCCTCATGATAACTTTCGTTAACTTTACATTAAGTAAATCCACTTCAAAATCTAATTACTCCTGGACAGCAGCGCCATAGAAATATACAGAGCGACCACAAAAACGGAAGTTAAAAGACAATATTCTAAAGATGGCGGCGCACTCGTTTCTCTGGCGCATAAGGTCAGAGGCGGCCTTACCTATGTTTCACCCGTTTCAATTGAAACGGGCCCCGCCCTCCAAGGGGGCCCCCAACAGAACAGGAAAATCCCATTCATTTTCTCCCTATGATATTGATTTTCAGACATAATGTCTAAAGTGGTCTCCAACACGTCGCTCGCGAGAGTAGCTCGTGGCCTGATTGGAGGTAGCTCGCCAAGGGCCGTTCAATATCGCGTCTTGTGCGCGCTCAAGTTTATTATTTCAAATAATTGAAGCGACGCGCTCATTTTTTCCAGGCGCAGCGAGTCAACGTGAAGGATGGGGGTGCACCCAAACTACGGGTGTTTTTTTCTTCTCCGTAAATAAATCTTCTAGCAGAGCTACAGCAAGCGTTTTTCGATGGTGGAAATCCATTAGCTATTAAAACTTCTTTGTCGTTGTGGAGAGCGCATGGTTTCATAGCATTAGCAACGACAGACGCCACGGGAAAATCGGACCTAATGTTACTATTAATAATAAAAGATAAGCTAATGTGCATTGTAAATGTCAGTATTTTGTCTTTTTTGAATCATTCTTTTTATAAAAATGATTTAAAGGCTGAAATATGCGAGGTTTATCTTTTTATAAAAACTTTTTGTACGTAAATATGTAAAATGTAATAATAATAATCATAATTATTATTATTATTATTATTATTATTTTTGTTTAACTATAAATGAGTTCACTTAAGACAGTAATATGTTTGTCAAATAATTTATTAATGCTTTATTTTTATAGGCTATAACCTAACCTTTTACAGTTTTGGATAAAATAGGCCTACATTTTTTGCATAATTTTTGCTTAAATAAAGCGTTCATAAATTATTTTATGATAAACATACTACTGTCTTAAGTTAACTCATTTACAGTTATAAACTCTAATAATAATAATAATTATTATTATTATTATTACATTGTATAGGCTACATTAGAAGACGCTTTTGTTATTTTTGTTATTTAGTATTTTAGAACACTAAAGTGTTAAGATTATCACAAATAAACAAAAGATTTTGATGCACGCCATATTAAATTGTAGGCTATATTCACCCATACCCGCTAGACGCAGTTAAGACAATTTGATGTATTCCACTTAATACACAATAAAACAATATATTATAAGATTCGTTAACAACGTACCTCCTGGTGTTCTTCCAAAATGAGAGTGAGCCTCAAATCCGTGAGTACATTTTACAAACCCGTGGGAACGGATTGCGAAAGCGTGGGCACGGTTTATGAATTAGTGGGTACAGATTGCAAAAACTGAAGGCACTGTTTACAAATCTGAGAGCGCGGATTAAAAACTCGTGGTACGGTTTATTAATCCGTGGGCACGATTTGTTAAACCGAGGGAACAGTTTGAGAATTCGTGAGTAGGCTACGGTTTATAAACTGGGCGCACGGATTGCAAAACCGTCGCCACGGATTTAAAAAAATATATATTTTTACTCACACAGGTGACTTCCCGGGCTCCATAATACTTCATGTTGAGGGGATGTTTGAGCTGGGGTTTTTTTAAGTCAGCCCAGACAGCTGAAAATATAGCTACTGCGCAAATCAATTAAGCAGTGATGTTGCCCTGCGTGAAAGGGCGAGGCTTATTCCAACGTAAAACGCTGTATAATTGTAGGCCTATATAGTTTTAATCAAATAAAGGTTGGATTATTTCTATGTTGAGCTGCCTGTTCGTGAAGCTGAAAGTGCGCGTATTAAAATAATATGATGCAAACCAACAGGAATCCTTGCTTTTTCTGCTCTATTATGTTTACATTTTATGTGGGCAGGGCCCCATATTAGTTATTGAAACGGGCCCCCAGATGCTTAAGGCCGCCCCTGCATAAGGTCTATATAAGTTTGGGGTTCAAAAGTTTGGAGTTAGAATAGGTTTGTAATTTTTTATTTTTTTTGTAAATATTTAAATGCTATTTCATATATAGCTATTTCATATGCAAGCTGTTAGCCAATCACAGCAGTGGGCGTTTACACTGAAGTCTCACAGCAGACACGCCCCTTAACCAGAGGGCTAAAATCAGGCTAAAATGCCTTTTATTTCTAAATTATGACAAACTCATATTTAGTATTTGCACAATGACAGGCAGCCTTCTGTGTGCCTGTGTATTTAAATGTTTAAATACACACAAAAAGTCTAAATCTTTATTTAATTCTATCTTTGTTGCATTTATTTATTGCTTGTCACTTGTTTCTTTGTTCTTATTTTATTACTGACTATTACTTGTCACTTGTTACTCAACAATTGCTTGTAGAACTTTACTTACAGTTAGCTTAGTATTAGTTTTTGCTGTGGTATTGAATTAAGAATAGTGAAATTTCACTGGTATCTAAAAGAAAAAAAGAATATTATATGTATTGTTACTTTGAAAATTACTCACATTGTGATATAAGATTTTGGTCATATCGCCCATCCCTACTCCTTGCTACATTACAGGAAAAGTTCCCCCAGTTTTACATGTGATTTATTTAGTGTTCACCACAAGTAACTGGCTGCAGTGTAACCTGGTCAGAAATAATAGAAATGCCCACAGATGACACTTCAAACCTAGTCTAACCTTGAGAAGTTGGTGGTAGAGGAAGGTGAAATGAAAACAAAAGTTTCTAACAGTTGTACACCAAAATATTCTTTGCATTCCGAATTGGTCCGGATAGATTTCAGTCTAATAGTGATACTTCACTGATGGCCACACATTTTGTGTATTTTCAAAACACAAAATACTGTATTTGTATTTGAAAGTATTTGGTATTTTATTTTGATACAATTCAGGTTTTTTGTATTTTTATTTTAAATACATTTTACTGTATTTATGCCCATCTCTGTATACAGTAACTATACAATTATTTTACTACATTCGGAATTTTAAACTGGTCCCTGGATGGTTTAAACAATGTGAATAAGGTAAGATGTATTACTTTTACTTATCTCACTTCTTACCTAAATGACAATTTCAGTAAAAATTGGCTCATCTTAACCCACTTGCCTGTACATGTGAATTTAATAGAGTCGGACTGTTCAATCTCTGGAAGAGGATGGCCTCTCAACGTCCTCCTTCAAGCAGGCCAGCAAGAGAGCTGATTCCCAGGCAACTTATTACCATTCTTCATGAGTGAAATTCCCCACCGATATTTACAGGTCAGCTATGGCATTGCTTCTGCAGCTGGAGTGGCTTGTTCATGCAGACTTTGAGACACACAAGAGCATTTCCACATGTATTCTATCACTCTCTGCCACTTTTCCCCCTCAGTATTTCTTTTAAAATTCCATCAGGATATATCATCGTTTGGAAACAACCTAAAAAAGATCTACTGCCAGCCCCCATGATGAAATCTCCCTCCCTGATATGGCTCGTTCTCAGCACTGCAAGTGGTTAATGGCTGTTTTCTTTTTCTTTTTTTTTGCTGTCTCTCACTTTACCTCTTAAAACCTTCACATGGTAATGATTTTCAGTGTCTGGTTTGATCTGGTACCTCTCCGGCCCATCTGGAACAGTCTAGTCTAAACTGAGAGTTTTCCCTTTGATTCAATCCTCAGAGAACCATGCATGGGTTTTGCTCATTTATATGTCTACATTGTTTTATTTGAAACTGCAGGACCGGAATTCCCTGTACAGGGTAGCACAGAATGTAACGTGAATTCAACTTATTGAGTGTTGTTGGGAGTGAAA
The DNA here is from genome assembly GCF_964197995.2 of Scardinius erythrophthalmus. Lineage (NCBI taxonomy): Eukaryota > Metazoa > Chordata > Actinopteri > Cypriniformes > Leuciscidae > Scardinius > Scardinius erythrophthalmus. Next base: position 24,543,644 of record NC_138235.1, read on the forward strand.
AATCTGCGAAGAAAGGGTTTGATGCCACTTCACTCTAGCCTGGTAATACCAAACTCTGCTACTTCGCTTTGCTTCGTAGACAGAGTCTGGAATGGCATAATAGAAAAGTGTTTTCTTTCTCGCGGGGGGCGCTTGTCTGAAGTTTAAAATCATTGGTTACCCGTAAGCCAATCACATAATGTTTGGTTATGGCGTGTGTTATGCGCATGCTCAGCCGCATCTAAATTCCACTTTAAACACATGTATGATGCGAAAACAAAACCATCGAGCGAAATACCGAAGTGAACATGGCTGTGAACGACTTTTGCAGATTATTTGAAGTAAATCTACGCATCCACGGTACAGTCAGTGTCTACGTCATCATGGCTCTCAGCCCGCCCTCTGTTCGTTGATTGGTCGGCTGTTTTCAGGCCGGAGGAAAACGGAAAGCTATTACGCTGTCTCAGACTGAGTACAGAAGCTAAATGAAATTGAGCGGAAGTACGAAGTCTGACGTAGTCAGGCTAACTTCACTCATGCAGGGGGACAAAAAGTATTTACACACATGACCACAGGACATATCAGATTAGTGTATGAAGTAACACCTCGAGTGTTCTCAAGTAGGGCATCATATTCCTCCAATCACACTTTCCTGTCACTGCTGCAAGATCTAAAGTTAGTCTAGTCTACAATAAGTCATTTTCTAAGATGCTTTTTGTGATCTCATGAGTTTAACTACAAGTAAACAGCATACAGTCTAAAACACAGAAACAGAGCATGAAGATGTGAGATCCTGCTACTGAGAACGCTCTCTTTGTGAAAACATTTACATGTTAATGAAGCTCTTGTTATACAGTACAAATGGGTAACAGTTCGTTCAACTGCTATTTAAGACAAGAGACCTTTAAACAGTTTTTGTTTCGTCTTCTTAGACTAAACTAACAAAGAAGTCAGTGTCAAATATGCAGGCACTGAGCAGAAATGACACCATTATATGCAATTAGACATTACTCTTTAACAGAAAGAACAGAGTGTCTCTCGCATCCTCTTATTTGGTAGTTATGTAACAGGAGATCCTGTATTCAGAGAATTATGAGTTAAAACAGGAAAAACTCTTACACTTTTAAACTATGCTTCCTGTGATCTGCACCCAAAGGCAATGAAGTTGAAACTGAAATTGAAAATGTTCCTAAGGTTTGTCAAAGAAAATTTGCATGGCTTTCTGTAGCTCAAACAGTAGAGCACGTCGCTAGCAATGCCAAGGACATGTAGGTTCAATACCTAGGGAATGCATAAACTGATAAAACAAAGTATAACTTAAATGCAATAAGTCCAAATGCATTAATTTAAATTTGTAACGGGGATTTGTAGAAGTTGTGCATTTGAATGTCTTCACCAAACAAGGGACTGTTTACAAAAGACTATTGTATTTGTCCCCAAGTGAGACATTTATTTAGCAGTCCACAATGAAGACATCCCACATAGGACATACCCAACAACAGCATCACCCAGTTGGAATGAGCCATTCGGTCTCGTTGTCCCACTGGTTGCCTTCTGGATGAAAAGATCACTGATTTAACTATCTGATATGACATGCTGCAACCTACACTGCTACAACATTGCTGGCATCACTACCGCTTCCAGAGGTTTCCAGCAGTCAACATCGCCAACAATATTACTAATAAAAAGAAAAATGGGCATACTATTAGCATTCAAATTTTCCACAGATTCTGTCTGGAAACAACTGGTTTAAAAAGTCATGTTTACAGAGACAAAAAGCGGATACACATCATGTAGTCTGCTAGTACATGCTGAAGAAACAAACACGGATTTGCCTTGAAGTTCCTTGAAACATGACTTCAATTCATCAAAGCAAAGTCTGTTGAACCTTCTGAACCTGCAACAGTTCCTCCATCAATAACACATTTCCACTGTTATAAGCCAAATTGGACCCATTTCTCTCATAAAAAGTATATACAGAAACTCCCAGCCTTCACCATTTTGAAAATATTACAGGCAGGAATGTGCTGTTCCAGACACCCAAACAGCACACTGTTCCAGCCAAGCTGCATACTTGAGATGAGTGACCTCACACTGAAGCACCAGCGCTCTGTGTATGCAAACACATTGCCATGGCAACCGAGAAGTCGGGATGACACTGGGAACATTGATATGAAAATCCACTCCATTACACACAGCAACCCATTTACGTTGGGCTCCACTCTAGCTGAAGATCTCTAACCTAAAACAACTATCAGAGGAGATGCCGTTTGCTTTGAACAGATTTTCCTTGTTCTAGTCTTGCTTCAGAGTTATGTCTACAGATAAAGTTTCCAGTATTTATATAAGAAGAAATGAATAAAACACTTACGGACATAAACTAAATGTAGTTACTGAAGAGAAACTCTTTCAAGCAGGGGAACAAAAGACATAGCTTGTTTGTATTGTGACTATCATCAAATTCAATTTCATTCTAGACTCTGGTGTTTGAATGAGCATTTTTTTTGTAAATAGAGCACTTAAAGCTGCATTCGGTAACTTTTGGCGCTCTAGTGGTTAATAAACAGAACTGCATGAGTCTTGCGGAAGAACATTGTAGCCAGAGCTACTTCTCTGTCTAAGACAAGTCACACAGGTACTAGGCTACTCCGAAGCAGTACGACCCGAACCAGTCTAAAATAGTCTACAGAATATAAACACTTATAAGTGTACCATAGTGATTCAGCATAAGATAAAAACACGGTTTGGAAAATGGATTCATGATGTACTTGTTCATTATATAATTTTGTAAATTTTGAACAGACTGCAGCTTTAATCAAGACAAGCCTGATTCTGTGTGAAATGTTTTTAATTTGCACATTTTATGCAGCGTTAAAAGCAAGACAGACAAATCAAGGTTTATCCTTGAATATTTTCAGAAGTGAAAGACTGTATATTTAAATGTTTTAAGAGTCATCCTGCACTGCACAGATTTCCATCCAATCAAATGCTCTCTAGAATGAGAGTGTCCCATCCTAATACCATTCATAACTAGCAAATCATGATTAATGGCTGTACAATCAAAATGTGAATTTTTTTTTTAATCCACTAAGAATACATTTCAATATTAAACAGAAAATGTTACAGATAAGTAAACAAAAAAATAAAGTAAACAAGCAAACAATTAAGTAAATGGGCAAATGAAAAAGATTAACTAATGAACAGACCATTTTCATGGGGTTTAAGAGCATAAAAACCACAAAGAGAAGAGATGTCAATTATAATAAACTTTATTAGATAGTTACCAATATTATCTACATCACTGAATACAAAGAGAATGGTGGTCTGCAGGCAGAAAGGGTTTAAAAACAGGGAACCAAAACGATCCCCCTAATGCTTAGCAAAATGGCTGCCAAACAGGAACTACATTTACACATCTAAAAGACTAGAATGGGGGGGGGGGGGACATCTGGAAAGAAAAAGACAATAATTGGCAATCTTACTTTCTCTGCATCAAGACTTTAAAATAACAGAGCAAGAAACATCAACATTTGCCTGCGTGCCACTTTTAACATGAAGTCATAGACAAGGCACCACACAGCAGTGTCACTATTCAATCCCTGCTTTTCTCAAATCATCAACAGGTTAAAAACAAACACTCGAATAAAACCGGCAAAAAGTAATTGTGGGAAGGGTGTTCACAGGTTTTAGGGGCCATTACAGAAAGCAAGCTATACAACCGCTTATTGATTAATGTATGCTACATAGTTTCACAGTGATGCTATCTTTAATTTAATATAAAAATGACTTTAAATCATGGCTTTCTCTTAATATACCAGTATCATGAGCCAGGCACTTCAGATATTGCAGTGTTAACAGAGGTGAGGGACTTGTCGAGAGATTAAAAAAAGCTAGCATAACGCACTAGCTGTGTTTGTTTCCATGAATGTTAGCCTCTCAACTCCCCCTTCACTTACGTCAAAGGCTTTTTCCAGGCCAGACGGTCAGACTTACAGATAAAACCAGGCTATTTTTAACCTGCCAAGAGTGAGCAGGGAAAGACATCGCCTTCCCTTGAGTGTGTCAACTTGCTGACCTGTTAACCGTGGCCACGGATCGGAAGCTGACTCAGCTACATTATTATACTGACCGCAAGGGGAAGGACAGTTGAAAAACATATAAAAATGTCAATATCAACATAAAAAATAGCTGGTTGTTAAGCCTAAAGGTGTTGAGAAGGTAATGTATTTTGCATTGCCTGCAATATATGGATCACTATATGGACCCTTCAAATGAATGACATGATACAAGAAAGGTGCCAAAATCTCATTTAAAAAAAAAAAAAAGAAGAAAGGAAGGATGGAGTAAAAAATTATAAAAGGAAAAGGCCTTGACAAACAGCTGAAGTTTCACTAAGCCATGATTAGAGAGAAGAAGGGTTCTTGTTTTCATATCTGCCACAGGATTCCAGCGAAAGCATTCGGGTGGATATCCAGTAAATGAGCGAAGCAAGAGACGTTGCCACACTTGATCCTGAAAGCATCAAGCATGAGACACCCTTGGTCTGATTTGTAAAAAAAAAAATATATATATATTGTTGGTATTATATCCAGTGACCGAGAACGGCACCGAAACCAAAACAAAGATGCAATGAAACAGGCTTGCCAGAGTGAAGATTAATCCCAGAGAGAAACAGAGGTGGATGCTATGCCTTGAATGGTTGTAAAGGCACTACTATAATCATTGGTAGAGCAAGTAGTTCTTAAGGGAGGCAGGTAAGGGCAGTCCATGGATTTCACTCAGTCGTTCTCTCCCCAACGCGACCCGTACCGAGCGCCTACAGAGGTCCATTAATGGCAGAGGTTCAGCTACAGGCAGAGAGAGAGAGACAGATAGAAATTCATTAGAAACAATCACTCAAATACTTTGTAAACTTGTAAATCCTGACGTAAGCTGTCCTTCCCAGTAAGACTATGATGGGGTTGTGTGTCAGACTGGGTGTTTTATATCATTCATGTTCAGATATCCTCATTTACACACATAACAAACATGGTACAGCACAAGCCCAAAACCTTGCGTAAATGTTAGGAGTGCCGGGAGTCTGACGTGGCTGGGCGTATGAGGAGCGAACAAGCTTATTCTTAGTAGAGAGCGTGTGGTAATATGATAACAAATAAAGAAGAACGCAAAGATCTTTGTTGCATATTTGGGTTTCTTCAACCATGGGCACTTTGTCTCAGGGGTTGATTTTTATTAACAAAGTAACATTAAGCATTTATATTGTTGAAAGTGCTTTAACACGTAGTTTGAAATGTGGTGGAAATTACGTTGTAGTGGGAATTTATGGCTTTCTAAAATATATATTTTTTAAAAACAAAATAAAATAAATAATCTGAGATGCATGTAAACTAATCATGAAAAAAAATGTGTTTTTCTAAAAGTCTACATGGCCAAAATGCCCAAAGTTGAAGAAATATTAGTGTATGGATTACATTAGCTTACAAAACTGACAAAAGCAATTCATCAGCTGATGCTGACATAATAAAGACTTGGGTTTAACTCTTTTACAATTACAGAGAGAAGAAATTGTGTCCAACAAAGAAAAAATTCATACAGTGTGCACCTGGCTTAAAGTATTACAAGTTTCCCCACAGGTCCCATTAAGCCCAGCCATATACACACCAGCAAGTACTTTGAATTTCTGAATGGTTTCCACACAGCACCACCTGCGCGGATGTCGAGATTACTTCATATAACGCACACTTTTGCAAATGAGACACTGGGGAAACCAAACAGAGTGATGTAAGGGATGAATAACAGCACATTTATACCTCTGTTGACCACAAGCATGACGAAGAATGCATTAAAGGCACTGACACAAGACAGATACAAAAGGAAGCCAAGGCCTTGGAGTCAGAGGCTGAGTAATACTCTGGCTACTCTTCTCTCACACGCAGACGGGAGGAGAATTCTCCAAAAATGGGAACACCTGTATCCTAAACTGATGCATTAAGGCAGCAACAATACTTCCCAAAGTCAGACCTTCATTAAATGTTGCTACACATGGCTCACTCAGGAAAGCGACTTAAGAGTCATTCCATCATCTAATGGCATGCAAAACATCAAGGTGATAAAAGGTATTCCTTTGGAAAGGCCATCATTAGTGGCCCGGAGACTGCTTCCACTGAGAGCAAGGCGGGTTACAGCTGTCCCAACTCCCTAGAAGTCCAGACATGAGTAAGTCTGGCCCTCACCTGCATCCTTTCATTATATGACCACAGAATGATAACATTATAAGAATGCCCTCCAAAACTGACTCATTACAGCACACTGGGTTGAGGAAATGAGTCAGTCGCAGAAACTACATGCAAAAACAGCCGAAATGATGTAATCTCAAGAATGTACAATTTGATGGAAGACATTGCATGTTAGCTAGCTCTCATTTGAACGAATGACTAATTTTCAAAACCCTTGACCTTTTCCACTTTCAGAAGAAAACAAGCTAAAAAAAAAAAAAGGGAAATATAAAAATAAAAAAAATTAAATGGCTGATGCAAAATCAAAGACTGATTGACTACCATTGCAAGGGAACCCGTTCCTAAAACTCAGCTATTCGTGTATAAAGAATATTTTACTTGCAGAATAAAATTAGTAAGTCCAGACAACATTTTCCCAAAAGCCATGTGAATTTATTTGCATCAAATACACTTAGCGCAAATATTCTCTCTAAAGCGGATTCAGAGCAATATTGCCATAAATAGCTACAACAAAACTTAGATTTTACAGTAAGTTTATAATTTCTTATTGTTAAAACTATGGATGTCAATAAAATAAAACTAGATAAAGAAAACATTTATATCAAATTTTCTAGGAGCACTCAAAAAACAAACAAAAAAAAACTCTGATCTAGAGAACATGTTGGCTGATATGAAGAACATTTTAATGATGGTCAAAAATTTGAAATTTCTAAATTTAAAAGAACAATATACAACATTTACTCACACTATAAAAACAAAATATAACAGAAAATGTTTTAGCCATTGAGAAGCCTGAGAACACTTCTATCAAACAGATATAGGTGTCTCACATAATCAGGCTAATTAAGGAAAAGCTCAGTTTTGATTCTCTATAATGGAGAATGTCTGTTTAAATATTCCTGATCAGGCAGCAGTGGAATCTGCTCAAGACGTACGCAATAGTGAAAGAGCAGAGCAAAGCGGCCAGTTTAATGATTAGCTTCCAGGAAGTGTGAGAGATAATGATGTCATATGCTGTGTTTGAAATCGCCCCCTTTACCCTCATTCACTATTCCCTACATTACTCCACTAATATAGTCCACTTGAAGGAGTGAATGAAAACGAGTGAGTGAATTTAGAAACTGAGTGCGCCGGAAGAGCTGCCACTTTTGCATAGTTTGTGCTTGCCGTTTAATAATCAAATGAAACTTAGCAAACTGGCATCTCCAGTAGTAATGAAAAGATTTATCTTTAACTCTGCTATGGAAAGCATGTATAAACCGCAATTAAATAATTTAATAATCATGACTAATGAATAATCAATTATGTGCTAAGTTTACACAACCAGTTACATTTTTATTAACTCACAAATGCAACCATAATTTATAACATGAACATTGAATTAAACTCTTTGAAAACTGCACACCCTCTACCATTTGGGACATTTACAACAGATAACTATCAATCAAACTGCAGCTGGGTTGTTTTGATTAAGTAATAAATACAAATAAAAAAGAAAATACAGGTTACTTACAGAATTTAAAGTTCATTCAAATTATGTTTTTTTATATATATTAAAAGTTTGTTTTTCGCAAAAGCACATAACTACAACAGTCGTTTTTTGGCAAAAGCAGATAACTCCACGTTTCATGTTTCAGAGTTAAACAAAACCCAAGTAATTGCTATGATATATTATAAAACACTCGGTTAATCTAGGTTTCTATGTTAATCTCCTCAGTTGACAGACGCCAGAGTGTGATTACACGCAATACAGGGAGCTTTTCCCTCACCACTGTAACGTCCTGCTTTAGCAAGATTCCGTGAAAAAGTTTCAGCTTTTATTTTCCATTTATGCCCCGAAGACATCACGGGTTCATCAAATTCAGTGAAATGATTCATCCTCGATCACTTTTAGTCAGCTTTGATGAAAGTCCTCTCAGCTAGCGCGTCTTTTCGAAGTGACTAGCAGCCTTGTCATCTGACCTGAATACTGCATGCGGATTCACTAAAACGGACTTACTTCACAAACAACAATGGTGCTTGTCGGTTTCTGCTGTAAAACGAACTCGCGATGCCTTGACAGTGGACAATACCGGCTTTTGTGACAAAACGCATTTAGGGTTCAGTCAATCTTGTCAGGTGTCTATTTCAGGGTAAGGATGTGGAGAGTGTCAAAATAAAGGTACCTCATATCGATATTTTACGTGGCATCAATGTATCGTTAGATGTTTGATCGATGCATCGATCCATATCGATGTATTGTTACACCCCTAATAGTTTCGGAGACCACTAAAAATGTCTGTCCCTTCAAATAGTGCCCTATTTAAGGGTATAGGGGTGATTTCGGAAAATCATAGCTTTTATCAGGTAAATTGAGCTGGCTTCATGTAATTAATGAATGAGAAACAAATCCTTCCATAGACACACTAGCTACAGCCACTTTCAATGTTTAACAACCCACAGTCAACCTTGTTATTCAAGAGACGAGTAGAGGAGCCATGAAAAAACAGACACAGATAACAAACAGGCAAATTCAAACAAGCAGAAAGGGTGATACTTACGATCAAGTCCATTGATGTACCGGATTCTGATTTCACAGTGTCCCCAGACAGCACTCACTACAGGGTATAGCTTCCTTCCTTTGAGTCCTCTGAAAGCAACCCCTAAATATTGTCCGTCGACAATAAAACTTAAAGTCCCCTCGTCCATGTCCAGGACCACCAAAAACGAGTCTGGAACGATAAAGGTCTCATCAGGCTCAAGAAAAGCTGGATACGTCCTACTGGGCTGATTCTTGCCATCGTGATAGAGTTTGTTACGTCCCAGGTCCCAGCCCCAGGACTCGCTATTGTTTCCTACAAGTGCAGTGTATCCTACAGAATGCAGCGGGGCTTCACCCGTCGCCACACCAACAACGGCATGGGTTCCCCGCTGGCGCATGGCCCAGCTGATCTCCCACACATGCAGTCCCCGTGTGTATCCCACTCGGCCCCGGATAGCATCTGTGCTCTGTGCTACGGGGTGCCGGTGAAATATGAGTTTATTGTCCTCTTTAACAAAGATGTTAAGCGACCGGTCATCATTGTTCCACGAGTGCTGCACTTGGACATCCTGCAAGGCTGATGGCATGTCTAACAACATATCCAGACGGGAAGGCTTGGTGTAGTCGAGGGCCTGCAGCTCTAGCTTGAGAGGCCGAAACGCCGGGTCCCGCATGTCCACAGTCTTTATGCCTCCCGGAACCTTCTGCCCCATGCTCTGGGTAGTCTTATTAGCACTTTACTCCCCCTCTTATCACAAAACGAAGCAAATAACAGAGAAAGAGGGCAGTCAGGGTCCACTCCTTCACCTATGCCCCTCCACCAATAAGGAGGCCAAGGCCGCTGTTTTTATGCCAGTGGTTGCTGGGAAACCAGGTCAAAGCAGCTGCTAGTAACGCTCACCTGGGGAGATTAAAGGGAGAAAAAAGGCACACAGTTAAATGACTGAAACAATCAACTTTTTTACAGTTGCCTGTTTTCCCATATCACAATAGAAATACAACCACCAACAATAACAACAGCATAATCATCATGTTATTTTTTCCATTACAGTTATAAATGACTGTTTATTAACTAATAATAGATATTACTACTATAACACAAAAGTAAAATTATCCAAACTGACAGAGTGTGTTAAAGATATAAAGTATTGGATGACAAGTAATTTTCTTCTATTAAATTCAGATAAGACTGAGGCATTCGTTATTGGAACAAAAAACCTGTACACAGAATCTCTTTTAGAATACAATTTGCATCTAGAAGGCTGTACAGTTATTTCATCCTCTATACTTGAAGTCATAGTTATATTAGTAATATAGTTATAGCAACTTGTCTTTCATAGGTTACAAAAACAGCTTTCCACCTTAGAAACGTCGATAAGCTACAGAACATGCTATCTGTTTCTGATGCAGAAAAGCTAGTTCATGCATTCATGACCTCTGAAATGCATACTGGATTAATGCATTACTAGGTGGTTGTCCTGTATCCTTAAACAAGCTACAGCTTGTCCAAAGAGTTCTTACCTGGTCAAGAAAACATGGACAATTTTATAATTTCTACACTGGTTAGTTACCTATTAAGTTCTGTATCGATTACAAAGTATTATACTGACCTTTAAGGCCCTAAATGGTTCTTCTCCTGTGTATTTAACTGATCTTCTATCGCCCTACAATCCATCACGCTCTTTAAAGTCATAAAACTCTGGAATTTTGGTAGGATCTAGGATGTCCAAGTCCACTAAAGGAGGGAGAGAGTGTTCTCACATTTGTCTCCTAGACTTTGGAATCGCCTTCCTGATCATTTTCGGGGCACAGACTCACTCTCCCGGTTTTAATCTAGATAAGACATCTCTTTAGTCATGCTTTTACATAATACATCTCATAACCTTGTACTCCAGTAACTTGTACAGCAGTTATATCATATTAAATGCACATGTTTGTCTTTTGCCTTAAATGTTATGAACAGCAACTACAATTCTTTTCCATTTTCTTTTCTGTTTCTACTAGAGATCACACCAGCTCCAGTTTGGATCCATCCTCTTACAAAGATTTCGGATGACCCAACACTTGAAGAGTTTACGCCAACCCCAGCCAGGACTTCAGGTGACACCAACTCTGAATCAACATAGACAACTGCCAATTTTTTTTTTATATTTTGTGATCATTATGATCACAACCTGAAATAAATGCTTTAATGAGATAAGTTTCTGCCTAAATTAATACATGTTGGCTATACTGCATAATTTGTATTATCTTAGAACATTACATGGACAGTCACTTCTGATAACAAATTACTCTAAGTTGTAATGTAGAACATTAACATCGACGTTAATGTAGAAACAGGCATTTTCTGTAAAGCTGCTTTGAAATGGTGTATTGTAAAATGCGCTATACAAATAAATGTGAATTGAATTACTAGGTTTATTAAACTACTACTATTATACAAAACGGATCATGAAATGTGTATGTGCATCATGTATGTTATACAAGCAGATCTTTGGTTTTGTAACAAAACAATATTGAACTTAAGTTACATATCTTACCCAGGGGGCAAAGGGGGTTTAGCAGACATGGGCTGCTGTAAAAGGTTGTCATATAAAAATGAAATCTATGATGTCTGAGGATCACAACCTGTGTGGCCAACCCGGTCAACAAGCTGCTGGAAACTTGTAATTAGGGTCAAAACAATGTTACCTCAAATTCGGCTTTAACTCCCAGAATCACCCAAACATGCTAAAACGGTTTGATTATATTCATGAATCGTGAGCCATATCTTCCTGATACTTTATGCTAGAAACAAACTGAGCACACATTTAGAAAGAGTGGAAGATAAGCTTTCATCTGATGCCTTGATTGTACATGTAATTAGAATGTAAGAGTTAACAATGCCTCTTAATTCATAGGTAGGCAAAAAAAAAAGAAAAAAATATTGAACATTCCATTTGTAATCGGTAGCATTCTTTTCCCTTTGTTGTTGTTAAAATAAACAAATTACCATGTAAAGTTAACTTTTACTGGATGAAATCATATTTTGATTTTTTTTTTTTTTTACTAACCAGACAGTCCTCATGGCCCATAACACATTTAGAGGGAATTCAATGTCAAGCCTATAATAGCCTGTCAATTCAAACAAGATCCAAGAAAGAAGTTTACCATTAACTGGTGTTAATTGTATACTGCTCTGTTTCTGTATGTACAGTATATCGTTTGCATATTTATGCAATATCAATTATTTGTATTGCAATGTCTATTGCTAATATTCTTTCACAAGTGGGATAGCTTTATTTATTCTATTGAAATAAAAAAAAGGGATTTGAGGATTTTGGGTTAGGCTGGTTAGTGTTCAATCCAGGTGTTTGGAGTGTGAGACAAAGGTACTGACAACTAAATGCTGAAAGACTAAAACACACAGGAGTCATGTGTGGAGTAGGTTTAAAAGTATTTACTGATTAAAACTGTTACATTAAGTAGCAATTTGTACCAAAAAAAAACAAAAAACGAAACAGACAAACAGATTACAATTCAGGGTGATAACTAATTTCTGTAATAATGTTTATACACTTTGTTTAGCTGTTTCGGAATCACCGCTGCTGTCGCTGCTCTATTGTTTCAGCATGCTGTGTCCTGCTACATTTGGTTGCCAACCCCTAGCAACGGCATCCTGTGTAGCATGGAGCCGTTCTTCTGACAATCTTTAACCAGAGATGGGCACAAATACATCAAAAAGTATTTAAAAAAAAAATACAAGTAATTTGTAATTTGAAAATACAAAAATATATTTTTTACAGTCTTCTGTAGTGTAAGTGTGGCGTTAGGTACATGTAAGAGTCTAGAATATTGCAATATTATTGTTTAGTGCAGAAGATGTGCTTTTAACGTACATGTTGCCACATACTGTCATAATAAAAGATAATTACGCATATAACACTATATTTGTATTATTTACACAAAAACTAGTTAACGCTGCTGTGAGGGCGTTTCTAATAGCGCGGCTGTGACAAAGTTGACAACTTACTTTCTTCCGACTGCCATTATCTATTTTTTTACTCTTTTTGAAAGTTGTGAAAACACCGTTCACTGTTTCTTTTGCTATTTGAGCAAATTGGAACACAAAAATATATATTTAATGTAGTCTTTCATTCACTGCTATAGAAGTTAACCCAACTATGATGCCTTACTTTTCTGAGAAACCCAGAAATGTGAACAGGGTCAATAGGATGTGTCACATCACGTGATTTACTTGCCAAAAACTGTGATAGGCAATTTGGTAGTCCTATTTGTATTTTATGTCTATGGTCCTAGGGATAGTTCACCCAAAAAGGAAAATTAGCCCATGATTTACTTACCCTGACGTCATCCTAGGTGTATCTTACTTTCTTCTTTCAGAAGAATACAATCAGAGTTATATTAAAAAGTGTCGTGGCTCTTCCAAGCTTTATAATGACAGTAAATGGGTATATTTTTCATCAAAGTGCATCTGTCCATCATAAAAGTGCATCTGTCCATCATAAATGTGCATCTGTCCATCATAAAAGCGTATCTATCCATCATAAAAGTACATCTATCCATCATAAAAGTGCATCTATCCATCATAAAAGTGCATCTGTCCATCATAAAAGTGCGTCTATCCATCATAAAAGTGCATGTGTCAATCATAAAAGTGCGTCTATCCATCATAAAAGTGCATCTGTCCATCATAAAAGTGCATCTATCCATCATAAAAGTGCATCTATCCATCATAAAAGTGCATGTGTCCATCATAAAAGTACGTCTATCCATTATTAAAGTGCATCTATCCATCATAAAAGCATATCTATCATCATAAAAGTGCATCTATCCATCATAAAAGTGCATCTGTCCATCATAAATGTGCATCTGTCCATCATAAAAGCTATCTATCCATCATAAAAGTACATCTATCCATCATAAAAGTGCATCTATCCATCATAAAAGTGCATGTGTCAATCATAAAAGTGCGTCTATCCATCATAAAAGTGCATCTGTCCATCATAAAAGTGCATCTATCCATCATAAAAGTGCATCTATCCATCATAAAAGTGCATGTGTCCATCATAAAAGTACGTCTATCCATCATTAAAGTGCATCCATCCATCATAAAAGCATATCTATCATCATAAAAGTGCATCTATCCATCATAAAAGTGCATCTGTCCATCATAAATGTGCATCTATCCATCATAAAAGTGCGTCTATCCATCATAAAAGTGCGTCTATCCATCATAAAAGTGCATCTGTCCATCATAAAAGTGCATCTGTCCATCATAAAAGTGCATCTGTCCATCATAAAAGTGCATCTGTCCATCATAAAAGTGCATCTATCCATTATAAAAGTGCATCTGTCCATCATAAAAGTGCATCTGTCCATTATAAAAGTGCATCTATCCATGATAAAAGTGCATCTATCCATCATAAAAGTGCATCTGTCCATCATAAAAGTGCATCTGTCCATTATAAAAGTGCATCTATCCATCATAAAAGTGCATCTGTCCATCATAAAAGTGCATCTATCCATTATAAAAGTGCATCTATCCATGATAAAAGTGCATCTATCCATCATAAAAGTGCATCTGTCCATCATAAAAGTGCATCTGTCCATCATAAAAGTGCATCTGTCCATCATAAAGGTGCATCTATCCGTCATAAAAGTGCGTCTATCCATCATAAAAGTGCATCTATCCATCATAAAAGTACATCTGTCCATCATAATAGTGCATCTATCCATCATAAAAGTGCATCTGTCCATCATAAAAGTGCATCTATCCATCATAAAAGTGCATCTGTCCATCATAAAAGTACATCTATGATGGATAGACACACTTTTATGATAGATAGACACTTTTATGATGGATAGACGCACTTTTATGATGGATAGACGCACTTTTATGATGGACACATGCACTTTTATGATGGATAGATGCACTTTTATGATGGATAGATGCACTTTTATGATGGACAGATGCTCTTTTATGATGGATAGATGCACTTTTATGATGGGCAGATGCACTTTTATGATGGATAGATGCACTTTAATGATGGATAGACGTACTTTTATGATGGACACATGCACTTTTATGATGGATAGATGCACTTTTATGATGGATAGATGCACTTTTATGATGGACAGATGCACTTTTATGATGGATAGATGCACTTTTATGATGGATAGACGCACTTTTATGATGGATAGACGCACTTTATCATGGATAGATGCACTTCTGATGGATAGATGCACTTTTATGATGGATAGATGCACTTTTATGATGGATAGATGCTCTTTTATGATGGACAGATGCACTTTTATGATGGATAGATGCACTTTTATGATGGACAGATGCTCTTTTATGATGGATAGATGCACTTTTATGATGGACAGATGCACTTTTATGATGGATAGATGCACTTTAATGATTGGTAGACGTACTTTTATGATGGACACATGCACTTTTATGATGGATAGATGCACTTTTATGATGGATAGATGCTCTTTTATGATGGATAGATGCACTTTTATGATGGATAGATGCACTTTAATGATGGATAGACGTACTTGTATGATGGACACATGCACTTTTATGATGGATAGATGCACTTTTATGATGGATAGACGCACTTTTATGATTGACACATGCACTTTTATGATGGATAGATGCACTTTTATGATGGATAGATGCACTTTTATGATGGACAGATGCACTTTTATGATGGATAGATGCACTTTTATGATGGATAGACGCACTTTTATGATTGACACATGCACTTTTATGATGGATAGATGCACTTTTATGATGGATAGATACGCTTTTATGATGGACAGATGCACTTTTATGATGGACAGATGCACTTTTATGATGGACAGATGCACTTTGATGAAAAATATACCCATTGACTGTCATTATAAAGCTTGGAAGAGCCACGACACTTTTTAATATAACTCTGATTGTATTCTTCTGAAAGAAGAAAGTAAGATACACCTAGGATGACGTCAGGGTAAGTAAATCATGGGCTAATTTTCCTTTTTGGGTGAACTATCCCTAGGACCATAGACATAAAATACAAATAGGACTACCAAATTGCCTATCACAGTTTTTGGCAAGTAAATCACGTGATGTGACACATCCTATTGACCCTGTTCACATTTCTGGGTTTCTCAGAAGTGTAAGGCATCATAGTTGGGTTAACTTCTATAGCAGTGAATGAAAGACTACATTAAATATATATTTTTGTGTTCCAATTTGCTCAAATAGCAAAAGAAACAGTGAACGGTGTTTTCACAACTTTCAAAAAGAGTAAAAAAATAGATAATGGCAGTCGGAAGAAAGTAAGTTGTCAACTTTGTCACAGCCGCGCTATTAGAAACATCCTCACAGCAGCGTTAACTAGTTTTTGTGTAAATAATACAATTATAGTGTTATATGCGTAATTATCTTTTATTATGACAGTATGTGGCAACATGTACGTTAAAAGCACATCTTCTGCACTAAACAATAATATTGCAATATTCTAGACTCTTACATGTACCTAACGCCACACTTACACTACAGAAGACTGTAAAAAATATATTTTTGTATTTTCAAATTACAAATTACTTGTATTTTAATTAAATACTTTTTGATGTATTTGTGCCCATCTCTGGTTAAAGGTTGTCAGAAGAACGGCTCCATGCTACACAGGATGCCGTTGCTAGGGGTTGGCAACCAAATGTAGCAGGACACAGCATGCTGAAACAATAGAGCAGCGACAGCAGCGGTGATTCCGAAACAGCTAAACAAATTGTATAAACATTATTACAGAAATTAGTTATCACCCTGAATTGTAATCTGTTTGTCTGTTTCGTCTTTTTTTTTTTTTGTGTGTACAAATTGCTACTTAATGTAACAGTTTTAATCAGTAAATACTTTTAAACCTACTCCACACATGACTCCTGTGTGTTTTAGTCTTTCAGCATTTAGTTGTCAGTACCTTTGTCTCACACTCCAAACACCTGGATTGAACACTAACCAGCCTAACCCAAAATCCTCAAATCCCTTTTTTTATTTCAATAGAATAAATAAAGCTATCCCACTTGTGAAAGAATATTAGAAATAGACATTGCAATACAAATAATTGATATTGCATAAATGTGCAAACGATATACTGTACATACAGAAACAGAGCAGTATACAATTAACACCAGTTAATGGTAAACTTCTTTCTTGGATCTTGTTTGAATTGACAGGCTATTATAGGCTTGACATTGCATTCCCTCTAAATGTGTTATGGGCCATGAGGACTGTCTGGTTAGTAAAAAAAAAAATCAAAATATGATTTCATCCAGTAAAAGTTAACTTTACATGGTAATTTGTTTATTGTAACAACAACAAAGGGAAAAGAATGCTACCGATTACAAATGGAATGTTCAATATTTTTTTCTTTTTTTTTGCCTACCTATGAATTAAGAGGCATTGTTAACTCTTACATTCTAATTACATGTACAATCAAGGCATCAGATGAAAGCTTATCTTCCACTCTTTCTAAATGTGTGCTCAGTTTGTTTCTAGCATAAAGTATCAGGAAGATATGGCTCACTATTCATGAATATAATCAAACCGTTTTAGCATGTTTGGGTGATTCTGGGAGTTAAAGCCGAATTTGAGGTAACATTGTTTTGACCCTAATTACAAGTTTCCAGCAGCTTGTTGACCGGGTTGGCCACACAGATTGTGATCCTCAGACATCATAGATTTCATTTATATATGACAACCTTTTACAGCAGCCCATGTCTGATTTCCTAAAAAACAGGTGTTTTGCCCCCTGGGTATCTAGTAAGATTTTAATGAGACACCCTTGATTAGGCACATGTTTGACAAGCAAAATAAATCTACTCTCCTATACAAACTCAGACAAGAGTGGATCGTTAATAGCACAGTAACGGTATCATTCTGTCAGTTGCATGCTCAATGCCTCACTTGTGTGTGTTACAATATAGTTTATTGGGCCAAGGCACTTTTCAGAGTCACATGACATGTGCATAGGAGAAAACAAAACTCTGGCTTTACCACAACTAACCGCTCCTCTTGACTGATTCACACAATGCCCTTTAAAAATAAGGGATATAAAGGAGAGAAAAAAACAGGCTATTTCCTTTTAAGCTTGTCTAGTCTGAAGATAACAGGAAGAGCAATAAAAAGTCTGACATATATATATAAAAATACAGAGCCGAAATGTTTTCAGGGAAAACCACAAATTCAGGCCAGCGAATATTCCACCAGACAAGGTCAGTGGCAAAAGAGGCAAGTAGGAGGAAAAAAATAAATTTCATTAGACATGCTTAGAGACTAGACATACCAGTGCCGTGTGTGAAATCCCCACCCGATGTCCTGGTTTCTAACGCAATTCCTGCCCTCCTAAATTACATCACTGTTAAATCTGATATTCAACAATTAGGGCAGTCTACTAGAAAAAAAAAAAGCTTTATGGCTGTTATCTCCCAAACCATAAAAAGTGAAGTCATTTGTTCTTTCCGTACAGTGCATAAATGAGCGAAACTGCTTATTGAAAACAGCATTTCATAATAAGCTACTGAAGGGCCCCAAGGGTAATTGAATTGTAGACAAGAGTTCATTGAGGAGCATCTTAGCCCTTTCTCTGATACAAGTAAACAACCTTTTAAATGGGTCACGCCTCTCCGCCACTGGCCTACCCCAAGGCAGAGGAACACCAAGAAGTGGGTGGCAAGTTTGTGAATGCCAAACAACAGTCTTCAATGGCTGTCCAACCTTTAGAAAGTAGGAAACATGTTAATTTGCACACTCTCTATGCAGGGAGCAATTAAGCTCCGTGGCAAAGCACCAACACACACAGACAACAGCCTTTTACAGATCTGTTAGAACCCGGTGACCATTTTAAACGAGATATCGCATTATTGCATGATACACAGGGGCAAGGTGATGTTGGTGATCCTGCAGGATTGTCTCCACTCTTTGCATGGTGTTCTAAAAGAGACTGCTTGGCATGTCAGGTGACAACCTGACTGTTTTTGATTGGTTGAAATTTTTTAGTGGTTTATGAGCAGGGAGTTTGCAGGTGGTTTGCTGACCCCTTCTGTGTAGAGCTGATTGAAATGCGTGATAGGGGTTCTGGTGGATTTGTTGGGCCTGGGGAACAGTGGTTGCTTTTGTCTTGTCCACATTTAATACTTATGCAAAACTGGGCTTCCATAGACTTCTACCTCCCAACCTTGCACCTACTTGGATGCAAATATGTACCTCCAACTTGAATTTCCAACTACATGCCCCATTGATGCAATTTTGAACATTTTGTGAGATTTTAATGAGAAAACACCCCCCTGATTTTCTTTATTCAGCTTACGCTTTACACAAAATAAATCTACCCTGCTCTACAAACTGATAGACAACAGATGTTTTAATAGCACAGCAACTGTATTATTCTGTCAGTTGATTGCTCAATAACCCTGATGATGGCATTGTGAGCAAGTCAACCAGTGGAGATTTTGCTTCTATATACAAAACCTCCACTGGTTGACATGCTCACGATCATCAGGGTAATTTCTCTTAAAAGTTGCAGCATGTATTTGCAAGATGACGGACGCTACTCTGAAATGGGGACATTATCTTCGACAGGTTTTAATCATGATACTGAGGCATCTGGCAGGCAGCTGTGAGTGAGGGGCAAAGCAGGAACGAGAAAGTAGATGACAAATCATGGTGTCAACCCAAATGTCACACAGATGCTCTATTCAGACAGTGGGCAGACGGGGTGAAAATGGCAGACAAATGGCACTTTAACACTGCTTGATTAAAGAAGTGTGAAGACTTCTAAACTGAGAGACAAAATAAATCCTAGAGGACATTCAAATGAAAATCATCCTTAAAGTCCCTGTAAAGTCAAAATTAAGTATGTGTTCTGAGTTTGTCACACCACAGAAAAATGTGTTATTAGCCACCCAGTCAAATTTTAATGATAAAAAAAGCCGGCAAGTACATAAAATAAGCGATCAAAATCTTGAAAAAATGAGCAGTAGTCTCTGCTCTAAAACGCTGGGGGCGTGTCCGCTGGCTGCGCTGAAACCACGCCCACTCGCGGGAAAGCACGCTGCCGTCGACTCACAACAACACTCAACTGTCACCGCTACAGCCGGAATGGATGCTCCTAGCAGCTTAATTTGTTTTACAAAGCCATACATGTTCGAGCCTGGACTACCTACTATAATTATAACATAAGCAAAGCACACAAGGCAACTTACACTCATTGGTGGGCACGCACTGACGACGATGGCACCAGTTGTCGGCGCGACGGGAGGATGAAGGCCGAGGCGGGAGATAGTCGGTTCGGCCACATTCACCAGTAACAGCGGATTATCAGTGAATGAATCCCAGTTGTCTCCGACGAAATCATGTAAAATGATCACTACAGAGGCGGGTTTTGGCGGTGATCCTCAGCTCTCCATCAAGGTGGCTCTTCACAAAATTAATCCACCTCTTGTTGATATGATAGTTTTTCGGAAATTTAAATAAGGACACCGATCTGTTTTGTACGTGATCGCATCCAGGTAATACGCATTTCCGTGACGAAGGCATAGCTAGCTAGCAAACTGTAGGATGTAGTAAATAATAGTACTGACAGTAACTCGCGATTGAGTTGCAAACTGATGCGAAAGGGGCTCCAGTGCGTCATCAAGTAGGGGCGTGTCCAATAGCTCAGGGGGCCTCAGTGCGTCATCGAGCCCCCGTTTTAGCCCCGCCCAAAAAATCCGGAACACAGCAACGGTGAAAAACTGTTTAACGGTCTAACTCCACAATTCAGTACTTTACAGTGCATAGTCTTTGTAATATGATTTAGCAATACATTTCTAACATTTATAATGTGTTTAGAACTTTTTTTTTGAATTGCCTTTACAGGGACTTTAAAGTATCCTCACATACATTGTTTTTTAATTGCACTGCAAAGTGGTACATATACCATGCCAGGAAGGCAGCATAAACATGGGTTACAACTGCAGAAATAATGTTACAGAATTGCATTTAAATATCAAGCAATGTTGGAGCAGAGACGGAGTGGGTAGCACATTGTTCATGACACACAAGAAGCTGTTGTGCTCACAGGACCTGGGTTAGGGTGCGATTTGGGTCATGTCCCGAACCCAGTAACCCTCTCTCTCCTTCCACTTTCCTATTTAAAAAGGCAATAAAATTTATAGTCATAAAAATAAATATAAAAGCCAACAAATCAACAGTGATTTGTTTTTTTTAAAAACTTTTTATATTATTTAAACACGTTTATAGCATTATTACACCATTTGGAGGCAACAGGCAAGCAGCCTGAACTCAGCTGTGTAAAACAATTGAAAAATATAATTACTTTAATCCAGGGTGAGTCTACGTTCATGAAGGGAGTGTCAATATAAAGACACCCTGATCTCTTTCAATACAAATCAGACCTTCATATTATTCTAACTATTGATCATGTTTTGTCTTGTTGGTTACCTTTTATAACTTATGTGCTAAATTGCATATAAGCTAAAGGAGTTAGTTTTAACTTAAAACATGAATTGCTAAAAACGCATTTGGGTTTTTTAAATTGCTGACACTTTTGACATTAAGTACTTAACTTTAAAAAAAGAAAAAAAAAAGTTGAATGACATAAAATGTCATTAAACCAACAGGACATAACATGATCAACAGTGAGAATAGGTTTGAGAAATATGAAGGTCTAATTTGTATTGAAAGAGATCAGGGTGTCTTTATACTGACACTCCCTTCATGAACGTAGACTCACCCTGGATTAAAGCAATCATATTTTTCAATTGTTTAACAGGGCTCTTTGGGGCTGACAGCCGTTATGAGAGAACAGGAGCACGCTTAACCAGCGCTCACCCGCTAGACAAGCCCAACAGCTCTAGGCAGAGCCACAGCAGGTGCTGCTGTGAAACCGTTTCAGAAAATGAAAACACCCTTCACAAATATATAATATCTGATCAGCAATCTGATAGAAATCTTCTGAACGTTGCTAAAACACTCATGTAGGCCCCACGTGGAGACCAAATTTGGGTGGTGCAGTCTCTGCCATGATGGTGGTAGAGGAAGCCTCTTGTTTAATGGTCCCTACCCTGTGTTCCCTACCTAAAAAACAAAAGTCTTTTGATGAGTAACATTAACTGAAACTTAAAGACTGAAACTACATACATATGATCCAATATTTTTAGAAGAACACAGCAACATTAAAGGGGAAGTTAAACAAAAAAAAAGTCTCTTTGCATTTTTGTTGTCCATAAATTTAAATAATCCAATGTTTTTTTGGACCCTGCTGACTTTCATTGTAGGGATAGTAAATGCTGAACCATAAAATATACCATTTTGTATTCCACAGAATAACGCCAGTCAAAGTTTGGATACAAATTAAAGGTGTCCATCCAACTGGATAAACTCGCATTACAGGTAAGAGGTGATGCTCTTCACAACAACCTGTCCTGCAACTATGTAAAAACAGGGAAATACTGTATATGAAACTGAGCCAGGAAGCGAAAAATAATCTGAGACACCACATACGACATAAGAGCATCTGCCAAATATGACTTCCCCATGCATGCTCATCACTGACCTTCACAGATCTGATTCTGAATGGAGACATGAAACTAAAAATTAGAGATGCACCGATTACAATTTTCTGGGCCGATTCCGATGTTTCATTAGGTTTGACCTGCCGATACCGATTTTAGCCGATTCCGATTTCATTTTTTCTAACCACTTTACAGCACACACAAATATTTATTTTATATCATTTCTGTAATAAAACATTTTACAATTTGCATAGTTCACACCATAGGCGCCGATTTATGTTTTCCTCCGTGGGTGCTCATGGGCGCAAGCCCTTTAAAAAAAAAAAAGTAGTCAAAAAATGTTTGCATTTCAGAACCTTAGGAAATGGACAGCGGCCGACACGAACACACACACCTATTTAGCCTACTTGATAATACAGCCGTAAAGTAATCTTTCAAGGACAGCGCCACTTCTCACAAATACAGACAGGATTGGAGATGGAAAGTTTAACTGACACGTAACCGCGATCAGCTTCGTGGGAAATTTACAAAATGTAACAGTGTTAAATTTGACAAATACTGTTCGATAGAACTGCTTGGTTTGTTACTACAGTAACAGTTATCTGCGTGCTTCCTTCTCAGCGATGAAGTTCCACATTGGCTATCCAACACGAAAATGCATGCAGCAAAGCCTTTCCCAACATTGTTTTCTTCAGTTTTGTCGACAACTTTACCATCTCCACTAGCTATTCTTTTCTTCAACTCCTCAGACAGCATCCATCTCGATGACTGCAAGCAGATCGCGCGCGCGGTTATGATGACTTTTTAAAAGTGAAAGTAGGTATAGAGACTCCTGAGAGGGCGTGGGCACAACTGATGTGGATTTTAAATTATTTTATTTACTTGAAATACAGGCATATTTTTGTAGATGTGTTCCTAAAAATGTGCATATAAGTTTACGTTTGAACGTGATTGTTTTAAACCCGTGTTTAGACCCGTGTCCGACCCGCACCCGTTTGAGCAAAATTTTTGTTGACTCACCATTGCGGTTAATTCTTCAGGAGGATATACTGACTATGGGAGCAACGTCTCTGCGTACAGAGCGGGGTCACTAAATAGGCGTTTTCATCCGAGAAACACTTCACATAGCACCAACTGCAATGTTTAATGACAGTCTGGCACATGTGGGTGCTCGGTATTTTCCGTGGGTGCTCAGTATTTTCCGTGGGTGCTCGAGCCCCGGAGCACCCACGGTATCGGCGCCTATGGTTCACACACATCTAAAGTGCAGTGTTGTGGAAGAACCATTTCCTTTTCGCATTCAATATCCAATAATTATATATATATATATATATACACACACATGTATTTAGCAAAGAAACGTCTGTATGAAAACAGGGAATGGCAATAAAATAATATATAAATAAAAAATAAAATAAATATAGCCTTGCAGTATTAAGATATTTCTCAAAGCACACACACACACACACAGGCCTATTGCAATCACTTGTACAAACTGAATAATAAAACAAGTTTAAATGGGTACATTTTCTATAAATATTAGTCTTTGTTTTCTTTTCTGACATAGCCTACTCCAGTTCTTGTTAAAACACGCAAATTCTGTGCATTTTGGGCACTTTTTTTGTGAAACCCTATAAGGCTATTTTCCATCAAAAGTGTGCTTTCCCTTTAATTGAGCGTGAGCAGTGCAGCAAATAGACTCGGCGCCGAAACACGCGCTTCACTGCTCGCGACGCTCCTGCTTGATGCTCACGCGCTGCTCCTGCTTCCGTTGTGAATGCACTCAATGATTAACATGCACGCCAAAAAAAATACGCGCTTGCAGTCTGAACGGACGTAATTCACGAGGTTTTCTACATGTGCTCCATGTGCACGTGTGATGCTGATGTTGCGCGATGTTAATCATGCGGCGCCCGAGTGCATTTGCCCGGCATAAAATCGGCATTTGTCAGACTGACCGGCCGGTCGCCGGTTACGGCCGATCACGTGAAAATCGGCCAATTCCGGTCACCAGCCGATCAATCGGTGCATCTCTACTAAAAATAGATTTACAACAGCTCAGCATTTCTTAGTTTACAGTAAGGGCTGCATGTCAAGACATGCTGTATTGTTAGCATAATGAGTTATTCACCAAATGAGTGCAGTTACGCTAGCAAATTAAATGCTGTGTATCAAAGCCAATAGAACAACAGAGTAGTGGGAGCTTTAGTTTGCAACAACAAAATAGCAAAAGCTATTTCAAACGCCCTCGGTCACCCGTGAATGAAGCGAAAAATCTGTCAACAATCAATTTTCTGAACAAAACATTCATTCAGAAGCATGTTAAACAGATGAATATGCTAACATCACAAACTGAAGGACTTGGAAGTTCACACCAAGACAATAATTCATTCAGCTGAACCAAACGGGTGATCCTCACCACACGGAAAAGTGCCAAGAGAGATT
Source organism: Scardinius erythrophthalmus (assembly GCF_964197995.2). Lineage (NCBI taxonomy): Eukaryota > Metazoa > Chordata > Actinopteri > Cypriniformes > Leuciscidae > Scardinius > Scardinius erythrophthalmus. The sequence goes on from NC_138235.1 coordinate 24,568,397, forward strand.
TTACAGGGAACATGGGCTACTAAGAGACATTCATTAGTGAAGTTTATGCAACAAAGATCAGGGCAGTTGCAGTGACATGTACAGACTTGTGTAACTTAAGGTTTAATCTCAGCAGACACAAATCAATTCACCTCTGAGGGTATCAGGTCAAACAAAATGTCTAAGACCCAGCTTCAGTGTCTATGACTGCACCAACAGCATTGACTGATGCAAAGTGATAATTTCCTGTTACTTCATGACTGACATGCTATATTGCTAAATATATAAAGCACAGGGCAAAATGACTGAGCTATAAGCGATAGATTAAACAAATTGCAATAGTTCCACTTTTGTTTAAAGTGTGATTTCCTATTATATTAGGCCTATATAGCCTACTTCTATTCCGAAAGACCACTTTAAATTGATAAAGTGCAGTACAAGACATTTATGTTAACAATATTTCTATTTCAATAAATGTTGTTCTTCTGAAATTTCAATTTTTCAGAATAAATCAAAGTTTTCAGCTTTGATAGTCAGAAATGTTTCTTGTTCCTTCAAATCAGCATATCAGAATGATTTCTGAAGGATCATGTGACACTGAAGACTGGGGAGCAATGATGCTGAAATTAACTAACTTAAGTTAGAAAGGTTCTTCATGAAACCTCTAAAATGTAATCAAGAACTTTAAGAAACATGACAACACAACACACTGAGAGCCAAGTGCCTGAGAACCACAGAAGAACTTTCTTTTAACAAATAAAAAAATCTAGGCCATTCCATGTTAATGTTAGCTCAAACCAGGCAAGCACCATTAGTGAAGGGGAAGGTGAACATGAGCAAATCACAGTTTAACATTACAAAATTCACATTGCTGTAATCCAGGTCAGTTCAGCAGGACGTCCTCTACAGCAGAGGGTCAGGAGTAACCCGTTACACAGGCCCATTACATCTGTGTTCAGTCAGGGGCATTTAGTAAAGACAGTTAACAGTAAATCAGTCCCACCTACTGTTCTTGCAAACACAAAGGAAAGATTAATCTGTCTTGAATACATCAACCACACAGTAATCTGACATTAAATAGGACATCAAACACTGAGCTGATGTCTCTGCGGGTCATCTCAGAACTCATTGACGAGAAACCCTTTTGAACCACAGTTTCTGACTAAATAGTGACTAAACTAAAGTTCAAGTTACCACAGTAAAACTGTGGTAACTTCATATTTCTAATAACAGTGATGTCAAATATAAAGCGACAAAGACACTGGCTGAAAATAAGATTTAGGGGCAGTTTACATGACACCACTTTCAACTAAAAACTGAAAATATTTTATGCATTTTGGGAGCCTGAAAACACAAACTTTTGAAAATGGGTTCAAAGTGCAAGTTTTGATACCAAAAATTATACCATTATCGTCTCTGTGTAAACTACAAAAAAAACATGAATTTGTGAAAACGTGGATGTTATGCAGATGCATATTATGCGTTCAGTCCATCCACCTAATTTTTCATGTAGAGCAGGCATGGCCATTGTAATTTTCATCTGTCTAGCTTCCTGTGGCATTTGCTTCGTTATTTTTAGCTGTACAAAACATCTCATTGTGCGGCTCGATATTGCAAACCGGTATTTCTTACCATATTATTTTAATGTATTGCCTTAATTATAAACAAGATTTGTAGTGCAAAAAGTTTTAGTTTACTGCACTTTGATATATTCTTCTTGCATTTCCCTACAGCAGCTAATAAATCGAAAGTCTCGCACATTCACAGAAAACACCTTACTTGCGTGCTGAAAAATAAGGTGGATAGGAGCGTAGTTTCTCTTTACAAAATGTCATCGCCACCTACTGGCCTGGTATGCATATTACAGCGTTATTAATAGTTTTCGCAGATCCGTGTGAATGGGGTTCGTTTTGACTGTTCGTCTGTATGCGGAAAAACTCAAAAGGATCAACATTTCTGTTTTCAGTACATTGTCGTGTAAACACCCCACAAAACATGAATTTGTGAAAACAGTGACATCATGCATACTATACAGGGCTCCAGACTAACTTTTCCACTGGTTGCACTGGTGCTACCAACTTTCTCAGTTGGTCGCACCAGCATATTATTTGGTCGCACCAATTTTTATTTTATTTTTTGCTACATGCCATGGGATTAATCAATGCAAGCTGATGAATAGTGGTCTTAATCTGCATACCCTAGTTTTGCACTGATGTAATAAGACTGACAGTGACACAAGACCTCATGTTAGCAAAAAATTAATCTTTTAACTCTAAAAAAAACTAATAAAAAACTTTTATGTTCTTTAATGTTTGATTATAATTTTACTGTATTCACATAGGGATGGGAATTGATAAGATTTTATCAATAATAATGCCACTGACGATTCTGATTATTGATCCGATTCTTTAACGATTCTCTTATCGATTCTTGATAGCACTGTGTGGGAAAATGTAGTCAAATGCTTTTCAAAAAAACAAGTGGTTTTATTTATTTTAAAGCTTAAGCTTGAGTAAGCAAACTGTACTTTTTATGTAATTTATGTAATAAATAGAACCTTATTGTAAAGTGTTACTGATTAGTACACCGATTCAGACGTCTCCTGAGTTCACTGTTGGAAAGATCAGTTGTTTTAACCATTCATTAAAATGATTCGGTTCAAATGAGTCATTAGTTCGCGAATTGGACGTGTCATGCGCGTTGTGTGATTATCCCAGCAGTTAGGACATGGACATCCAAGATTTCAGTCAACACAGAAAACATTTCATCACTGGATAGTTTTTTTTTTTCGTTTAATTAAAGTGTTTTTTTTGAAGAGAGAGAGCGCGCGCGCGACCGGGTCTCTCTCTCTCTGCTCGTTCTTTCAGTTAAACATGCGCAGCAGTTCATCTACATTACTTACCGATCAAATAAGACTTTGGAGGGCGCTAAAACAAGTTCAATGCAGGAAAATTCATGCGTGAATTTAACTGAGTAGTACATGACCATGCACTCGCACCAATGCGACCACATCAAATTTTAACTCGCACATTCTCTTTGGTCGCAGTCTGGAACCCTGCTATAGGTAGGAAGTGTTTCTTTACAAAATGACATCGCCAACTACTGGCCTGGCATGCATAATGTTTAGTCATTTTCTCTGATCCGCGTGAACGGGGATTGTTTTGACAACGATTGTCATTTGCATGCAAAAAACTCGAAAGGATAAACGTTTCTGTTTTTAGTCCATCGTTGTTAGTTCTGCTAGGCCTATATCTTTAAATATAGCCTACAACATGAGTGTGATCGTTTATTGCTGTAATGTTAAAAAAGCAATAAGTTAAATTCAGCAGTTTACATAACCAGTTAACCAGTATATAGAGGCTATATAACCAGTTAGTTAATTTCTTCAGTCAATGAAAATAGTTTCAAAAGAAGCCAAAGAATTAAAAGGTACAGTATGTAATATTGACAGCTAGCGGTTGAAATGGGTACTGCAGTCCAAATTCAAAATATTGGAGAGAGTTGTTTCCCACACTCCCTTCTCCTCGACAGTGAGGAGACTTAGCCTACATACTAAGTTGGTGAGTTGATTTACGATGAGTTGATATCGTGTTTTAATATGCTACCGTTCATAGAGATTTTTAGATGGATACAGAGGCTTTTTAGGTTGTGTAGAAGCTGTGAATCTCTGACCAAGTTTGTTCGCTGACTGGCAACCTGGGGTGTTGAAATATAATTGGGTAAATAGGCAACGTGCAAAAACAGACATTCCGACACGGAATGCACATTTCAAAGTAAAATAACTGGCTGTAACAAAGTTTTCCAAAGAAACAAGTATGTGAATTCAGCATGTTTCCTACATATCTGCAAACATATGGTATTTTCATGCTTTTGTGCAGTCAAAAACGTACGGCACCTTTAAGCTTTGCTTCTCACCGGTTTGGAATAAATATGACTGGAACGGAGCGCAAGAGATTTCCTGTTCCCCCTCAAAGCGCTCTCTAATCCCCCTAGTTCCACTCCGGGTTTTTAAGTTTCCCGCTCCTTGGCGAGATCTTGGCGGAGTTGGCGCGAGTGTGAAAACAACGCTCACTTTCAAAGGCCCACACTCCCTGCTGCAGGTAAATACACGCGATTCCGCATCTATTCACGAAAGAACACACTGACTTAAAAGAAAAACACACACAAAAAACCAACATGACTTCAAAAAACGCTCTTTCCCCCAGGCAGGAATAAAAGTCGACAGAATATTACACAAACTGGCCATTACCAAATAGCAGTCTTGGAACAACAAACAAATAATTAGAAAAACGGGCTTGATTGTTAATATAGTTAGTATAAGAATTATAACTAGACGATAGCGTTGTTCTTCATTTAGTAGTAAATAAGTTATGTACAGATCGCTTAACACAAATGGCTCCACACCAGTGCTCTAGGTCTTTAAGACCTTAAACCGAAAGTGAAGCATCTCCAGCATTGTCTAGGCCAAATATCTTTGAGGTCGTGGAGTAAAACTATAAACGGCTGCAGTTTAAGCACAATTTTCATGTAAATAGAAACTAATTTATTAATTGAGCTTCACACTACTACCTGGCCTTTCGCAGAAAGGTTAAGTGTAACTTAGGCTATCCACTGAACAAAATAATCAGACACACAAATCTATTAATGCTGCCAAACTTATCTTGGGTAGGAAACTATTAAGCGTAGGTCCACGAGGCATCTTTGTAGGTTTAAAACATAATTTTATACTCATTACAAACACAGGAAGCAGTTGTTGTTTAACGTTAGTGCACAGCTAACGTTAACGTTACTCATTTATTATTTACACAGACGCATTAGGAAATGTTCCACAAGCTAGCACGTTTATATCGCCTTTCACGTATCGGGCTATATATCTTCGGCTTGTTGAATGAGTACAGCGACTGGTGTTTGCTTTCGAAAAGCTTGGAAAACGCGAGTGTTTGCATGTGAACACACAGCAAAGACAAAAGACAGGCAAATGTGTTAAATCGAAACAATTTCAGACCCTACCTGCAACGGATACACGCCGGCAAATAAACCATAGGCGAAGGAGTGGAGCGAGTATGTTCCTTTCAGTCGGTATTCCCGTGCAAATCCATGACTATACTTCCTCTCTGTCTTTTTAGCATAGGCTTGTATTGGGTGAAATGATGGCTGCTACAGCGACAGAAACATCTCTCCAGTCACGTGGTCAAATAGCTCTCAGCTGCTGCTGAACGAACGTCCCTCCCAATTGAGCTGAGCTGTTGTTGTTTAGCTCATTTCCCCTGATAAACCCTGCTAATTGTGGACTACATAATAATGGCATAATCACTCTGTGTGTGCATGCCAGATATACATTTATGCGCTAGTACTCTCTTTCTTTTTTACACACTTTGTAGTCCCAAGTTAGCAAAGCAACCTAAATAGCTTTATTTGAGGGAAAATTACCAAAATTTCCACTAAAAGTTATAAAAATGCCCATATATTAAAAATGTTGATGCACTGTAGCAACTTCCTCTGTTTTGTAATGTTCTTAATTAAGCAATTTTTCTTAATTTTATTTTCTGATATAAAGTATCACCTGACGCTTATCATGCTCAGTAGGCCATCAACCCAACAACTAATATCTTGTGCATAAATAAAGATATTTAAGGTAACAGTTTGATTGATTATTTATATGTAAAACATTAATTCAATTTAACAATTTAAAAAATGGATGCTACTCTGGTTACTCTATAGTTAAGAGAAAATATTCTGTTTTGTTTATTTGTCATATCAAATTTGATATATTTCATAATATTCTTTTTAGGGATTTATATTCAGCTATTTTAATAATATAAGTAATATAAATCGTGTTCATAGATATTTTTCATTTCATGTTAAATTTATTTTAAAATAATTTATTTAAATTAATTAAACTGAATCATTACACCATTTATATATACTGTTTGCTATATGAAGGTTAAAAAAAATTGTTTTGTTTTTCCATAGGTTAATATTGCCTTTTAATAAATAGTTATTTTCTGAGAGATTATTTCATTAATATTTCTGCCATTTATTTATTCATATACTGTGATAGGGGGCATATCCTCTAAAATTCAGAGTAGTGATCCATTAATATTGGTTTTCTATTTCCAATCTTGAATGGTTGGTTACAGACTTGTTTTCCGTCACAGTAATATTTGCACTTTCATATTCACATTCAGACTGACTGCACTCCGGCATTGTTGCACCCTTTTTATGTGATGACTGCATTTCCATGCTTGAAGACACTGATTCATGTGGCTCCTCTATATGACTCAACAGACAACGAGGCATCTTGGCAACCCAAACTGTCTGGAGACACAGTAATAACTCCTCTATAGACCTTACACAATGGATCACTCCTCCTGAGCCCATCTCTGTGGTTACTAGTGTCTCTAAAAAAATTTAGAGTTTTGGGGTGGAGTGGATGTTTTCCCTCTGATGTAGACCTCAGTGAAGAGGTGAGCAGTGATGGTAGAAACAAGCAGAAAGTTACATTGATCTAGCATCCCGCTAAGAATCACATTCTCACTTAACCATAGTATTACCATTAAGGGACATGTGAAATGTTAAAGTCTTTTACTGTCCCCTTGTGTTCACTCTGGTTACTCACAACTCCAAAGCTTCTTTGAAATGCCAAGAATAATCGTACAACACAAAGGCAGATCCCAGATCTTACAAAGCCTTTTGTTTCCTAATAGTTTGATTGGCCATTCTGGGACTGGTTTACGTTGGCTTTTTTCTCCTCAATAGTTACATTAAAGGTTTTCAACCTTTTCAGTACCAGGGTCTCTTACTTTTCTTGTACAAAGCGGTTGCTAATAAGTGGCTAAATGGGATACACAGAGGCTGCCGGTGACATTAAACGTCATCTAAACTCATTTACACACTGAGTTCACTTTCATAGCTTTGTTGTGTTTATAATCGCGCTCTTGTAAACTATTAGAACTCGAACTTTCAGGGAAAATATTTTTAAACAATGACTGAAAGAGCGGAAGCTTAGTGATGGTGACGTACTGACGTTGAGGACATACGACCATGGTAGTTCATTTATAGCCTACCTTTAGCTTTTGACTTCTTTTGAATTGTATTTACGCTTCATAATTCATAAAAGTCTAGTTCATTTGTGGAGATTATCACAATGAACAAAAAGCTTTCATTAGTCGAAGACTGTAGTAATCCAAAAAACAATAATGGGTTTTTGTCAAGGGAACCAGGGTGATGCTAACTTCCAATCTGGCCTGCAAAAAGACTTAATCTGTGCACCACTCTATTACTACATTAGATAATAAAAATAGGGCTGGTTTCATTGACATGATTTAGATTAAGCCAGGAATAGGCCTTAGTTCAATTAGGGCATTAAACTTGGCCTAGAAAAAAACATTACTAATGTCCATCTTGAGACAAAACAATTTTAATATATGTCACATATATTTTAGTCTAGGACTAGACTTAAACTGTGAAACCAGGGGTTAGGTACAGTATGTCTAAAGTGTTTTTATTTGATATATCTTCTTTAAACGGACTCTGTATAGTACATTCAGAGACCCCTGAAGGACAGCTTGTAGTTGTTTTACATTTCCATGATTAGCCTCAGTCCTTTATGCCAAACTAAGTGGTTTCAAAATAAGGCTGAATAATGGCAAGCATACAAAAGTCGCACAATTTCACTGACTGTTTTTATTTAGCCAGACAACCACTAAGAGCCACTGCTACCTTTCACATGAGAAAAAGAAAACACATTCATCTTAGCTCTTTCCCTCCCGCTCAGACTCGGACTGACTAAAGGGAATTTACAGTTTCCTTTCAAATGTTTAGGAGATTGTGTCTTTTAGACGAGCCAAACAAGAGTTAATATGATTAGACATCATACACTGAAGCCATATTGTTTCATAGCAGTTTCTCTTGTATCCAGAAAAGCTAATTTTAAAGTTTTAACACCAGCTGTATAGTATTTGTACCATTGTGGTCTGGTTCCCTTTTCCACCAGCACGCAACAAACAAGTGTTTGATTCCGAGTGACTCACCTGCTATGTTTCCTCAGCAGAGCTCCAAACATCTCTGCACAAGCACCTCATTCTTTTCAGGAACTGCAATTGAGCTGCAGGAATGTGAGCATGAGTAGCGTGTCATAGGGAAAAGGAAATTTACTGTGAGCTAATCCCACCATCACACAACACTCTGACACATTCTCTGAGTCATTCTTCCAGCAGGCTGCATTAACTTTCTCCAGCACAGATGCTGTTTATTTCATATGGTAGCCATAAGTGAGGCCATGCTGTGAAATGAAGGACCGGCATACTGTTGAACGGATATTTTTGCTTTGTTGGCACAGCAGAAATATACTATAAAACAGGAAGTTTTCAGAGGCTGCTATTTTATTCTCAGACTCGAGAGGGTTTTCTTGGATTGCTTAGTTTGGACTAAAGTATTTGCTGTACACTGTAAAAAGTGAACAGTTGGATCAACTTAAAAAAATTACTTCTGTTGGTAACACCTAAAGCAATAAGTTTTATCAACTTAAATTATCACGTTTTAGCGTGAAAAATGTGATAATTTAAGTTGAGAAAACGTAATTTCTTTAGGTGTTACCAATTGAAGTAATTTTTTTAAGTTGATCCAACTGTTCACTTTTTACAGTGTACAGTTGTTTGATTATTGCATATGTTGGCATTTATTATCTTTAAGAATGGTTTTATGTAAGATAGCTTTGCTTAAACTGAAAATTGGCAGTCAAAATATGCACGTTTTTGCATTTATATATGGACTTCATTGTTTCCCTTTTATCCTCTTGATAAGCTAGTGGACTCTAGGCCTCATTTTTCTAGGCTGATTATTTGCTTAATGTTACTACAAGAGGTTTTGACATTGAGAGCAGCTTTGGAAGGTATTGGGAGGTGATGTGGAAAAAAAGAAAAGTTGTTGTATTTAATTTTGTTGGGATTTGTCAAAATCATTGAGCTACAGAACAATAATGCACTGTGACGGCTTAAGATAGAAAGGCAGCCCTTTTCTGTCACCTAGTGTTTAGATTTGTAAGGCACAACTGCAGGAAACCTGAAAAAATATGAAGGACAAACCTAAAGCGCAGAGAATAAATGTGTTTTTAGGTAAAAGATTTGTCATGCTAAAATTCATAAAACATGAAAAGATTTGATTAAATAATTTTATTTTCATTTAATAATTTAATTATAGTTATAGTTTATATCATTTTAGATTAACAAATAATTTATGAAATATATATTTTTTTAAATTCTTAAAGAAAAACATTTTCTTTGGTGATCTTGATTTGAAAGCATCTTGTGCTTTAAGAACTTCTTGTTATTAGTGACCTAGATATAGAGCACAATGTTAAATATTTTTATTTTATTTTATGTCGTAACATTTCTTTGTTTTAAATCGTTCTAAGTCATAAATCTTTCCAAGTTTGAAATAGATTTGAAATCACTTTTGTAAACATTTGAACCTGAGGTTTTTTATACGCAGTCATTTGCTGATCAGATTTCCGCAAGGCTTTAGTAGTCTGCATATTTCAGGAACAGTTTCATCATTTGACATATGTAATTTCCTTAAATGCTAACTGCTCTTATTTGTCAGTCATCCTTTATGATCCGATGAAAGGTTGTGTGCTTTTGAAGGTTATACGGCTCATTTTACACTTCTGGCTGAGAGAGAGAGAGAGTCCTGAATTAAATTACCCAGCACTCAGCTGTCTCTCAGTGAAATTCACATTTTCCTGTGCAGTGTTAGCACAATATGCTGAAGATGCTGATTGCTGCCGGTGAGCATGCAGACACTGCTGCGAGAGGGCAGCTTACATCTTCTCTTTTTCGCCAACCTTTTAAATGCTGTAATTTCAAGGTAATCAATACACAGTCCCACCAGGCAACCCGCAAATCACTCCCCCTATAGAAGAGCGTGTGTGGCTGACGGTGGGTTTGACAGCCCACAGTAAACTTAAAAAATTAAACCTTTGAAATGATACTACTGGTAAAAAGAAGGACCTTAAAAGGTTCAAATCAAAAGTACAAAATTAAATGTAATATGATCCATAATTTTGACTCAAAGCTGAATTCAATTTAATTAAAGATGTATTGTCAGAAAACAATCACCTTATATAATTTTGCTCAATTTAAATGCCTAATTCGCCTAATCTAAAATAAAAGTACATTAATCTTGATAATTCATTTTCTGAGAATATGTAGGATTAAAAAAGTATATTTTTAGCTCATTTATAAATTAAATTAAATTTTAATTTAATTGAAGATATCACCTACAATTTTGCTCAATTTCAAATGCTTAATTTAATTACCTAATTAAATGAAATTGTAAGTTGTTTCAAGGATGATGATTACACGTTTAAGTTATCTAATTTATATTATAAGGACACTTTACAATGTAGAAGATGAATAGGTTTTCTTCCTCTGTTTAAATCTAAAAATAGCTATGTTTTTAAGATGTGTTAGGGAAAATGGACTTTATTAGGTATATTTGCAATTCAAAAGCATTTTTGTTTTTCCCTGAAGGCATGAAATGGTTCCTAAATTTTAAAATGCATATTCATAAAACATATGACCTTCACTGTTGAAATAATAATACTGGTAAAAAAAATTACTTCAAAGGGTTCAAATCTCATTATGCACAACCTGAATAGTATTCACTATTAAAAAAAATTATGAATATAGCATTCTCTTTTTATCAAATTTAAAATTACGTTTAATTAAAGATATCACCTTGTACAATTTTACCTAAATGAATGTTTGCGTTTCCAGATGTAAAATACTGATTAAGAAAAAAATGTTACGCTTGAAATCTGTTAAAAGACGCGTATATCTTTCAACAAGGACAAAGTTCCTCAGTGATATTCTGAGCCGCTGCTCAGTGCTGCATTGTGGAGGTAATTACGACTCGCCCAGAGCAGATATACCTCAGCTTTAGGCTAAAGCCAGAACATCATGACAGCACTGCAGCTGAGTGTGCGCGTGCTTGAGCGTTCATGCATCGGGCTAATGGTATGTTGGGTGTAAATCATAGCGGTCCTGGTTGCGGGCACGTGCGCTCTGGGATGTGTGCTGCAGTGGAGGCATCCCCCTCAGCTCAGAACGTATAGCTCATTTGTCAAATTGCCTGCAGGACTTGAATGCTGCATTGCTGCTGAGAGAGAGAGGCAATCAGCTTTTCTCCATGGTTGGGGGTGGAGGAGCAGGAAGGCCCGGGGCAGCATGCTTTCAGCAGTCTCCTTGCTTGTAAAATGTGCAGTGGACACAGAAATGGTGGCAGTCGTGTGAAGGTCACTGCCGAGTACAATTGCATCTATAATTCCTCCTGCTCGTCTTATACATGTCTCTTGTTCTTTCTTTCTTTCCTTCTTTCTTTTTGTTTCTTCATTCCAGTCTTCTTTCCTTCTTTTATTTTTCCCTTCTTTCTTTCACACGATGATTTCTTTCTTATCTCTTTTCATCTCTTTGTGCTCATGTCAGTAGAAGGCTCATTTTAAGTGTGTCTTTAGTGCGGCTGCCGGTAAGGATTAGTTTAAGAGCAGATCTGTGGAGACAGTCCCAGGTGCGAGTGTGCTGATCAGCTCAGCTTTGGTGTTTTCTCTCTACAGCAGCTGGAGCAGGTGCCAAGTGTGCAGTACATACACGGTCCTGTGAAAAGAAATCTCTGCAACGTATGACGATGAGCAATAATTCGGTTTTCTACCTCTGTTTAAATCTAAAAATAGCAATGTTTTGTTGGGATAATTGACTTTATAGGTATTTGCAAGTTTACTTGATAACATAAAATTTGTCAAAATTTTAAAATGTGCGGAATAACATAACTTACATAACACATTTGGGACTTTCACTGTCGAAATAATACTGGTAAAAATTACCTTGATAGAAGGTTAAAAAATCAAAGTGCACAATTAAATGAAAAATATGTAAAGTACATTGTGTATTTTCAGATTAAAAAACTAAGTATTTTAAAATGTTAACATTAAAATGTTCTCATTGTTATTCATATTCATATTCATATTGGCATTTGCAGTTCCCTGTACTCCTTTAATGAACTTCTTAATTGTTCTCAGGATAATCATTGTATCAGTATTTGCCATCATTGCATTAAATTGCTTCTTTGTTATATTCTCAGCCAGCTTTGAACTGGGAGATATAAAGTCAAAATTGTAACACTGGTAACAGAACTGCAGCTTTAAGTCACTGACATGCCTTGTGTGTACAGGTCCATCGACCATTTAGTGTACACCACCATTCTTGCATACAGATTAGCTTGTTGATTCCAGATAACCATTCAAATGTATGGATGTGTACAAATAATTGGAACAGCACTAATAAATGAATATGTGATTATGAATATAATTATATCACTATATATCAAATAAAGTCTATCAAATGTTCATTAATGAAAGATTTGTATGACTTTCCTCAGCCCTAATCTGATTATTATTATGTTAAAAAAAAATAAAAATTACAAGATAGAATTAGTAAATACAATCGTTTTAATTAAAAGTAAAATGTGTTTTTCAAAATATACATCTAAATTAATGTTAACACTAGAATACTTTGGGGAATACTTCAAATGCCCCTTGGATTGTGACTTGCACATTTAATTTCGAAATTCAAATGTAGCCTACTTACTGTGACACATTTATGCAAATACATTCTCTGCAGGTCATTTCGGGCAATACCGTACTGTCCCTTTAAGCATTGTACTGCAAAATGTTCTCCCTTGATATGTTCCGCAAAGCAGCAGAACTGTCCTGAGCTTCCTTGCTGGAGAAAGATGGAATATCTAAAGGAGCAATTCTTTGCTGCGTGCCCTTGAAATCTTTTGAATCTCTCATTTTATGAACATATATTATACTCATGACATAAGCACCTTTAATGTGGATTACGCATTATTATAATGGCATTATGATTGCATATGACCTGCTCTGTGATTGTGACAAGGTTCATCTGTGCAAAGCTGCATCAGCTCAGACCCCTAGAGCATCGGCCCCTTTAATAAAGGTTGAAAGGGCCCTTCCAAATGCTCTCTCACGCAGCTCTCAGAGATTAATGACGCCAATCACTCAGGATGTTTTTTTTTACTCGCACAAAAAGAATGTTACTTGCAAGATGATTTTGCTCCCCTATATTAGTGAATCCAAATTTATTCTAAGTGTGGTTGACTTTGTGTTGGCACATACATTAATATAAGTACAGAAAATATACATTCAAGCAATGACAAATAAAGAATAGGCCTATATGATGAGATAATTCCAATTTTGTTAAATTTCTTTTATAAGGGGGGGGAAAGAAGAAGGGTTTTATTTTTAGGGGACAGATTCTTATCCTTCAGTTTTGTTGTTTTTAATTTATTTTTCGATTTCATAGAATGCTTTTTAATTTAATTTATCTTTTAATTTATTTTCTAATTTCATAGGAAGGGCTTTTTTAACGTAACGTTAATTTAATATTTTTTATGTTTATTTTTTCAATTATTTCATACCTAACAGCAGGTCAGTACTGTTCTTGCCTGTATCCGTTTGATAATCGTACTTGACGTAATCTGGCCTATTGAATCCCTCTGCTTCTCCACTTCTGTCCTGTAGAGGGAGTGATAATGTTGTATGACTCTGATCATGTGAGTGATTGCACAGGATGGTTGTGATGCTGTTCTCCTTAGCTCAGCAAGTATTTAATAATCAGTCATTCATGCATTTCACTGAATAACTGGCATACATGCATATATATTGCATCAATGCATACATCAATAAGCTGCATTGTAGACGTGTGTTACACTCTCTCCCCATATATATACTGTATTATATATACTGACTGTACAGAAAGTGCTGAAATGCAATTAACCGAGAAAAGCTGCTGCTGAGGCTGAATTAGCTAATGACTCTCTGCAAGACTCCATGAATACAGCAATCTGTTTGTCTTCATTTAACTCCCCTGTATATAGCTCATGTGTCAGGCTAATTCAGGCATGTAATATCAACTTTAGAAATCAATGTACTGCCAGATATTATGAGAGGTTTTAAATGACCCATGACTGCTTGTTTCATCGAGACCGTTCTGTTTAATACTCAATAAAACGCAAGAAACAAATGGAATGCAGAATGTTTTGCTGTCAAAATTAAAAGCCCTCTTGACCCAGCACCTCGAAAGTTATTTGCTCCGAACATTCCAAAATCGTGATTTGTAAATCAGGGATGTAAATGACTCAAGCTTTGACAGCTCATGGGGTCAAATGTAATTTTGTGGTATAAAGCAGACGTATACTTCACTTCAGCCGGTGCGGGGGAGGCCGATCAGTCATTAGGCCGTTAATCAAATGTGCCGACGACTGCAGGCGGCCATTCTTCACCGCACACATGACTCTGACACCACAACAATCCACTCCTCAACCACGGCAAATTAACATGCTGCCGTTATGTTTTTTCTTGGTCAGCATCTCTCTGGACACTTAGATAGGGCACGTGTTTCAGACATCTTTGTCGCAGAATGTCAGGCGATCCCTGGCTGGCCTTTATGGAGTTAATGCACTTTTTGATTTAAAAATGAAGGTTATTTATTGGCATGAAGAACCTTTAACATCCATGGAACCTTTCTATTGCAGTTGTTTATAGTGGAAAAATATTCTTTAGATTAGTAAAATGTTCCTCACACTAAAAAAAACTTTTTTTTAAAGAACTGATCACTGAAGGCTTTTTGGGGAACCCAAAAATGGTTCTTCTAGGGCATCGCTGTAAAAAATGTCTCATTTGTTAACATTACTGCATTACCTAACAGTGAGCAATATATTTTTACAACATTTATTAACCTTTGTTAATGTTAGTTCATAAAAATGTTAATATTCATATACCACATGAGTGAGTGCCTGGGAGTATTTCATCTACATAATGTGTTAAAGGAGAACTCCGGTCAATTTTAACATTGAGCTCATTTTTTTGTAAATTTGGAGTGCTGTCAATACAGAGAACAATGACAAAAATCGGCGTTGCCTACACCGTGTTATCCTCTTTTTAAAATTTGCACTCTGTTGACTTCAATGGGGCAAGTTTTAAACCTGCTTTTAGCCTCTTAACATCCTTGATGTGTCATTACAAGTGCCCAGCCATGTTGAGTGATTCCGAAGATATGAATAAAAGTGATGTTTATTCAGCCAGCGCACATACCTGTATTTACATCCTGTTTTCGGTCAAAGTCCACAGTAGTCGATTGTCGAGTTCACGCGCATAGGAACTCGACAATCGACTACTGTGGACTTCGACATATCTTTCACATCTACTGCAGTCAGATTCACCATGTTCACTCTGAAAGAATCACTCACATGGCTGGGCACTTGTAATGACACATCAAGGATGTTAAGAGGCTAAAAGCAGGATTAAAACTTGCCCCATTGAAGTCAACAGAGTGCAAATTTTAAAAAGAGGATAACACGGTGTAGGCAACACCGATTTTTGTCGTTGTTCTCTGTATTGACAGCACTCCAAATTTACAAAAAAATGAGCTCAATGTTAAAATTGACCGCAGTTCTCCTTTAATATTCATGTTAGTTCACACTGATTTACTAATGCTAACAGATACAACTTTTGATCTTAAAAATGTATAGTAAATGTTGATATTAGCATTTGCTGATTTTTAAGTAATCAATTTAAATGTTTAAGTTATGTCAACTTAAATTACATTAAACTGACTTTAAAAATAAGTTGAATCTTTTATAACTTATGAAAAAAGTAGAAAATTGCTTACCTTATTTTGATGAGTTAAAGCATTGTAAAAACGTATGTTGTCATAACTTATTGATCATATAATTATTTACAGTGTAGAAGTATTGTTCATTGTTAGTTCATGTTGTAACTAATATTATCAAATTAAGCTTTTATAGTGTTACCAACCAAATGTATCAGTTATCAGTCATAGCATGAAGATATTTATCGTATCAGTCAGAATTCTAATATCAGAAGATTATTCAGTTTTACATCTTTTAAAAATATTTTTAGCTCTAATTTGCCTGCTGTATTTCTCACTTGCTCATCTGTGTGTCTAAGGTTAGAGGTTAGCCTAGTTCTGTTGCGGTCCTATAGGCCTAGAGAGAGATCTGGCCTGCTTCAAAAAATGAGGTCAGCTGAGAGGTACACGCTCGTTGAATTCCGGCTCTCTGTCAGTTAGTTAATCCATTCAGCTGGTTGTGAGAGGTAGGGATGGGATGAATGAGAGAGGCAGAGGGGCTGCAGCTATACTCTTCTGGAGGACAGCTGGCTCTGTCAGACCAAAGTGGGAGCTGCAATTGTAGACAGATGGTTTTTCGGTTACAACTTCCAATCTGAGTTTGAGATCTGAAGAATCACCTCTGTTATCTGATAGTGTCTGTTTGTATTACTGTAAGTAATCCAGACCAAATGTGCCTTTATTGCAGTAATACAGACATATGACAGCCAAGAACTAAAGAAAACTAATTACAGTATATGTGTGTTTCTTCAACAAAGTCTCTGTACACAGTCAGGAAAATTAAATAAAAATAAAAGCTTTTCACAATTCTTTTCTACAAACAAACAGTGTGCATACATTCATCACTTGAAAATTCTGACCTTTCTTTTTCATTTATTGGAAAAGTCATATCACAGTGTAATTTTCAGCGTGTTTGAGATGATTCGAAAACTACCAGACGCTAAGTCTGGTTTAAGATGTGCTTTTTTGGGGCGGTAAATAATGACACAACCAGTAAACTGACATGCGCAAACCTTAGTAATTCACATTGCATGATTTATTTAAATACTCTCCTCTAATAAATTTTGCATCTGAAAGGGAAACTCCTACAGATGCATATGTAATAAGGTCAGCCGCAAAAATAACTGTGCCCACACCTTTTCAGCGCTAATTTTTCACTGCGTGTCTTTGGTAAATCCTGACAGTAGTTTTTTAATGCCAAAAGAGGGTTTGCGCTGGTGCAAGCTGTTAGTAAATCTGGCCCTAATACTTTTATTTAGCAATTAAGGATGCAGTTAATTGATCAAACATGACTTTTACATTGATTTCTCTTTCAAATAAATGCTGTTCTTTTGTACTTTCTATTCCTCAAAAAATCACAGTTTCAACAAAAACATTTAGCAGCACAAGTGTTTTCAACTTTGAGCAATGATGTTGAAAATTTAGCTTTGCCATCACAGGAATAAATTACATTTCAAAATATACTAAAATAGAAAAGAGTTATTTTAAATTGTAATAATATTTCACAGTATATTTTTTGGACATATAAATGCAGCCTTGGTGAACATAAGAGATTTCCCTTGATCTGTAGTGTATGTATGTTTTTTAATTAATTAAATTAATTACAGCTTGATTGAAAATGAGTGCACAATGAAATACATGATTGATTTCTTCACACATCTTCATCTCATGCATAAGCTTACTGACACTTTCTCCTCCTTGGAAGAAAAGTACACTAAATTTAGATTTTGACTAAAATCTTAATTAGTCAAATGAGTCACTGGCAGCAAACATGTAAATGACCTGTGTGTATTTCAGTCTTTGTTTAAATCATCCTGAAGTATCAGTGCATGCAGTGTTTTCGCATGCTGGCTGGTGATGAAGCTGCTCCCGTGGGTATTCACGGCCAGCTATAATCCCAGAGCCGTGCGGAGGCGGAAGGGGACACTCTGACAGCTGACTCAGAGCGTCAGGTGAGGCGAGGGGTAATGTGATCAGCCATGTAAAAGGGCCCTTCACTCATGTTTTATTTATCAATGGAGATGCCATTACCAAAATGCACTGCTCATGAAGGAAGGCATTTCTATGTGTCAAAGTCAGCACAGGATGCTCAGCGGAGAGACGCAGCGCACCAGCAGTGCTGAGGTGCATGTGGACAAACTAGTGGTCAATAAGGATTTTTTTTTTTTTTTAATGAGTGATGCTGATCTCTAGAGAGCATGGGTGGCTGAGGGCCAGATGGATGATATACTATTATATACATATTTCAAATATTTCTTGTGAAATGTTTAGCAAATATTATGTAGTAAATGCAAGCGTTTAAATGAACAAATGGTATTACATTAATATAAAATAATCTAATAGTAAAACAAATGAACCCTTATGTGCTGTTGGGGATGTTTTCATCCACTACGGGGTATTTTTGAGTCTTAATTTGGCCATAACTTTCTCCGTGTTTCAGCAAATGGAATGGTTTTTGGTGACAAATCTTATTTTTGCACATATTTTGGGAAAATGCTTTGAAATTTTTCAAAAACTCAACAGTACACTGTGGGCAAATTCACTACCCTTTCGTTATGTTCATGGCTGAAAACAGCCACTACTTTAGTTTAAACTGCTGTAAAAATGTATCAGATAATTTTTTTTTTTCAAATTTCTTTGCATAAATCTATTAATCAACCTCAGTCCTGATCAAAACTACTAAATGTTTAAAAAAAAAAATCAGGATTTTAACTCTTTAATTGCCAAATTCATAAATGATGTCACTGATTTGGGAAAAAAAACAAACCAAAAAAAAAACACAAAATGACTTATTGTCAATATAAAATGTGAATGTGGACTGGATTTTTTTTTTACCTTTTATCACAGTCTTGGACATGTCAAAGATTAGAAACAACTTTGGTTTTGATGCATTGTTAGTTTTTGTGCAGCATCAGATTTTAACTTTTTCTCCCTCATTTACTGTTCGTGGCTGTTTTTGCCCCACATTGACTTCCATTATAACCACATTTTTTGATTGCAAAGCCATGACACCATATAATCATGCATTTTTGATTGTTGGTGATTTTCCCTGTTGGGAAGAGGTCAAATTTGTCATTTTTACTGTTGATAACCAGGTGGCACCATTAACCCTTTAGATAGGCCTGTGCAAAAAAAAAGCTTAATTTCTGGCTTTTACATGGAGTTATATGGAGTATAATAGCATATTGTGTGTGTGTGTGTGTGTGTGTGTGTGTGTGTGTGTGTGTGTGTGTGTGTGTGTGTGTGTGTGTGTGTGTGTGTGTGTGTGTGTGTGTGTGTGTGTGTGTGTGTGTGTGTGTGTGTGTGTGTGTGTGTGTGTGTGTGTGTGTGTGTGTGTGTGTGTGTGTGTGTGTGAACAATAAATGAGGGAGAAAAAGTAAAAAATCTGATGCTGCACAAAAACTAACAATGCATCAAAACCAAAGTTGTTTCTAATCTTTGACATGTCCAAGACTGTGATAAAAGGTTCAAAGAAATCCAGTCCACATTCACATTTTATATTGAAAATAAGTCAGTTTTTTTCCCAAATCAGTGACATCATTTATGAATTTGGCACTTAAAGAGTTAAAATCCTGATTTTTTTTTTTTTAAAAATTGTAGTTTTGAACAGGACTGAGGTTGATTAATAGATTTATGCAAAAAAAATTGAAAAAAATATTTATCTAATACATTTTTACAGCAGTTTAAAGTAGTGGCTGTTTTCAGCCACGAACATAACGAAAGGGTAGTGAATTTGAACAATGCACAAGGGTTAATTATGTAAACCTTATTTATTTAAACACTGATTTACACAATATTTTTCAAGAAATATTTTAAATGCAAATGTTAAAATTAACAAATATCAGCTGGTATTTGCTAGTTAATGACTCATAGGAATTAAATTAAACTGAATTAAAAGGAGAAAAATTATTTACATATTATTTGCTATACACTAAAAAAAAAGTTGCTGCCTTAAATTTTTAAGTATAATCAACTTGAATGTTTAAGTCAATTAAACTTAAATTAAACTGACTTAAAAAATGAGTTGAATCTTGTATAACTTTTTTTTTATTGTTTAACTTAATTATGAATTACAGCAATGTAAAGCAACCATATGTTGTCATAACTTATTGATCGTATAATTTTTTTAAGTGTAGTATTGCATTACAATATAATTTAACATGATTAATGTCATCTTTAAAAAATATATTAATTCAAACATATATTTTACACAATATTTAAGACTTTATCAAGAAATGTTTAAACTGCAAATGTCAAAATGGCCAAATATCAGCTGAAAATAAAATAAAATAAATAATTACTCTTCAAATATTTCTCGCCTCTCATGTTACTGCCTCCTTAGGATGAATTGCTGGTGTTGTATTCCTTATTGGTAGTCGCTTTGGATAATAGCATCTGCTAATAGAAAAAATGTAAATATAAAACCTGAATGTATATCACTTGTCTACAGTGGCATCAGTAGGTGCAATCATCCTGGTTGTCTGTCCATGATGAGTATCTTTCTTTGATGTCACAGATGAGACAGAGGAAAGTAAACACCATAAATCATTTGAATGGCTCAGTGAGGATGTGAAAGGTTTAGGATGTTTCATTAATACTTCCCGCTACCCCCCAAAGTATGATTTTTGAGTTTTTAGGGCCTAACCGATTTGGAGAACAAACTGAAATGTGCGCTAACAGCCACGCAGATGTGCGAGATCAGCACAGAGTTTGTGCTCGATCGCTTTCTGTTCCACTGGGCAAACTCGCAAGGCACCAATCAATACAGTTATGATGACATCTGCCTTTTCTACAAAGCCCCCTCATCGGCTCCCAACGTGCTGCAGCCATTTATATATTATCCAGAGGTCATGGTCTTGTGTTTCCGGTATTTCATTGAACAGAAGTAATTGTAGCTCAGTGAGCTCTCTGCAGTAGTACTGTAGTAAAAGCTTTCGGACTCAAAGCGTTGTGCTTTACAGAATAAGAGCGGGTATGGGGGAAAAATCCGCTGTAGAGTTGCAGCTCCAGCTTTGCTGATGCAAAGAGTTCCGATTGATTTACTGTACACAGAGTGGGCCAGCCCTCTCAAACCCCCCTCTGTTAGAAGTTACGGTAATGTCAGATCTCCCGACGTGTAAGTCAGGATTTAGAACGTATGGCGAATGGAACATGAAGCCTCAATCATCTTGATTGTCAAAACGCTTCGTGGTCCGTCCAATATAATGTTGCACACCGCTGGTAATGTATCTCTCTAACTCCCAGACAGTTGACCTCCTGGTTGCAATGGAAGCAACGATACACCTCAAACACCCCCAGATCTAGTTTCTCAAGATCCTGGTTTTGTATTTCAGGGTTTTTTTCGTCACCATCGCTACAAACATTTTCTCACAGCCATGTTCAGTTCATTCACCATCCAACGTTTTTAAACCCACCTGACGAAATCGGCCACATAGCCTCATTAGGCGGATTTGGGCCAGTGTCAGCCGCTAAGATGTATGGTGTCCGCACTACGAGCATAGCATATTTTAGTTTTAAAAAGGGTCACCCGTTTAATCCGAAGGAATTGAGGTAGTTTCGATGCATCCCCCCCCCCCCCCTCCTTTTTTTTTTTTTTTTAAGGAATGTCTTGACCAGCTGCTGCGGGGGGAGGTGGTGGGGGGGTCGTGATAGTGGGAGTGCAGGGGGGTGGCGATGAGGCGCACACTGACCCTGGAGGTTGCATTCCCCTTTAAAAGTCACGGCACACTTGGATACGCAAGGCTCATGCAGGAGCTGCTGCGGCAGTGGGAGAACACTGCTGAGCTGTGCAGTTTGTACTGCCAGTGAGCGCGCAGAGAGGAGGAGGGGGAGCAAGAGATAGAAAAAGAGAGAGAGAGAGAGAGAGAGAGCAGGAGAATGAAGCAGGGAGAGAGAGGGAACAATGTCATTCCATTCAGCAGGCAATGCTGCAGTCAACTTTACAGCACCGGAGGAGAAGACACGGCTGCTAGTGCATCATCCCTGCAAGACTCGGAGAGGAGCGGAGGCTGAGTGAGTATGTGGAAGTTTGTCTTTCTCTACAGGGCTAGAGGACGCATGTTAAACTTTTCACCCAATCACGGGGGGGTTCAGCTTTGTGGGATGTTTCTGTTTGATTGCAGAATTATTCACTCACCTGCTCTTAGGTCTTAAAGGACCCGTTTGCATTGCCCTACATGATGAGTGATCTTCTGCAGTCAGGCTATGGCACTTCGGTATCATCTCCCTAACCAATGCCGGCCGGTCTTACTGATAATCTTTGCACACGCAGTTGCATGCGGGATACCAGCAAGAGCACTTAGCACAGGACGAAAAGACGCACAAGCTTGATTTAGGATCAGTGCCGGTATAGAAATGACGCCTACAGGCATAAATAAAAGATGTAGGCCAGAGATATTCTGCTTCAGGGTGCCATACTTTTCTGCACTTTGTTGTGTTGTGTAGCTTGAAGTACTGATGCTGCAGTTTGCCTTGCATCCAGAATGTCAGGAAGGGAAAGAGTTAAAGAACTTGCAGCAGATGGGAAAATGGAAGTAACGTTTTAGGACGGCCTAGGGAGGACAGAACGCAGTGTGCGAGCGTGTCAGCTAGCAACTGTCACCAGCATAGACTCTTAGGGCACTCGGACAGAAGATTTTGAAAGAACGGTTTAGCCAGGTACATTAGAGTCTCAGCTTCAAGGGTGTTTATTAACGTGTGTGTTTCACACTCTCTGTTGGACGGTGCTGCACTCCTACTAACCGTCCCATTCGAGAACAAGAGAGAGTGACTTAAATAAAGCGGTGGGGGGACTCATAACTCTTTCACTGCAGGTATTTTTCAGCTCACTCTCTACTCAACTATAGATACTACTTGCATGCTTAAACGAAAAATGCATCATATTTTGTTTATTCTGTGACACTGTTGCGATTTTTGTTTGTTGCAGTTTGACTACCTAGATTGAACTGTTAATGAGCGTGACGTTTCTGTTTATTCAATGTAGCGCTTTTGAAATGTAAAGGGATTTTGTCATGACACTTTAGCGGGCTGTGTAAGTTTCAGTTTGAACATAGCGCTCATTACGAGTACACAAACTCTGCGGCGATGAGTTCAACTCAGGTTACGCACATAACCCATCCATCCCAGCTGAACGTTGAAGAACGGCCGCGGTTGTGTATATTGCATGCTATAGGGGAGGATTAGATCTGTGTACAGCAGGAATGTGAGGAGTGATATATCACTGTCAGATCCGCTGCCTGACATCATTTGCAGAAACTGCAGTTTCTCATGGCGCTCACCAAAGGGGGGTGGGGGGAGGAGGTTGCTGCTGCTCAGCCAAAAAGCGTATTGCCGCACTCACCTGATGTTCTTTAACACCCATCCTCCCATCTCCTCTTACTCTTCCTCCCCCCTCTCTCCAGAGATCTGCTTTGAGATACAGAATGACTTGAACACACAAACCTTACCATTCCCCCCTCCAACACGGCTACTTTTTCTCCATCAGTGTTTCCTCGTGAAAAGTTACAGATTGAGAGTAAGAACGAGAGGGAGAGCGGATACCCTGCAGTGTCCTGCAGCACAGTTCCTGCAGTACTGCCAAGATGTGGCAGCAGCGAGAAAGACAGGCAGCTATGCGGTCACGTGGACGGCAAGAGAGAGAGAAACAGAGAAAGCAAGTTAATAGAAGGATGTTACGGAAGTCTATTGCTCTTGTCTGGAGTTTGGCAGCCCAGATTGTGGATATGCCCTCCTGACAGAAAACAAAGATAGAACAGCAAGATTAGCCCTTTTACTCCCCCACCGAATCTTCTACCCCCCCTACCCCCCAACCCAATGGTGCATTGTCCCATACTAGTGCTTTAGTTCAGATGATGTAATCAATGCAGCAAGCTTTGATCTTGCTGGAGTAAGGATTCCACACTTGCCCTCCAACCTCCCATAGTGTTGCAAGCATATTTGCACAAGGCAGATGTTTAGGGATTTCCTTTATTTCAACGCTTCTGAATTTAAAGCCATCCGCAAAGCAACTTCACATAATCTGCCGACCAATTAAAGCGGCATGATACAAAACTTCAGGTTCGTAAAGAGAATTTTTTTTTTTTTTTGATTACTCAAATGGTTCCAATGCAGCAGAGAGTAGGCCAGTGAGCGCGCTCGGCGATATATTTGGCACCCTCTTAACGTCCACTGCAGCATCTGTGTCCAGAAGCCATCAGTCAGCTCTTACTGACACTCCACGTGGTCTTGTAAAACCAATAGGAAATGTACATGTCAGAACAAAATGTTACTTCAGCCACCTCAGAGTGGGGCGAAACAATTAGAAGAGGGGGTAAGTGAGAAGGGTGAAGGTGAGCTACAGGACGGCGTGGAAACGCTGGCATTTGTGACTCTGCTCTTTTTATTGGTAAGGTCATCAGTCTTGGACTGCTGCAATCCAGTGAAGTGCAGTCCTAGTACTGTAACATACAGTGGACCAGACTGCAGAGAGAGAGAGAGAGAGGTAGAGAGAGAGAGAGAGAGAGGCCACAGAGTTACATCTACTGTGGTGCTGAGCTGTGCCGCTGCACTGCAACTCTGCCTGGTGATGAAGTTTCTCTAGAGCGCTGGGCTCTGCGTTACTGCTCTGGTGCCTCACTTTAATTAGGGTTTGTGTTTCATTACTACATAAATCAGTGCTGGCTTATATCCGAGAAATCATTCGGTGGATGCGTATTCCACTGAGGATTTGGGTAAGTGTGAATATTTGTGTGTGAAAATTTGATTCAATCATTTAATTAAGCGATGCTTATTGGTTTCTTTCAGTAGATCAATCTAAAAATTGCACATTTGGCATGTATTTACCATATGCTATGCTCTTTTTTTATTTTTGCAAAAAAGTTTAAAAATGCATTATTAATTACTATGTTATTATCAATATTATAATTTTTATTATATACAAATTTTTCAATTGCATACGTTACTTTATACGTTATTATTTTATTTAAAAAAAGTATTAATCTAAATTCTTATTATATTATTACATATAAAATATTTTAGATATCATTGTTAAATATTTGTATTTTCAAAATGAGCTTGTATCCTAAAAGCAGAACAGTACATACATCAATTTGGAACTTTGGTGCAGTAAGAACTTCACCACCAGGGGGAGCAGTGCAGGGTCCCGTGAAGAAATCCCTCAGGGAACAAACTGCGTCTGCTTCCAAACAGATCTGCTCTATTGTACATGATTAAAAGTTAACTCTATTGAGTTTTTAAGACCCTCGCTGTTCTAATGAATGCTGTTTTAAATGAAATCCTAGAAAGTTTTAATAGATTTATTAATTGTACTGCGCTTATGCTATGCCCTCTCTTAATCGTATTTTATCTTTCAAAATAAACATTTTCAATTGAAATATTTAACAAAATAATCTATAAAATAGTAAAGGAAATCCTACTGTGGCAATTCTGTTATACGCTTATACTATAATTTTATCTTTAATCCCACTTAGGCTACGTGAATCGGTTAAAATGCCTGTGCAGACAAACAAGTGTAAATGTGAATGAAATGTACACTCTCAGAAAAAAGGTACAAAAGCTGTTGCTGTGGTGGTACCTTTTCAAAAGGTACACTTTTGTACCTAAAAGAGTACATATTAGTCCCTCAAAGGTACATATATGTACTCTTTAGGTACAAAAGTGTACCTTTTGAAAAGGTACCACCACAGCGACAACTTTTGTACCTTTTTTTCTGAGAGTAGGTTGTTTTAACACTTTGAATAATTCCCATCATGTTACTAAACTGACGTTTTCTTGCACGTGTCTGTGCGTAACTTTACTCACACATCCTGCCTGAGTCACTTATTCATGTGTTGTTGTATTGCGCAGTGACTATCTGAACATGCTTGTAAAGACAGTACAGTGACCTCTGAGAGAGAGATGTCTCTGATTTTTCCTGTCACCTCTAATGCTAAGTCTTCTCTACTCTCTTTGCTCCTCCTCCAGTTCTCCCAGTTGAAGCGGTAGAGCAGAGGGCGCTGTGCAGAGCAACAAGAACATGCCTTGACTTGTACTGGCATGTCAGGAGGGAGTTGAGGCTTGTGGTCAGCACCAGTAACTGTTTCTCATCCAACTGACCGGTGAAGACGAAAACAGCATACTATCGACTCTATGGATATTGGGACGGACTGGACTGACAAACATCCAACACCCAGGTAAGTGTCACTTCTCAGCTGGAGCTTATGGAAGAATAGAAGTGCTTTTATTCAAAATGTTTTTTTGCTTTATAATTACAGTGTAGGAAAAGTACATCAGTACACTGCATAACATTTTCGTAATCAGTAAATGCATATTTTTTTCCATTAAAAACCATCTAAGCATCTTAAAGAAACACAACTGTGTGAGATAACAAGACTTGTTTTTAGAGAATATATATATACATTATGCTTAAAATGAGAATATTTGCCAATGGGGTCTATATATATATATATATATATATATATATATATATATATACTGTATGTGTTTATATGTATATATATATATATATATATATATATATATATATATATATATATATATATATATATATATATATATATATTATTTAACATTAAAGAGGGTGAGTGTGAGTGGACTCACTGGAAACCACAGAATGAGTAGAGCTCACAATCAATCAATAAATAAATACAAATAAATAAATATTATATAATATTACAAATATAATCAATATTTTCAAATAATTGTATATATCTTTTAATATATATATATATATATATATATATATATATATATATATATATATATATATATATATATTAGGGCTGTCAAAAGATTAATCGCGATTAATCGCATCCAAAATAAAAGTTATATAAGTTACATAATATATGTGTGTGTACTCTGTATAATTATTTTGTATATATAAATACACACACATGCATGTATATATTTAAGAAATATTTGCATACATATACTGTATATATTTATATATAATTTATATTATATATAAATATAATTTTTTTATATATAAATTACACATTTTTCTTAAATATATACAAGCATGTGTGTGTATTTATATATACAAATTTAATTATACACAGTACACACACATATATTATGTAAACACAAACTTTTATTTTGGATGCGATTAATTGCGATTAATCTTTTGACAGCCCTAATATATATATATTAAAAGATATATAAAATAATTTGAAAATAATTAAAATAAAAATACAAAGATGCAGTGTAATTGGCTACAAAATAGATTCATTTTGATTTATGAGCTGCCGTTTAAACTGAAATGTAATGGCTATAAAAATCATTGGTGTCTCTCTTAGCAAACTCTGCCAATAATTTATTTATTTAAGAGTCATATTATTTCCGCGTATGTGTCTAAATGAAAGTGGATTTTCACAGAGATTATTGATAAATTGTTTAATGACTGTGCCCTCATCACCTTTTGTGCTTCATGAACAAATACCGCTGACCTTAAAAATAGAGAAAATCAATCTGAAGCAATGGAAGAATAATGGATCCCTTTGTGACTCAGTCTTTTGTGTTGTCTAAACAAACACATATATGAACTTGACTGACCGTATAAAGGGATGTTTTTACAGTCTCTGCACTGGCTGTTCCCTCTCTGGAAGATCCCTGACCTCACCACGGCTGATTCTTCTGATGACACGACTCCTGAGACAAAAGGTGAGATGTTTTACCCGTCTTGTTTTATGTACTGACTGATGTCGCTGTTCATTTATTTGGTGGATACCAAAGTGTTGGTTTCTCCCCTGAACCAGCGGTTAACTCGTAAGCACCTCTGCTGTTGCCAGAAGCATCAGTGTGCTGATAGTAATGTATTTTACTGGCTGAAAGGTGGGCTGTGTGAATTATTAATGTATTCTAGCTCTACAAATAGAGCTTGCATTGATCAACAGTCTCTTGAGTAAACTGATATTGTTTAGGAATGCAATGTTTGCACTTTGTCTCCCCATATAGCCTTGCAAAGACTTGAGGTTTTAGCTTTTTTTTTGGTAAACAAACCTGTCAGTCCCCCATGACAGTTTCCCTGTATCTTCTTTTATTTTAAGATATTTTTATTTTCAGTACTGAACAGTGAAAAGCAGTTGTTCTTAAAAATGAAATATACATAACTATAAGGGTCAGAACTTAATGAGGCCTCAGGGCAAAATAAAAAAGCAATTAAATGTGACAAAAATGTCCCTGTTATTAATGTGTGTTTTTAATGTCTGGTATATTTCTTAATATTCTACTTATATAAATTATCACAAAATATAAATAAAAGGGTTTGATATGAATTTAAATGTATAGCTAACAGCCTAATTTATTCAAGTCCATTTTTTTAAGACATAAAATAATGACATAGAGTGTGTTTTATATGGTTTGAAGAATATGGCCTCTCTTAATATACATAAAATATAAAAGTATTTCCCTTTAGTGGAAAAAATAATTTCTGACCGTAATAGCAATTTTATTTATTTGTATTTATTTATTTATTGATTGTGAGCTCTACTCATTCTGTGGTTTCCAGTGAGTCCACTCACACTCACCCTGTTTAATGTTAAAAAATAAATATAAGAATGTTTAATTCAATTATATTATTATTTCTAATAATGAAATACCAACTACTTGAATAAAATCACAGAGGGGAAGTTGCTGACACAGTAATAGTTTAATTAGCTGAATAAAGGAAAAAACATGAGACGTTTTGCCAGTGACATTTAGCAGTACTTTCCCTTTAAGATGATTAAGTCCGAGGAATGAAATGACTGCTGTACTATAGACAAAGTGACACAACCGTGGGAGAAAGAGGGCGAGAAAACAACAGTGCAGACGGTGGTAAAAAAAAACAAAGTTCTTCTTTTACAGAAACGTATCCAGATGTCCTGGAGACGATGAGAGACCTTGAGTCAGCTAGATTAGCAGAAAGGTGAGTGTCTGATTCGAGTTGTCTGTTGATATACAGTTTTCTTTTTTAAATCAGTTTCAGTACTAATTGTAGCTGCATTCGGAGTGCTTTGGCATATTTTTTCACAAATGTTGCCAAAAATTTGGCAAAAATAGGCTCCTCTACTACTGGTTTCACTGGTATATTGTATATAAATGTATATTTTTTTTAGACATTCAGATTTTCAGTTTTCACGTAAACAGTTAAACTAGTTCAGACAAACTTTGTGACTTGTAAATGCATTAATTTGATCTGTCAGTTAATATAGCACCTGTGTTTTTGGTTCTGAAGTGTGTCAGAGGCGTACAGGCACACGGCAGTGCCAGCTGGCAGGTGTGTGTGTGTGTGTGTGTGTATGCGCATATGTTTTTCCCCTACTTCCTGAAAGCCTGTATTAGAGATTACATCAGGCCCAAAGCAGCCAGGAATTCCTGCCATCATGTGGCCTCAGCAAGCCGTCGGCCTCACGAGACAGACATAGGGACACAACACTGCAATTTAGCAACTGCAGCAGAAACCAGATCACGAGGCGTGTGTTTGTCTATGAGTGTGTGTGTGTGTGTGAGTATGTGAGGGTCTGCATGCTTTTACAAGGCATTGCATGTGGTTTAATGAATTTCTACATCTGTGCTGGTTTGGGTGGCATACATGTAGCGTTCCTCTTTTTCTAATGACCGTCAGACAGCTGTGTGCTCATTCATGTGTGCGTGTGTTTATCTTTGTCTGTCCAAAGAGCCGATCAGATTTCCTCAAAGCAGCCTTCAGATGTGGTCAAATGACACTTTTGGGTGATAGATAAGCTGGTAATACGTACCAGTGCTGGGGATGTCACTTAGCAAGCGTCTTGTCATGTTATATCGCACAAAACACCTACATGTTTGATGCGATTTATACATCCAGGAACTAAGAAGGCAGCCAAGCAGGACTGGCAGGTTGTCAACACTCACACAAAAACAAAAATATGATGTACAGTCGGATGGGCAGCATACTTTATAACCAGTATTTTTGTCTTGTGTTTCAGTACTTAATACTTTGTGTATTATTTAAAAATCTTTCAAATAAAATCCTTAAAGGAACATTTACTTGAAAAACAAACCTGTAGAAGCTATTTGCAAAAGGCTTGTTATATCTGGAATGTTCTTTAATCTAACAAAATGTAATGCTTAAAACAATATACTGTAAAAAACATAAGCGTGTGTGTGTGTGTGTGTGTGTGTGTACACACATATATATATATATATATATATACACATGTATACACACACACACATACCGAAAATATTGAAATGTATTTTACCATACAAGTATATATTGATATATCAGCATAACAAAATATGCATTAAGATTTTTTTTTATTTGATTTTTTTGCTTTTGGGTATTAGGTGAAACTTTCCACTTACTGTTTGTTCTTCCTTGCAAACCAGTCAAAGAAATTCCCTCCTAAATATATGTTAATTTGTAGTTTGTTAACAGTTTGGGTAAAATGTAGAAATAAAGGAAGCTGTTTGAAGTCACCCCCCCCCCCCCCCCCCCTCATCCTGCGGTGATGTCAGCATTCGTGTGAGGTACTGTAGCAGTCAGCGCAGGGCTGTTACTGAAATAGTCTCATAATTACAGGTGTGTTTGCTCGGACTCAGATAACGCTGCGGACGCAACGGAATATTGTATCAGCAGTTGCTGTAAAAAGGCTTTACTGGTGCCTCTCGCTCGGACTGAAGAGTAGGGAACGAAGATAATATCACATGCGCTACTTAGCCCTCTCTTGACCTCAACCTGTTTTCATAAGCAAATGCTCATTTCAAGGGTTAACGTGCACGTGTGTGCTTGGCAATTGAGCTCTGTGGACTTTTATTACCTGCCATAACTTGTCACCAAACAGCACAAGAAAGCAATGGTACAAGAGGACAAGCACCCGCCTCAGCAGGGTCACAGTGCCCCTTATTGCATAGTATGGGATTTCGAGCGTCTGATGACAGTGACTAAGTCTGGTGTGGCGCACATCTAATGCTGCAAGCGCTTCTACTGCATTTCAAGACCCTGATCTGATTTAACTGTCACCGGCAGCCACACGGCCATTTTTTCATCACTTTCTTTCTCTCTTTCACTTTTTATTTCTCTTTAATTGTGCCTCCACTTTCTCTACCTCACTCTTCCGCTCTCCCACGCACATGCTAACTCTCTCCCACTCTGCTCTAAGCCTTCTTGCTAAGTGAGCAGAGGCCCTTCTTCTCTGGCAGAGCCCTTAAGAGAGAGGCTGTCTGCCCAAAATAGCTGCACTGTAGAGAATACCAACAGATAGGGCCTTCGCAGTGCTTCTGTAGGTGAACATAAAATCAGGGACCGGAGTCACCGGACTGAAACTCCTCAGTCATTTAACTCATAAACATTACACCCTCATACGATCGATCTCGCTCTTTCACATGCATCCGTTCTGACAGTTTCTCACAGGCAAATATAGGCTGAACCCTTTTGAACCTAGATTCAGCGTTTATTTGAGAATAAGTGAGTCACGGCTCTATTTGCGTTGTAGAGGGTGAGCATAGTTCATATAAGTAATAAAGGAAGGTGTGCTCTCCCCTCCCTGAGGTGTGGCGCTCTCTGAAACTCTTTTTTTCTGAGGATTGAGTCTTTCTCTTTCAGATGGAAGCTTTACAGGCTTGTTTACATTGGAGGGAGTCTTAGCAAGCTAGCGTTACTCTCGTAAAGTGTCGGAAGGGTGCTACTGTGCGTCAGTGTATCCTCAGGGCTTGTTTTCGTCTGTCTTGTGATTATTGAAGGTGAGTGTTGTGGGTTCTGTCATAGCTTTTTATTAAATGCTAACCTGGAAGTCCCGCAGCAATGCTGAAATGACATCACAGATTTGAGAACTGTGATTTTTGGTACTTTCTAATACAGTCATCATTGTCCCTTTGTATTTTGGTTTAATTTGTTAGTTGGAACTTGCACTGCAAAAATAAATCTATTTCTTAATCAGTACTTTTGTCTTTATTTCCAGTAAAAAATATTATTATAAAATAAAATATAAATTTATGACATTTGTTTATTATTTTAAACAGCAAGGATGCATTAAATTGATTAGAAATGACAGTAAAAACATTTTTTAAATAAATCAAAGAAAAAAGATTAAGCATCACACAACTCTTTTCAACATTCATATAATCATAAGAAATTGAGCAGCAAATCAGCATATTAGACACTTCAGACACCGAAGACTGGAGTAATGATGCTGAAAATGTTGCCCTCACATGAATACATTACATTTTAAAATATATTCAAATAGAAAACAGTTGTTTTAAATTGTAATAATATTTGACAATATAACTGTATTTTTCGTAAAAGAAGTGTATATAAGTGTAAATAATTTTAACTTGAAATACTGACTGAGAATTTTTTTTTATGCTGTCATCCCTTGTGTTATGTCACACAGTTCTGTTTTCGTATGCAGCAGTGGTGATGTGTAATAAACTGGAAATATGAGATATTTTCTGTGTTTTCAGGCGACCTCTCACCTACCATCATCTCTTGGAAAGTGAAAGCAGAACAAAGGCTTATTCGGTAAGGGGAAATCTACCTCTGTCCCTGGCTGTCATAGAAGAACTCTGGACATTCCATGAGCAGAGTATTAAAGTGTCCAGAGCTCACCTGCAGGAGACGGGAGAGTCATGTACGAGGAGCCTTCACAGTCACCGACAGATGAGGGCGAGAGATGCTGAAGTGATGGAAGGAGAGCGAGCGAGTGAGGGATGAGGGGCGCTGCTGTGAGTGGTTCTTTGGCAGTGTCTTAGCTGGTTGTTGTGTGGAGTGAGAACGAAGCAATCAGCAAGTATACTGCCGCAGAAACTCATCACCTTGGGAAGCCCATCCATCCGACCCCGCTCACGCACTTACAGCCTGGAGAGAGAGACAAGAGAAGAGAAACCTCAGCCTCAACATATTACCAAGCTTCTCTTCCCATTCATTCTTCTTCTAATTGTGAGTGTGAGCTTTTGTTTCTGTCACTGCCGCTTGAACACGTACAGCGACTGATTTCATCAGTGTTTCAAGTGAAAGACTGATTCATGCTTACAGTATCTTGGGTCATTTTTTCCATTACGTTGTTGTAATAGTTTAGATCAAACCATTCTTTCTTTTTTTCTCTCTAACATTAGATCAGGAGTGATTTAGTCAAGTGTTATTGTGAATATCAGCTGACCAGATTTCAGTGTTGCTATGACATTGTTGTGACATGTTTATACTTGACCTATAGCTTACAGTCTGATGACATATTCAGATGACTTTGTGTTGCAATATGTTCATTATGAAGTTTGCTAACGGTCTAAAATATGCATTATCATCATTCTGGTTTGAAAAATATCTAGAAAATGTTTTTGAAAATAAAAATATATGAAATATGTACACATCAATTTGTATAATATAGAATGTGTTTAATAACTATTTATTTATAAATTGATTGTATTAATATTGATTTAAATGTATTTTTTAATAGATAAAAATATATGAATGCGTTTTTTTTAAATGTCGTCATTATTGTCATGTGTTATTTCTTTATTTCTGGTTTCTGTTTAGTATTAACTTTAAAGCAATTTGTGTGTGTTACGTCGAGTTTCATTTTCTGGGAATTTCATTAATGTTTTGGTTTCGGTTGTTGATCATCAAAAGGGTGGTTTGAGCAGGTGAACGAAACGCCCGTAACTCACTTGAGTTTTTGATGTGATCACATCAGTGTGGCAATAAGTCTGAACTTGTCCGGAAAGCTGAAAATCAATTTAGTAAGGTCTTTCACAAAGTATTAAAGCGCTTTGTTTTAAATCATACCCTGAAAATGAGATTACAGTGTAGATGCAACAGTGTAGCCTTCACAGATTTAATATCACAAACATATTAATGTTACTTTAAAAGGTATGTTGTTGGACACCATATATATCAAAGTGCAATGATAGCAAATGAACTATGGATAACCTCAGATATTTGTCCAATAGGCCAGTTTAGTCACTAGTCACAAACACTGTCAATCCCATTTTTATGCAATGACACATTTTTGGGGCAAACTCCTAGCAAACTAATTCTGTTGTTTCTGTTGTATGACTAATATACCCAGACTGCATTTAGAATTTTATTTTACTTTATCACTTTAGTCTGAATTGTATTTCAGTAGTTTTATATGGATATATTATCTGTGATGAAAGATCAAAACTGAACTTGCCTTGTTAACCAGACCTCCTAATGTGATTCATGCACATATCAGAATGCAAAATAAAAAAATGTACTAAGTCCCTCTCAAGTATATTTTTCACTGGATTACAATACAACAAAATATATTTTTATATATCAACACATTTGGAATGTAACAGTGCATTTTGCAGAAAGCCTCATCATTTCTGCTCACTTATACTGACCATATACTCATGAAAGCTTTAGCGTAAGTTCTGCCAGGAAGACTCAATTGTTACGTCACTTATTACCTTCTCATCTAACCAATCGTGTTCTAATATTCATAGTATAAAACATTGGTACTTACACATGTCTGAGTTCGTAGATGCTGACGCCTACATTCACCTGCATCCTCCCCACCACCACCAGGATGGTCCCTTCCCATACCTCCCAGGGGGTTGGCTGCGCGCCTGCCTTCGTCTTCAGGCAGGAAATGCAGATTCTGTACCCTCGGATTGCGAGCTACGGACAGGGCCTAAGCCAAAGAACTTTATAACACAATACTTGCTTGCTGGACTGTTAATAAATGAATGCTTTGTTATGTCATTTTGCCTCCTGAGTCTTTCTAGTAGAACTAAGGGTTGCCTTTAAGGGGACCTATTATACCCCCTTTTACAAGATTTAATATAACACTCAGGTGTCCCCAGAATGTGTCTGTGAAGTTTTAGCATGTATCTTTAAATGCAAATGAGTTGCTGATCCCCGCCCTACTTTCCAGAAGAGGGCGGAGCCTTTACTTCACGTGCCTCGGATACTCTGACAAAAACTAAAATATCTGTTTTGGTGTTGATTATCATCTCTATTGCAGTCACTCTCACCTGACACTGGCACTGCCCTTCTTCATCATCATGAAAGTGTATTATCTGCATGCGTTTTAAAGCCATATCAGTCTAAACTTCTAATATATGTTTTTTTGAGCGCACGCATCTGAAGCACGCGCATAGAAAGCCGGCTGTCAGACGGCGCGTCACATGAGTATTAAACTAAGTTCTTTCACGTCTTATTGCGCTTAAACTGTCAAATTCACACAAGGTTATGTCAAAAGGGGGGAGGGGGGGCACTCTTGAAACCTAAAATGACAAATGAAACACCCTACGGTCTCATGGACTTAACAGACACGCACGTGCGGCAGCCATTTTAAGTCAAAAGTACATGAAGTGTGACATTTAGGACAGGGCCATGGCGGATTATATGTGTACACTTCACTTAGGGCAGGGTCTATGCTAATGGAGGGGTCCGACAGCAGTTGTGGCAGGGGCCTGTGCAATGTGACGTCACAAATGCAATCTGCAAACAGCTTGTCTTAAGAGACTGCTTATGATTTATGAGTATTAAAAAATTATTAATTAATTATTGGTGGACTGGATTGGATTAATTGGTGGATTTTTACCATTATTTTCTACTACACACACTGCCAACACACATTTATGTTCAAACACCATGTAATAATAGGTCCCCTTTAATGGAGGATCAAGCAAAACATTGCTTTTCATTTTCTTTTCACCTCTTTTTTTCTCTGCCTAAAATAAAATGATGCACCACACTGGGAAAGAATGCTGCCGTTTTCTGGGAGTGTAAACATCATTGCTCTATTTGTGACAGTGAGATGAAAGGAGATATATCTACCTAAATTTAATCCTGGCCTAAATAATAGACCAGTGGAAACAAAAATATCGCTGGAAACTGAAATATGGGCTTCTGTTTTTTGACAAAAGCGGCACCTTAACTTCTTGGTTAATGCAATGCAAATGAATGCAATGCAAGAATAAGCTTGATAAAATGACCAAAATGTTTCACAAAGAAAAGAAAAAATGACCAAAATCTTGAAGCTCGATTGAAGTTCACATTACGCCATCTAATGGTGTATTATAGTGATTGCAGATGTGTTGTCAATGATTGCCAGAAACAATGCGCATTGCTTGCACATTTAATAGAGTATTCCGTAATTCTCTCACAGTTCCATTTGGAATGTTGGAATGCAGATGTTTAAAATGAACTAGAGCCATCACCATCACTAATAATATAAGCTTATTACTAGATGACATTTGGTTGACAAAGATTAAAGATCTAAAGAATAAAGAATGTTTGGAATCTTTGCCTACAGTATAAGTGCTTTCTAGTGGTTGTTTGTTTCGGATTGAATCTTTGACGTGAATGTATCAAATCTTGTGAGAGAAAAAAAACAATAGATCTGCTTCATCGTCATTTGTGAGGGAAATGGTTAAACATTCTCTCTAGAGTCCCTTCCCACAATACTTGTTTCGGTCGATTCGGCGTTGTTTTTTTTTTTTTTGTTTTTTTGTTTTTTTTTAGACGAATGGTTCCTTCCATGACTCGCAAATCGACAGTCATTGGGCTCCTTCTACTGTGGTGACAGTGGTCCTGTCCCAAATGGCGCCATAAGCACTCGCGGTCTTCCTGCGAGTCTACACTTTCATGACGTAACGCCGCTTTGACTGTCGGGAAGAAGTCTGCGGGCTTGGCAAAGGTGCGCATCGAGGGTGCATATCGACCACAAAGGGGGCGCTCGCGAGCACCCTTCTGAAACCCAAAATGACAACCGGGCTCCCTACGGTCGCGCGCACGCGGCAGCCATTGTAAAAGTCGACAAGACCGAAAGTGCTTAATTATCATGATAATTATGAAGTGTGCCATTTGGGACAGGGCCGATGAAACCAACATAAATTGTCACTAAACGAATCAGTGAACCATTCTGTATGAATCTTTTTAGTGAATTGTTTCACAAGATTCGAATCATTTGATGAATCAGTTCCCAGCACTAGTGATTTCACCTTCTGAAACTGCAAAAACAAAGTTCGTCAGCTTAGATTTTAAAGGCTGGGGTACGTATGGATTGTTTTATAAAGACAGTCGGGTTTAATAAGTAGATGGCGACACGTTGCAACATGTTTTGATTTGTTGTTATTGTCAAGACATTGTTTCACTGCCTCAGCTGTTGTGAAGAAGCTGTTTGACTGGAGTTTATAAAGCGTCAAAAGTTACATCGCTGGATCTTAAAGCCCGTCTTGTTTTCGGGGTAATGCTTCGTCAGGGGGACAGTGGACTGTAAATCTGTTTATTTACAAGAGGACTCGACACTTCAAATAAGGGAAACTTTTAACAAACATAAACATACAAACGGTGCCGGTAGATTTTAAAGTAGTTCACGAGAAAACTATGGCCGAGGCGAACCGGACCGCCGTGTATGTTTACGAACAGGTTGTTATCCTGGCATCATGTATACTTTCGTTTTTTGGGTCACTTTTAATTATAAGCACATATCTACATTGGCTCGATTTGAGAACTACACCGAGAAAACTGCTCGTGTATCTGTCTGTGTCTGACCTTCTGTCTGCTCTCTCGTACTTTTACGGAGTTTTGCGGATTTTTGACTCTGATTCTCCGGATTGTATTGCGCAAGGAGCAATTTCCACATTCGCGAACACCAGC
Organism: Scardinius erythrophthalmus; assembly: GCF_964197995.2. Taxonomy (NCBI): domain Eukaryota; kingdom Metazoa; phylum Chordata; class Actinopteri; order Cypriniformes; family Leuciscidae; genus Scardinius; species Scardinius erythrophthalmus. The sequence continues at coordinate 24,605,684 of NC_138235.1, forward strand.
TCATTCTTCTGGACGGTGGCTATAGCCATCTACTTGTACGTTTTTATTGTGAAGTCCAGCCAGAGACAGGCCGACAACTTGGTGCTGTATTTTCATCTTATCAGGTACGTTAACGTAAACACTTCGAAGCATTTCTTCACTGTCAGGATAGTTCACCCAAAAAGGAAAATTATGTCATCATTTACTTATCCGTATGTTGTCCCAAACCTGTATGAGTTTCTTTCTTCTGTTGAACACAAAAGAAGATATTTTGAAGAATGTTGGTAACCAGACAGTTGACGGAAGCCATTGACTTCCATAGTAGGGAAAAAAATACTATGGAAGTCAATGGCTACTGTCAACTGTTTGATTACAGACATTCTTCAAATTATCTTCTTTTGTGTTCAGCAGAAGAAAGAAACTCATAGAGGTTTGGAACAATAAAAGGGTGAGTAAATTATGACAAAAGTTTTATTTTTGGGTGAACTATCCCTTTAAAGCAAATGTTAACCCAAATAAAATAAAATAAAAATCTTTAATATTTATTCACCACCATTATAATGTTCCAAACCTGTATGACTTTTTATTCAGTGGAACACAAAAGCAAATGTTTGAAGAATGACTGAGTCACCATTCACTTTAATTGTATGGGAAAATGTTGAATCCCTTTAAAACGTTCCAGGGTTGCTTATAGCATCAATTGTATTCAGTCTTACTTCTTTGTATTTATGAATTTATTTATTAATATTTAATAAACATGCAATAATTGTTAATTTGAACATATTTACCTTGCAGTTTCAGAGTTTAGTTTACGTATAGTTGACGTTTTAATGTAATACTAGGCTATTGAATACATTCGGTTCTGATGTGTAATATTGGTACTTTTAAAAATTAAGTTTAAAGTTATATATGTACACTATATAGCCTAAAATCTAAATGTTGAAGAAATAAAACGTCCATATGCATATGTCATGCTTATCATTTAATTTAATTTACTGGTAATCGGGAGAATATTTATTTCCTTTATATATTAAAGGAATTTAGGAATGGAGAAGAGATCATTTATAATCATTTTATAATATTTTTTGCCTTTAGAATCCTATTCCTTTAGCTTCATGAATAAAAAGGATTTTAGACAGTCAGTGTTCTTTACAAAGACTATAATAAAGACTTTGTGTGAGAAGGCTGGCTCTCATGAACTCACTTGTGTATCCTGTTTCCAGTCTGATCTTGTGATTTGTGGTTTTTGTCAGCTGGGGCGTTCCTTTCGCCATCACTGTGGCAGCCCTGTCCCTGCACAAGATCGGCTATGATGCCTCTGAAGTGTCCGTGGGCTGGTGCTGGGTGAACATCCAGGCTAAAGACCATGTGCTGTGGATGCTGCTCACGGGAAAGATATGGGAGTTCATTGCCTATGTCACACTGCCAGTCCTGTACATCCTTATTAAGATTCACATTAACAGAGCAGTAAGTCCACCTCTGCTCATCACAGACAGTTTAACATTACAGCTTAGCAGAGTTTTGCATGACATTTTCATAAACTCTTAATGGGTGCAATAGGCAACTTAATGTATCTGGGAAATATAATAATATCATAAAATAGTGATTTCTAGGCCTGGAAATGTCATGGAAATTAATAAAATCTTAAAAGGTCATAAAAGTATCTTTAGTTATGCTGAGCTATAAAATATTTCAAGGACTATAAACTGTGAGTGACTTTAAATCTTTGAAAAAAAATTGGATAAGTTATGGATAATCACTTATAAAAGGGGTGGGAACCCAGTAAAGTTCGTTGTTGGAATTAAATAAGCAAATAATATTAAAGACTGGCTGACATTCTTGTCATAGTAACACAACTACATTCTGCAAACCACATGTTTTAGTGATGGGGGTGTATGTTTATGCTGTTTCCTTGCAAAGGAAATATGAAAGATTTAGTATCACTTTGGTTTTTAGGTTTGTCAGCCACTTTCAATACACTTTTAAAATGACAGGTCAGCTAAAAACAAAAATTCTGTCATCATTTAAACTACTGTTTAAAAGTTGGTGTCGGTAAGATTTTGAATGTTTTTAAAACAAGTATTTATTTGATGAAAAATACAGTAAAACATTAATATTGTGACAAATATTATTACAATTTAAAGTAGCTGTTTTCTAATTTAATATGTTTTAAAATGTCATTTATTCCTGTGATGGTAAAGCTGAAGTTTCAGCATCATTACTCAAGTCTTCAGTGTCACATGATCCATTAGAAATCATTCTAATATGCTGATTTGCTACTGAAGAAACATTTCTTATTATTGTCAATGTTGAAATCAGTTTTGCTACTTAATATTTTTTGTAGACAACATTCATTTTCCTTCAGGATTTCATGATGAATAAAATATTAAAAAGAACAGCATTTATTTGAAATGGATATATTTTGTCACTTTTGAACAGTTTAAAGTATCCTTGCTGAATATAAGTATTAATTTCTTTAAAATAAATTACTTAATGTTAATGTACGCAACCACATGCGTAAGTCCGAAATTTTATTTTAAGTGAGCTGTTACTTTAATATTAAATATCTCTCTTTGTGCTCTTTTTATTCTCTCTGTGATGTTTTTAAGCATGCAGCCCTGTCTGAGTACCGTCCCATCCTGACCAGCAGCCCTGTCTCTCAATCACTGTCTTCCATGGCAGACAGGAAGCTCACCCTCATCCCCATCATCTTCATCATACTCCGCGTGTGGAGCACCATCCGCTTCCTGCTCCTGCTGACTGACTCCCCTGCAGGGCACAACCCAGTACTGGTGACCTTGCATGTAAGTCACCTGGTTCCACTTAGTTAGCCTGAATTTAACTTAATTTTCTTCTACCTGAAGTCCAATTCTCCTTAGCATCATGCTGTTTATTTGTGTACTTCATCCAAGTCATTTATCATTACTTGCCCTTATTGCATTTGGCAACCCAATGATTCTGATTTCTTTTTTTTAATAGGGAATTGGAAACACCTTTCAAGGAGCTGCGAACTGCATCATGTTTGTGCTGTTCACTCCCTCGATTCGTTCACGACTGGTGGCTCTGCTGTGCTGCAAAGGTTGGGACAGACACTGGAGCTCAGAATCAGTGTCCCAGAACAGGGCAAATGCATATACGCCTTCACACAGGGAGGAAAACACCAGCCCCCAAACCTTGGAGAACAGTATGGAGTAAGAGCTACTAAGATCCTGCATCTGCTCCTGAACATTTAACTCTGTTTAAATGCACAAGGCTGGATGATACCAAGAGTGAAAACTCTGACTTTATGGCTCTTTGCTGTGGTTGTTCGACTTACATCAGAGCCTTATGCTCAGCCGCCTTGTTTGACCAAGCGCCTTCACGGATTACAGGGGACTGTGGTCACATGCACAAAACCCACAGAGCATGGAACACAAATGCACTTTCTGTTACCGGTTTAGCTCAGCACTTTAGGCGAAAGGCTTTCTGTCTTCCAAATCTGTTTTCATTCTGCTGCCGCAGATATCTCATGTTCATTTAAATAGAAATGAGATCTGTAGCTCAGGGGAAGCGAGGATACAGCAGTTTATTATCTAGTGACCAAAATGGCAAAATGTACTGTGAAGTGTTTTACAAGGGATTTTTTTCCTCTTTCTCCCAACAAAGCGCGTGTTCTTAATGCAAAGTTAATACTGTACATTACATCTATTATGTATTTTTAAAGCATGATTTATATGGATAATATACTGTACTGATATGTATAAACTTATAGTATTTCTATTATAGTATTAAACTTTTTTCCATCCATGTATGTATTATGCCAATCTCTCATTCAATTTTTGTTCACTTTTTCTCTGTATATTGTTTGTTTATTATTAGACCCCTTGAGATGTATCATCTCATTTTCGAGGGGGTCCATATATAGATACATGCACCTAGCTGGGAAAAATTTGCATTCAGGACACAGGCCACAAAATGCACATTTATTGTTACTTCACACAATACCTTTGAAACTCTGGGGAAGTGCCTTTTAATCTTTGTATATGTAGTTATCAATTTGTACATTTATAGTTATATTTTATCAGCATATCAACTGAATTCAATAAAGTGATTACCTTTCAGATTCAGTGTTACTGTAGTATTTTTTATACTATTATAGTTGTCCTTATTAGCTTTTATATTTATAGTTTTCATTTTAATTTTGGTTCAATTTTGAGTCATTTTGTTATGTTTTTATTGGTTTTTGTTTTTAATTATTTAGTTAATAGGTTTAGTGCTTTGATTTTAGTTGCCAATGCAACACTTCTAATTTTCAATCTAATATATATATTTTTTATGTCAGCTTTAATTCATACTACAAAAAGGTTTGTAGTAGTTGTAGTTAATGATAATAACCCTGGACAGATTATTGTGTGAGATATATCATTATTTAATAAACATTACACGGCTCTCTGGAATACTGACTTCGGATTGGTCAATTGTGGCATTCAGCAGTCGCCATTCTATACCCTTATACTGTATGGTGCACTATTTGAAGGGACAGCCATTTGTAGTGGTGTTCGAAACCATACTGGGCAGCCCTGGACATTATCAAGTGCAAGCTCAGGTCAGGAGCCGAAGCCTGTGGGACATGACACCACCAGAAAAACCCCAGAGACAATATCCGCACCTCGAAAGCAGGGACGTCTAATTTGTAGAACAAAGGTGGATGGCGAAGACCAGCTGGCCGCTGCACAGATGTCGGCATGACAAAGACCAAGCCCAAGCCCAAGAGGAGGCCATTCCCCTGGTGAAGTGGGCCCTCACCCCAATAGGGCACTGCAAGCCCAAGCTAGCTATTCCATCCACTATCCAATGAGATAGTCTCTGCTTCATAACTGGCAGCCCCTGTGAGCGGCCTCCGACACATACTGCTCTGACTGTTGGAACTGGCCATAGCGCTCAATGTACACCCAAAGACCCGGACCGGAAAAAGTGGGTATGGTGTCTGCTCATCCTCAGTGGAGGGGAGAGCAGAGAGCGTTATGGCCTGTGCTCTAAGAGGTGTGGAAAGGCACGTATAGCCTTTAACTACTGTCATTAGGCCCAAACTCGTGGCAGGATGCATCCACTGAAAGAGCCTGCAGATCCCCAACTCGCTTGACAGATGCCAGAGCCAGCAGAAGGACAGTCTTTAGCGAGAGAGGCCGAAGGTCGGCTGTTATGAGCGGCTCAAACAGAGGGCCTTGAAGTGCCCTAAGGACTGTCGACAGGTCCCAGGATGGAACCTTGTTGAGGCGAGGCCCGTTCAGCCTCCTGGCCATCTGAGAAAAACTTGACTATCAAGTCGTTGTTTTTCGCCCAACTGACTAGCCAGCTATAGGAGCATGGTACGCTGCAATAAATGCCACGTATACCTTGAACGAGGACGGGGTGCGTCTGCCGACCAGAAGCTCATGTAGAAATGAGAGTATTGAAGCGATCTTGCATGATAGAGGGTCTACATCCCGGGCTGAGTCTCCATTCCCCAGGAGATGGTCCATTCCGGGACAGCATATCTGCTCCCGTGTTCATGGAGCCTGGCACGTGTACTGCTCTAAATAAGGGAAGATTGTACTGAACACAGAAGGAGGCGGCCCGCCGGCTTGTTTAGCGGACGAGACCTGAGACCCCCTTGGTGATTTATATGGGCTACCACTGTCATGCTGTCCGATCAGACCAGGACATGGTGCCCTAAGTTCTGATTGGAACTCCTTGTAGCACTGCCATCATCTCTAGGTGTGCCAGTTCATCATCGGCTCCTTCTAGGAGCCGAAGCCAGGTCTGTCGTTGCATAGGGCACCCCAACCAGTCTTTGAGGCGTCCATCATGACTACTTTTCTTCTGGAAACAGAGCCCAGTTCTACCCCTAACTGATACAGATGAGCCGTCCCCAATTCTGAATGACTAGCCTCTGAACTTTCAGATTGTGCTCCAGCGAAATCCAGGCCCGCATTTGGGCCGAGTCAAAGACTACCCCTGGAAATTAGATGTGTTGGCTGGGTGACAGTGAGCTTTTGCTTAGATTGATCCTGAACCCTAGACTTTCCAAGTGGCTGAGGAGCAAAGATCTGTATAGTTCCTCCTTAGATCTGCATAGTTCCTCCTTCGATTGGGCTAAGTTCCTCCTTCATCCTCCTTCCTCCTGCATAGTTCCTCCATCGATTGGGCTAAGAGCAGCCAATCGTCAAGGTAATTCAGGATGAGTACTCCCATCTGTTTCAGTAGGGAGAGGACCGCATCCACGCATCTCGTAAAAGTGTGCAGAGCTAGGGACAGTCCGAATGGTAGGACTGTATATTGGTAAGCCACCCCTTCGAACGTGAATCTCAAGAACGGTCTGTGATGAGGGGCTATCTTGGAATGAAAGATCAGATCCACTGATAAATTCACTGATAAAAACCAATGCCCTGGGCAAATCTGTGAGTGGATTTGTTTTAAAGTTAGCATTCTGAACGGCCGTCTTATCAGAGCACAGTTCAAACATCTCAAATCGAGGATGGGCCGGAGGCCGCCATCCTTCTTTGGAACGAGGAAGTAGCGGCTGTAAAAGCCTGACTCACTGAGGGCTGTGGGAACTTTTTCCACAGTGCCCTTCATTAGCAGAGCTTGTACTTCGGCTCAGAGGACGTGAGCATCGACATCCAAGACTGAAATGTGAATCACGCCCCTAAATTGGTCTGTGAGTGAACTGGAGCGAGTTTGAACTGAAGCGAGATAATCAAACCCTGTTTGATTATTTCTAAATCCCAAACTAACACGAGGGGAATGGATTCCCAATCCTGGCTCCGGGCGGTGATGGGCTTGAAGAGTCGCAGGTGGCAGCTCACCACACTGTGGCAGGGGGGCTGATACTTGCATTAGGATAATGAAGAGGAGGAATGCTCTTTTTGTTTGTTTTTGATTTGATTTGCTACAACAGTGGAAGGAAGTCTGGGCCCGCATACCACTGGTGGGGCAGACCCTGTACCAACAACAGACACAGCGCCTCCAATGCCTGGAACTGAACAGGGGGTTGGGCGGTGATCACATGATCACGTGGTCCGGACTTAGCCTCCTCCTCCTTGTGCCAGAAACATCAGGGCTGCTTGGGCTGCTCGGAATCTAACTTAGGGTGATGTCCCAGGTGCTTTGCTAAACGGCTAGTGCTTAGCTGGGCGGAAGTTTATTTATAACATGTCAATTCATTCAGGGCTCAGACTCACTCTCCAGTTTAAAGCCATCTCTTTAGCTAAGCATGCACATAATGCATCTCATAACCTTAAACTCCAGTTATATCAGATCAAATGCACATGATTATCTTTGCTTAAAGGTGCTCTAAGCGATTTTATCCGTTTTTTTAGGCTGAAACATTTTTGGTCACTATCCGCACTGTAAACGAACGTGGTCTCTGTAGACAGCCCAGGCTTCACAAATGGCAACAAAAACAAACTGAGCCAACCTGCACCACGAAACATAACAAACAGTGTTCCAGCCAATAACCGACCAGGGGTGCGTTTCCCGAAAGCATCGTTGGCCAACTATGGTCGCAAGTTCATCGCAATGTCCATTGAACTCTATTGGTAACGACGGAACTTGCGACCATAGTTGGCCAACGATGCTTTCGGGAAACGCACCCCAGAATGATTTAGAGGAAGGGGTTGGGGGGTTAGTGCATGTGCACATGAAGGGGGGGTGTGGGGAGTGGAGGAGAGAGAAGCATGAAGAGGGAAGTTAGCTAGAGGAGAAATGTCCTAGACAACGACAACGACTAACGTTAGAATTATATTTTCTTGAATTTTGACATGGCTGAAACACGACCAAAGAGACGACGATCCGATGAACAAATAGCAAAGAAGAGGGAAAAAGAGAAGGAAGAGAGGGTGAGGGGATGGGATGAGGAGGAGGGAGGGTCGAGCTAGCCTCCGTTTTGTGTGGCAATACTTCGAACGTCAACAAGAAGTGACGTCACCCAACATTGCTTAGAGCACCTTTAATGTAATGAACAGCAGCTACGCTAATTATTTTCCATTTGCTTTTCTGTTTTATCTTGGGATGCCCATCCTGAGGTAACTAAAGAGGTATGTCAGCTCCAGTTTGAATCCAGCCTCTTATGAAGACTTCAGATGCCCCAACACCTGTGAAGAGAGAGCGCCAACTCCTGTGAGGAGTCAACATGCACCAATGCTAAATTTTTCTATCCTAATCATTTGTTAACAAACAAGTATTCATTGCTTCAACAAGCTCATTGTTTCATGCCTTAAATTAAAACATTGCTGAAATCAATACAATATTAGCCAAATGTATTAGCCTTGGACACAGTCACCTCTGATAACAGATCACTTTAAATTGTAATGTAGAAATGCATTTTCTGTAAAGCTGCTTTGAAACAGTATGTATTGTGGAAAGCGCTATACAAATAATGTGAATTTAATTGAATTTAATTCACTTCTCCCGAAATACATGAATGTAGACGTGAAGTGTGAAAAGAGTAAATTTTATAGTTACCTAATAACTACACAATGTGTATCTGATATGAATAAAACCCGTCATTTATATAGTCTGTATGATGCATTGAATATTCTTATCACCCCGGTGTGATCGTACGCTCCAGGGACCAGCCTGGACTGATCACACTGGTGTGATCGAACACGTCAAAGGGTTGTAGTGATGTTTGAAACCATACTGGGCATCCCTGGACATTATCGGGTGCACTCATTCCATCTCAAAATGTACCATCGTACCAAATTACCATTTACTGCATTTTGTTATTCTTCCATTTATTTACATATAGCAGCTAATGAATCAGAAGTTCACTCACATTCACAGAAAATAGCTTACTTTACTAGAGTTGCAAAATAAGGTGGATATGCAACTGGCACCATCTTGCATCTTGGTTATCATTTATAGTGAAAATTACTTCTGTTATATTACTGTGTACTGTATACTAATATTAATGTATTATGTTTTTGCTATTAAAATTGTTTATACATTCTAATGGACTATTTTATTTCTTAGCAGACCCTTTAAAGTCACAATGAAATGGAAGAAGTCTTTTCTTCCATATTGTGACATATTCGAGTGTAATGTATTTTTTACCTGAAGGTCCATTGATTTTTGATTAAACATTATGAGGTAAAAAGAAGAAGAAAGAATCATTCACAAAAAGATCAATAACATATATTTAAAAAATAGATAGGGTGAATTTTTATTTCATGTCAACTTTAAGATAGTCTATGCTGCAGTTACTGACATCAATATTTCATGACCGAGTTTATTTTTTAAAAGTATTGCACTTATGTTGGCAGCTCCACGTCTGCTAAAAAATCAGAGGTATCAATCACTGTAAGCTCTTTCTTGACCATAATGTCTGTATGGAGAGAATCTATGTGGTAAGTATTTGTAAAAAAAATTTAAATGATTGCACAAGCATTTTCACACAATCCTTAACATTCAGCTTGAGTCAGTGCGGATCTCTCTTGACGTTAGCTAATATACATTTTGCGTGCCTGAGCTGTATCTGAGCTTCTTAAGATATTTGATAATACATGCTGTATAAGAGATTTGGTCCATGCAGTTTCACAGTTAGGATACACCAGCGACTTCTCCATTATCTCAGCATGATACCAGATCTGCTTTCAGTTAGCAAGAAGAGGAACTATTCTGAGGATAGCTGGGAAAAGGGCACAAGCTGAACACAACAATGGCAGATCTTTTGTTGATTGGTCATGTGGGCTGAGGGAAGCGGATGTTGGAGATATTGCCTACCTACTCTGGTATCGCTAACTCTAAAGCAGAGTCAGTTGACAAGCCAGTCTTGAGTAGCTCATAATAACAGTTTATTGACAGAGTGGAAACATGAATCAGTTCAACAGTCATTTTTGAAACATGTACCATTAATTTTGGCACGTACACCTACTCAGTTTAATGTTTTACTGGCAAGCTAGAACAAAAAAATCATTTGAGGGGCTTAATTGTCATTTTAGGGGCTTAATTGTCACTTAAGCACGTTATCAATAAAAGTATCATTTAGAAAACAGATTTACCACTGTCCACTGTGATTTACAGAATATGTATTGGATTCACATTTATTTACACACTCACACACACACACACACACACACACACACACACACACACACATAATATATATATATATATATATATATATATATATATATATATATATATATATATATATATATATATATATATATATATATATATGAATCCAATACATATTCTGTATTTTGTTATCTGGTGTATCTTAAATGTGCTGAGATAATGGAGAAGTCGCTAGTATGAAACTGCATGGACCGAGTCTCTTACACAGCATGTTATCAAATATTTCAAGAAGCACAGATACAGCTTAGACACGCAAAATCTATATTTCATATATATATATATATATATATATATATATATATATATATATATATATATATATATATATATATATATATATATATATATGTGTGTGTGTGTGTGTGTCCCCATGAGGATGTTTCTGAAAATGTAAAAAATGTTCATGTGATGGATTAGAAGATAGCCATACAGTTTGTATAGTATAAAAATAAATTATGTCTATGGAAAGTTCCCATAAAACATGCAAACCCAATGTGTGTGTGTGTGTGTGTGTGTGTGTTAATATTAATGGTTTAACCTAGATTTGTATAAATATGCATAATTTGCTATGTATAAAAATGAATCATTTTTGAGTAGCCTTTTGAGTATTTTGTTTTCCTAATTTTAAGAGTTCATACTTTGAATTCAGAATAAACATGTATTTTAATTTTTAATTTAATTCATTATTATATTTACATTATTTAAAGATGACTCAATTTGATCATTTGCCATACAATTTAAATGCAATCTATAAGACGTCATATCTGACTGGAATCGTAAAAGACTGAAATATTCTTCTGAGTTTACTTGATCTATTTTCAAAGATACATTTTCAGATTAAAATAATGTTATTTTGTGGTCTGGGATTTTCTGGTTTATGGCTGATTTTGGTGTATTACTGTTCACTTTAGTGTTCATCGCTTGGGAATGTTAGAGCCCAATGTTGGCATCTGCAATGACTGCGTATCACTGCAGAGGACAGCCAAAATGAGAGCTTTTTTAAACCCGCACAGACCTGACTGTAAGGACACACACCTCACCACAATCCCCAGTGGGGTGTTCAGCCCTCGACCTGCTGAAATAAACAGCTGAGGATCTCTGTTTAAGTTGATGAGGTCCAATCAATTTGATTAATGAGTTGCTGAAGGAGGAATAGGAATGAGAGAATCTGCAGTGCTGCACTGCAGGAGGGAGCGGATACCGGTCAGACAGAGACCCCTGCTGTCCGTGTGACACTGATCAGTGTTTGGGGACGCTGCTTTTTCTCAAAAGTGATTCTGTAGGCCTGAAATACATTTTAAAGAATAGATCTGATCGATAGGCTACTCAATTGGAAAGTAAAATGATTGTTTAATTTCATTATTTGTTTGATGGTTTTCAAATGGAGTCTTAAAGTTGCAGCCAGGAGGTGAAGAAGTCAAGTTAATGAAAGCTGCAACTGTTTAACAAAAACTTTAATTGTTTACTGTGACCTGCGTTTTACAGTGAAATCACATCAACTGCACAATTGGCGTCAGTAGTGAATTATTAATTTGAAATTTGCCTCTATCTAATTTCCAAGTAATTGTTTTATATTGTTTATTATCAATCTGGAAGCCCATCAGGAAATACCCTGGATCATGTCTTTTGCTCGTGTCTCCTGAGTCATCATGTCCCACTATCATGTGTCTGGATCATGGTCTGGATCATGTCCCTTAAGGGTACATGTGCCTAGATCATTTAGAATAAGTGCCAAACAGGGAGCAGTAGTAGCTATTTCGAAAAAATTGGTAAAGAATTTATTTTAATATCATCGCTATGCTTGTTTAAAAGGAACACGCGATGGCAGTTTGCACAAATGGTTCGCTCATTTGAGTCGTTTTTTGTTATGTTTTTCCAGAATGCGTCAAATGAAGCCTGAGCACGATACATCGGTTCGATCTCAAGCACTGAATCGTTTGTAGGTAGGCTTACTTACTTTATAAGGCATAGTAGAACAAAAAGAGCGCTGGATAAAGTGGAATATTTAGCTAAAATCCACTAAAAATCCTACTAGTAATTAACAAATTCTTTCAGATCAACAGCTTGTGAACAACTCCATACAGACACGAAAGTGCTTACTTGCATGGTAAACCGTTTTTTTTCCAGCATGTATAACAACTATAGAAGCCTATAGTGCAAACACTGTACACATGAATATGGTTATCAAAGTTCGGAACAAGATGTTATTAAAAAAAGAAAAATGCTTTTTCAAAACACGTGCTTTTGTAGGTGTAGACAATCACCCAACACCTGACAGGCTAAAGTTTTATTCCTGTAGGGGTAATAAGTCACAAAATAATAAACCATCTCCAGATACATCACCCATTTTTATAATAGATAATATCTGAGAAAAGATGGTTGTTGAGAAACAAGGGAACAGCATATTCAAATTATTATTATTTTTAAATCTAATAATTAAAGGGAGCTAGCCCTGTTAGCTTGTTAGCTTGGAAAGCCGCATTTTTAAAGTATCTTCCCCAACACTGGTGCCAAAGTAAGTTTATCACTGATTCTGTGCTGTTTGGAGACGATAATAAAACAAAACAAAATAATAAAACTGAAATGTCATGTTTTAGATGTTTGTGTTGATTTAAATTGTGTATTCATGTAAAATAATGATATAAATAGCCTAAATATGCTGTGCATATGCATTCAGTGCAAAAAAAAAAAAGGCCTACTACCTAGAAGGGAATTGTTAGTGTTGCATTTTCAATTTTACACTGTATATTGGTCTTGATAGTCTTTTATTTAACTTTGTCAGTCTATTTAATCTATTTCACCATCTGTATTTAGGATTTATAATTTTATACTATTGCTATACCAACCTAGAAATGTTCAATAAATATTCCTGAATTGCACATTGTCTATTTAATTGCATAGCAATAGAAGATATTGTCTCCTGAAATAGTGCAAGTTATGATTGTCCTTTGCTGGGAAGGACATTTAGAGATTGGACTTCTTCAGATTTTAATCGGTTTAAGACCCTGTTATACTGATACAAAATGCTGAGCAAAAATACCACATTCATTTGGCACATAGAATTTTGCATTTTTTCCCCAACTTATTTGATCAACTCAGCCGTAGTGGGACTGAGAGAATTATATATGAATATTCCTTTTCGAAGTGTTATGGAAATCCTTTTATTCCTGACTATAATGTTTTTTCTTTAGCACCTGACATTGAGTAATTATTCAATTACTAACTCCAGAATTTGTTCTGATAAGTGAAGGTATTCATTTTTAAGCACAGAGATTTACCATTATTTTCTTAACTCAGGTGTAAACCAGAGATCGTAATTATAAATAGGGTCTTAATTAAAATATGCTAATTTGCAGGTTGTGCATGAAGCCCTGAATCGAGTATGGGGGTCTTTTGGAGGACAACCAGCAGTGAGACCTGAAAATCTTCAAAGGATTTTCATCTTTATTTATGAGAATCTATCCTAATTCATGTTAAATATAAAAATTATAATTTACCTGTTGTTATTTTACATGGCATGGGAAAGTGTGAGTTACATATTTTGAGTAAAGGCAAAAACTACTTGTCATGTACACTTGCATAAACAGTTTTCACCTATAAGGGGTGCAAATGTTCTCCAAAGATATTATATGGTTTTCTTTTTTAGTCCTCTCAATTCTAAAGCAGACAAACTACCCTCAAATACCCTATAATTTTAAATTTTAAATAAAAAGTTTTATTTACATTATACATGAACAGTACTAGCGCTCCAATAAATTACATAATTAATGTCATGCGGTCCTTTACAGGTGCAGATAGGAATATAGCCAGTTTACTTTTATCTCTTTATATCTGTTGTTTTAATACTAAACAACTTTCACCTTGGTTTTCAGGGTTGGCTCCAATGTCCAAAGTACAATAGACAGAAAAAGCAGTGATTTCTCTTCGCTGGTGTTCTTTCTAAACATACTGTAGATTTAAAGCATGAAGGAAGAGATGAACATGGAGAAACATGAGAGGAAGGGGGTGAGTACTTTTTACTAAATATTATATTTCTGCAACAAATAAAATTAAAGCACGTGTTTAACGTTACGATACTCCCATTTTTAATAGCTAACAGACAGACAACAATTAACTGAATTGTTAGTCTTCCAATATGCTGCAGCAGCTTCCATGACTTAAAATGAATGTTTAAATTAGAATTTTGGTAGCATTTACATATTTCTGAACTTCATGCAAATTTGCAGAGGGTGACGCTGATCCTGGTGGCAGCTTCTTTGATTGCCGGGTTTGGTTCATCTTTTCAGTATGGATACAATGTGGCTGTGATCAACTCACCTGCCCCGGTACTGACTTTATATTATATTATATTATATTATATTATATTATATTATATTATATTATATTATATTATATTATATTATATTATATTATTGCATATTTAAACATTCACCTCTGCTGAACTTTACTGAACTTTGGTATTCTGATAAAAGGCGATGAAGCTTTTCTACACCCAAATATATGAGAATCGTTATGGTCCAATGTCAGACGGTCTCCTGACCCTCCTGTGGTCCGTTACTGTGTCCATGTACCCACTGGGTGGGTTTTTCGGATCTCTAATGGTAGGCCCATTGGTGAACAAATTCGGAAGGTAATTGAGGTTGTAAAAAAAAAGAGTTGTTTTTTCCAATAAATTGCATTGAATCCCATTCATCATTCGCCCTAACTGAGGTCATTTGCTTACAGAAAAGGCACACTCCTGTTCAACAACATCTTCTCTATTGTTCCTGCTATAATGATGGGTGTGAGTGAAGTGGCGGGGACATTTGAGATCATCATTGTTGCACGCTTTTTAGTGGGCATTTGTGCAGGTCAGTAGAATATTCCACCTGTCAGTATGGATCAGATATACTGTATGTGTTAGCATGACAGTGTGTGACCGTGTTCTCCAGGCCTGTCCTCCAATGTGGTGCCTATGTATTTGGGAGAGATCGCTCCCAAGAATTACAGGGGGGCCGTTGGGATAGTGCCACAGCTTTTCATCACCGTTGGCATCCTTGTCGCCCAAGTGTTCGGCATTCGCAATATCCTAGGAAATATAGAAGGTAATGCAGTGTGCATGGGATGTTTGCTGATTTTTTTTTTCTTCGGACTGTACAGTGCAAAAATTGCCACTATTGCTGTGCTGTTTCTGAGTGCAGTTGGAAAAAGCGTGCCCCTGCTGCTCATGGTGATGTGTAATGTTCTCTCTTTAGGCTGGCCCATCATGTTGGGTCTCACAGGGATTCCAGCTGCCATTCAGCTGCTGCTTCTGCCTTTCTTTCCCGAGAGTCCACGTTACATGCTCATACAGAAGGGGGATGAAAAAACTGCCAAGAAAGGTACAGAAGGAGTTATTTTGGTCTCCCATGTCAGAGAACACAAAGAAAATGTCCGTTTCACAGCGGGATGTGCACCAACGATGAACTCATCAAGATTGCAGAGGTTTTATGATGGAGTAGGGCTGGCTTTATCAAGTTTATTTTTTTATGTTAAGAGTTTACAACATTTGGACACTCAACTTGTTAGTTCATTGTTACAGCTCAAGGTCTTGTGTACCCTGAACAAAAAAATTTTTGTCCTTTTCTCTCTTTCTCTCTCTCTCTCTCTCTCTCTCTCTCTCTCTCTATATATATATATATATAGTGTGAATACAGGCAAACACTTTCTAATCATTTGTTTTTGCCATTATTTCTTAAATATTATTCGATTGATGCAAATGGCTACATCAATGTCATCCCATACTATTCTGAGTTTTAGTGTTTTAGTAATGTTAGAATATGCTTTATACACAGACTGTCTTGAGTGTGCCATTGAATCATTCACATTCATTCAATCGATTCTTTTTAAAAACACTAATTCATTCAGGAACTAAACAATTGACTGGTTTTATGAGTGCGTCATTGAATCATTCACATTTATCCAACCGATTCATTCAAAAACACTGATTCTTTATGAACTAAGCAAGTGACTCTCTTTATGAATGCATTATTATCATTCACATTTATTTAACCTATACATTCAAAAACACTGATTCAGTAAGGACGCAACACCAATAATGTAACTCAGAGATGCAATGGCTCATTCTGCTTCAGTTTAGTTTAGATAGCAAAAACAGACGACGTAACCGACAAAATTGTTAGCCTACTCAATATTAACCTCTTGTTCACTGAAAAGCAATATCTCACTAGCGACCGTGCTGTTGGTCTGAATATCAACAAAGCAGTGTTGATATTCGATATTCTCATATTGTGTTATTGCTCGTGTGATACTGCTTAAACGAACACTCTGATATGTTGTGCTGTGTTTTAGACCTGCAGCGGCTGCGGGGCTGGGAGGATGTGGATGAGGAGCTGTGTGAGATGCATGTTGAGGATCAGTCAGAGCGAGCAGAAGGTCGACTCTCTCTGCTCAACCTCTTCACCTTCCGCTCACTGCGCTGGCAGCTGCTGTCTGTAATCTTCATGAACATGGGTCAGCAACTGTCAGGAGTTAATGCCGTAAGCACCGCTTTGAAACAGCACACAGAGAATAATTTTTAAGCATGTATTTCAAATATGTTTTGCTTAACTAAATCCTAACTTTAACCCCATCTTCAGATTTATTACTATGCTGACAGCATCTATAGCTCAGCAGGAGTGACGGACGATCACGTTCAGTATGTGACACTCGGAACAGGAGCTGTTAATGTCTTCATGACAATAGCAGCTGTAAGCCACTTTTGGTGCTCTTCATAATTTGATACTCCCTCTTGATACCCCTCATTTACATAAAAAAGTAACGTGTAAAAAATGTGATTTTCTGTAGGTGTTCATAGTGGAGAAATCTGGCAGAAGGTTGTTGTTACTGATAGGCTTTGGCATCTGCTGTACAGCCTGTGTTGTCCTGACCATAGCGCTCTACTTCCAGGTATAACAATGCTGTACTTACTCCAATACCGGCCAATATTAGGCATTTTTAGAAACTAAATTGGATATATACAGTATATATATATGCCAGTATTGTATATTTAATTGTGCATGACTGCGTGCTGTGTGTTTGTTTGCCCTGCCCTGATTTTACATTTAGATTAAAGATTAGTTAATAATAAAATAATGCTCTAAATGTAATTTTTAGCAAAAATCAAAATTAATTTAGAATTTTCATACTGTACATTGTAATGTTGTAATGCGTTTAAAATAAGATTTTAGTTTTTTTTTATTTAGACAAAATGATAGAATATTTTGACACAATATTTTAATATTAAAATATTATTAAAATGTAAATATTATTGCCTAAATAATGTCAGAGTAATATTTTAATATTGTTATGACATTATTTAGACATAATATTTTAATATTAAAATATAAATAAAATTAAAACTTTATTGTCTAAATAACGTCCAAGTAATATTTTAATAGTATTATGACATTACTTAGACATAATATTTTAATATTAATATATAAATAAAATTAAAATGTTATTGTTTAAATAGTTAAATATTTTAATATTATTTAGACATAATATTTTAATATTAAAATATATTTAATCTTAAAACAGTATTGTCTAAATAATTTAATAGTAATATTTTAATGTAGGTCTTTTATTGGATACTGTCCATTGCATATTATCTGTATCGATCAGAATTTTAATTTCAGTCCAGCCCTAATACAAGTGCAAAGGGTTCAGATAGGCTCATTATTATGACCAATCAAATTCCCTTTAACTGAATTAGTGAGTTTCCTTATGTGGCCTATTATGATTGTAATAAATTCTTGTTTATAGACAGATGGCTGTAAAAGCTCAGTCCCAACAGAGATTTTAATTTTAGAGCCATGAATGTGCTGGCCTGACAAATTTGCCTCTTGGGTCTATGTGAAATGCAAGGCTATAAATGTGGTTGAATAACTGCTGTACATTCCACCCACAGAATACTATGGACTGGATACCCTATATCAGCATCGTTTGTGTCATTGTTTACGTCATCGGACATGCTATTGGCCCAAGTGAGTTCACGCCAATCCCGTCGGGGCATATTGCAGATGCACGGGGGGCTCCCTGCAATGCATCTCAATAAATTCACTCCCTCCCTTTCATTTTATTGTATTCCTTGGTGGGGAATGGCAATATATTTATGCTGCAGTTTCTTGGATTTTACATTAAAACCCTGGAGTGAATGTAAGAGAAGTGCTTTAAAGTGGCTGTAAAACAGATTGTAAACGCAGCAAAGTGCTTCAAGCAATCTCTTTTCTCGCTGCCTTTAGAAAGATGAAGTGTTTGACGATAGACCGTCTAGTTTTGACAGCTTTTGCTGCATCCCTTCGCAGGTCCTATTCCTACTGTAATCACCACAGAGATGTTCCGGCAGTCTTCTAGACCAGCAGCCTTTATGGTGGGCGGCTCGGTTCACTGGCTCTCAAACTTCACTGTCGGCCTGGTCTTCCCTTTTCTAGAGGTCAGAGGTCAAATGCAACACTAACAAACATTCACAGTATTGCACCAATTGATTGCACCAAGTTGTTAACTTATTAATCAAATCCTAAATTACCGTTATGAAACTTGTGGATCATCAAATAACAACAAAAAAATGTATTCCTTATTTGCGTCTACAGAAAGGCCTGGGTGCGTACAGCTTCATCATTTTTGCTTGCATCTGTCTCGCCACACTTACCTACATCTGGATAGTCATTCCAGAGACCAAAAACAAGACCTTTCTGGAGACCAGCCAGCTTTTTGCTAAGAGAAACAAGGTGGGAATTGTGTTAGAGGGGGAAGACTCTGAGATCAAAGAGACGGAAGGGGAAAGCAGCGGACAGGAAATTAAAAGCTCATTTTTCTGAATGGGTAGGGGGTCAATCACACAGGACACGCTCTTGCATTCGTCTGCAATGCTTTGAAATTGTTTTGACACACTTTTACTTTTCAGTGTCTCATGCCTGGATTGTTTAACTCAAAAACAGGTCCTGTATTGAAGCACTAAAAGGTAATATTGTGCCTTTTCATTGCACTCTGTATTTGTGTTAATGACAAATAAGAATGATCAAGAAAGAAATGTATCTTTTATTAAAAATCATGGTTAAATGCACCAAATTCTTAGAAATGTACTCTTTGTATTCAAATTGTTTTTTCATATTTTTGTAAAACATTTATACCAATTTCAATAAAAGTTTAAACGGAATAATGATGCAACCATGAAGTAGACAAAAAGTAATATATAACAAATGTTTTTACATTTATGGTAAAAAGTCTTGCATTTTTTACAGTCTGAACTAATCTTGCATGTCATAAAGGACAAATGATCTGATCTTTTATACAAACCTTGAGGGTCTGCAGGGATCCTCTATAATATAATCATCAGTTTTATGTTTTTTCCCCCCTCTGTATATTTCTGCACGTTCATTGCATCATATGACTTCACTGCTTTTTTCCTTTTCTAAGGAATATAATAAAAACATATTTTATATTAAGATTTTTTGCCTAATTTTATTTCAGAAATTAGAAACATGCTCTTCGTTGATATTAAAAGTTATTGTGAGGGCATTTTGTATAAATATGGAGATATTTTGAATAAATTTTAACATATTTTAAAATAGATTCAGACATACAGATTTCATTTGACCATTTATTGTGTATAAAACATTCTGTTTTTATAAAGCACAATGTTAAGAATGCAAATGTTGTTCATTGAAATTCTTCAGATATGATTCACATTATACAATTGCGTAAAAATACATTGAAATGCTTTTATCTAAAATACTGAATAGAATATAGCAAGTAGAATAGAATATATCTTTCAGCTTTAAAGGGACAGTTCACCCAAAAATGAAAATTCTGTCTCACCCTAAAGTTGTTTCAACCCTGTATGAATTTCTTTCTTCTGCTGAACACAAAATAAGATATTTTGAAGAATGTCAGTAACAAAAGAGTTGATGGGCCCGAAAACAAAAGAGTTGATGGGTTTACCAATGATTACCCATATTCTTCTAAATATCTTCTTTTGTGTTCAGCAGAAGAAATTAATACAGGTTTGGAACAACTTTAGGGTGAGACAGAATTTTCATTTTTGGGTGAACTGTCCCTTTAAATTGCCGTTATTCCCCTAGGAGAGAGTATACAGTTCAAGATGGCAGAGCTAATAGTGCTGATATTGACATTCGTTTAAAAAGGTTCTGAGCCTGTGGCGCTCTTTTTCTTTCTTTCTTTCTTTCTTTCTTTCTTTCTTTCTTTCTTTCTTTCTTTCTTTCTTTCTTTCTTTCTTTCTTTCTTTCTTTCTTTCTTTCTTTCTTTCTTTCTTTCTTTCACTCAGTGGCAAACCTGCTCAGCCTGCAGCTGAACTCCTCCATACAGACTGAGCTGAGTGATTCCCCAGCTCAGGACATTCCCTTTCACCTTGCCATTATCACACAACATTTGCTCACCAATGTCTGCCGCAGTCAGCACATAATCCCATACATTTACATCGGTCATGTAGCCAACAAAAGCATCGGTATCTGAGATCCCCAAATAGCCATCCTGGTCCTTTCCCAGAATGAAGGTTCCTCCAGCTGCAATGGTGTACCCTCTCCGAATGTAGCGTTCTTCCCCGACCAGTCCGTTCACCCACAGTTCAGCCCCTCCGTTATGTGACGCCCAGGTAAAGCAGTAGTTTGTCCAGTCACGGGATTGACGTGCAAATGGTAAATTAACAAACTCGTCTCCGATCCAGAGTCCCACTTCAGAGCCCAAAGTGATCATGAGCTCATTGTCATATGTAGTGGAGTAAGACAGCACAGTGAGGTCTTTTTTGGGTGGTATACGGACGTTCATGCAGGCTGTGAAGGATTGGAGGTTCATGGGATGGGATAAGTTCACCATGGCGTAGCTCTCCATATTCTTAGTTGGGAAGTACAGGACCAGTGGTGATAGAGGTTGCTGGCCTTGTGAAGAAAAGGTAACGTAACTTCGCAAGTTGATCAATTTGAAATCTCACTTGGTTACATTTGCTGTCATGGTATAATTGAATATCTACTGGTTCTAAAACTACAGTTGCACCCATTGCGAAAAATACTCACCTGTACGTGTAGTCGAAGGTCCTTGAAAAGGATACACCAAATATCAATGACAAAGCTCATTTTAACTCAGAAACAGATGATTAACGTATATTGATAACCACACACCTCACATTTAAAGGGACAGTTCCCCCAAAAATGAAAATTCTGTCATTATTTACTCACTCTTGTGTCATTGCAAACCTGTATGACTTTCAGTCGTCCATGAAACATGTTTTTGCAGAGTATCTGAATGTTTCATGCAATGAAAGTGGACGGTGATCAGGGGCTGTCAAGATCCAAAAAAGATTAAACATAAAAGCATCGTAAAAGTAGTCCACGATTCATACTCTATATTCCAAGTATTCTGAAAAGTGTTGTTATTTATTAAAACTATAAAAACGATTTAAAAATTGTTTATTTGAAAAACTTAAACCTAAAAAACTAAAATTAAAATGTTGCCCCTTCAACTACCTGAACCAACTATGATACTATGATTATTAAAGTATATATATATATATATTTAAATAACAATAAAAATGACAACAGCACTTAACAAAATTACTAAAACTTAAAATAAAATGACACAGCTTTTATAGCCATATGGTAGATTTGTGTGAGGAACAGTCACACAAATTGAAGTCGTTATTCGCTGCTTGACGGCTTTGGTCACCATTCACTTTCATTGTATGTAAAAGAGCAGCTTGTACATTCTGCAACAAATCACTCCTTTTTTGTTTCACTGAAGAAAGAATGTCATATTAGTTTTGAAAGACATGAAGATTTATTTTTATTTTTTGGTGGACTATCCCTTTAAGATTACCTGTAATCTTGACATTTCTCATGAAAAGTTATACCTGGAACCGTTTTTTTGTCCAGTGACACAATAAGGCTCTCAATCCTTTTAAGCTTAGACTCAATCTCCTCTTGACGGCAAAATCCTGCAAGAAACCAAAGAAGAGAGAGAGAACATACTCAGGCACTGCAGACCTAACAAAGAGTTTTTTTCCTAACTGCTGGAATGGATGAAGCTCTGCCCTAACCTCCTTTGCCCAGGCGTGGGAGGAAAGAGGACTCCACAACTCTGTCATTCAGAGGCTGTGCCATACGGTAGTCATTCCACAGGGTCTTATTTTCATAGTCCATTAATGTGCTCTCCAATTTCCTGATCTGAAGGTCATCGCATTAAGAGTTAAGGAAACAGCTAAAAAGATCGAAAACTATTTCATGTGAACTTTTTAAGGCACCTGATTGTGAGAGAGGGTGATAGGCGTTTCAAACACTGTCCACAGAATGCTCTCGTGGCACGGTGGTGTGGTGAGGGAGCCCTGATATCTGAAAAAGTGACTGAGGTTCTCTGGGAGCATGGAGCGTACATTCAAGTTAGTGATATTCATGGCCTGACCTGCAAAGAGCAAGAGAAAAATATATAGAAAAAAAGTGCATAGACGAGACGCATGAGCCACATAGAATAAAATTTTTTTGAGATTCTAATCCAAAATGTTTTGCATTACCTGCATACTTGATGTTTGCCAGATTTGCAATAAAATCACTGTAGTACGTGTTCTCAAAATGCCCATCCTAAACAAAGCATCCATATATCAAATATACCGCTACATGCAAAACACTATATTTGATTTATATATATATATATATATATATATATATATATATATATATATATATATATATATATATTACACAATGTTGAACGTGATCAACATCCTTATTGATCCTGTAACAACATTCCAATCAACCAATCAGGTTTGAGGGATAGGTTTACAGTTAATGTCAAGTTTAGGCTTCCAACAAGGCTTAGGGGCTTATACACATTCTTATTCACTCTGTGATCATTTCTCTCTGATTTTAGTAGGTTTAGGGGTAGGAATAGCATTAGGACTATGTTTTTGGACAGGAATGTTTTTCCAGGATCAACAAAACATGATCCAGGAACATGTCTTGGCAAAATCATGGCGATCATATATGCATGTATATATGTATATATGTAAGTGAAATTATTGAACTTAAATATACAAGCTTGATAAAAATTATCATTCTAGAAGAAACTTTCAGATGGCATTTAGAGGTTTTTGCATCTGAACTCTTCATATATATATATATAATTTTATCATTATTGTAAAAATATAGTGTAAAATTATAATCTTATAGATTTTTTATATATATTTTATTAATATTTAAGTATATTTACATATTTGTAATACATCAAAATATGTTATATTTATAAATATATATACTTTAATATTAATATACCATTAAATATATATTTATATTTTTTTTTACAAATTTTTACAATTAGTTGAAACGAAAACGAAATAGTAGCCTACATAAAATAACATAACTAGTGCCATGTTGTTAATTGCTCTTAAACTATGCGCAGTTGCTTAAGCCATTCAGGTGTAAACATTCAGATAAAACATTATGTAATGGTTTCATGAACACACTATTGATCATTATTAAAAGCCCAGCTATTACCCAAGCGATTGCAGAGAAAGACATGCAACTGAACTACATATTGCAGAATACTAGAATGCCAATAGTTGTGTTACTAAAACAATGACCTCCCCCATTTAATGGAAGTGGGAGCTTGTGACCTGCACACAATCTTGTGGGAACAGAATGTCAGGCAGTAGGCCACCACACAGCGGTCTGATCAATTAACCCATTTAGTTCAGAGAACGCAGATGTCTAACTTTACTCAAGTTGCTTCAGGCAATGTAGGGTAATATGGTGCACAGCCCAGCTCTTAAAAGAGGATTCACACAGACAAAAATGAACATTTTAGTTTCGTTTTTTTTTCTGTAGTTATTTATATTTGCAGATAATTTGCTTTCCCTTATTTCCATTAGATGGCAGCATTGCATCAAAATAAATGAATAAATAAATAAAAACATTATTCCACTTTCCAACAAGATGAAAAATCATATATAGCCAATCTTACCTCATAAAAAAAGGCTAAAACTGCAAGACCATCTGGTTTATCTACGGCCTCTTTGAAGCTACTGTACTTTTTAGAGTTGTAGTGGACCACGTGGAGCTGTGACACAAGAAGTCAAAGAGAAAAGTGTTAGAAACTGCAATGCAAATTGAGAACTGAGAAGTTCAAATGTATGTTACACAAACAAGCCCTTCTGTATTGCTATACTAAAAGTTTCTCAATATTCTTGAGCAAGTTAAATACAGCCAGGAATAATACTTCTAATTCAGTAAGAACAATGATAACTGCATATTTGTCTAAAATAGATCCCAACATATTAACATTTCAGGCACATGTCCAGCAGCACTTGAATGGATAAGTCCCCAGCCCAACAGTCACTAAAGAAAACAATGCCTTAAAAATACACCACTGCTATATTTACAACCCGGACATCTCCAAATGTTATTTAATGTGTCAGGCCTAAGTGAACGATGTACTTCTGCCATGTAGCGGATGCCGTCCATTGTGTGCTCTGATCCACTGGCCTCCAAGTCCCAGCCTCCCCAGTGCAGATGCATTTGGACTGCAGTGTAGTGGTCTGGAAACCCCTCGGTAATCATCATAGTCTGTGGCAGCTGAATCTCCACTGTTAAAAACAAACAGGATTCATGAAAACCTAACCTAACCTGTGAAGGTTAGATAGAGTAAGACGAGAGAAGCATGTATTATATAGCCTACAGACATAAACTGCAAAGATGCTCTGTTATTACAAAATAGATAGGCCTAAGTATTTTTTGACACGAGATGGCGACAAAGCTTAAGGTGTAGGTAGATAACAGATCACCAAACAGTTGCAGGTGGTATAGAGCCTACTGATTTAAAAGTAAATAAATAAAAAGAGTAGCCTAAATCTCCCATTCAAAAGAGGTGTTTTTAATTCAAGGATTCATACCAGAATGTCCATTGTTCTTCATGAGAAAGCTGCCGTACATGTTCTCATACCCTGTCAGCTCGAGCTGTAGCATTCGTGGATTGTAACGCACTTTGCGGCGCTGGATGTCAATGGGAGACTGTTTAGAGCCGCCGCACTCCGGAAACTTTTCTGCCCAGTGCTTCTGATCCAGTTCTCCTTCTGTATGAAAAAGTGAGTCATTTAAAATAGTATGCTACGACGGTGGGGCGGGGGGCATTACTTGACAGACTGCATTCCAAAAATTACCGCTCTTAATATGTTATCAGATTTTTAAAACGTTAAAAATAGGGGTAAAAAAAAAAAAACCGTTAATAGCCTACCCCAGAAATACAATATTTATCTTTTATGTGGGCATCAGTACTCGTAAGGTTGATGGTGTGAATATTTGTAACACAAAAAAAAAGAGAAAAAATGAAGCGAGCACTTGCCTGAATAGGTCCACTTTTCTCCATCTATTCCAGCCGATGCAAAATTCACCAAACCGGCGTATAACAGGACTACAAACAGCTCCATGCTGAAAGTGCACTCAGTCTCAGGCTGTTCTCTCGTTGCTGTAAAGAGGTGCTACTTCTGCCTGAGAGTGACATCGATTGCAACGGTTTACACCCAGAATGCCAAAGGCGTGTAGTAACATGGCCATTTACAGAAGCTTTGACGAATTGGCAAATACTGTTTGAGGCAGTTAATTTTCAGAATCACCAACAGGTCAGTCTGGTTTTGTTCAGTGGTTTCCCCTTTCCACTTTTCATGTTTAATCTTAATCGTATTACACTCTAAAAATGCTGGTTTGTTTTAACCCAACTTTGGGTCAAATATGGACAAACCCAAATGTTGGGTTAAAAATGTAATGTAAAACATTAACCCAATGGCTGGGTTTGTCCATATTTGACCTAAAGTTGGTTTAAAACAACCCAGCATTTTTTAGAGTAGGCCTATATATATATATATATATATATATATATATATATATATATATATATATATATATATATATATATTTATTTTTTTTATTTTTTTTTTATTAGAAAGGGTTACCCTTAACATCTATTTAAAATCTACAGTGCTATGCATAAGTTTAGACACCCATGCTAAAGTTGACTAAAAAGAGGAATTAAAAATCATCTTTTGGAAACTGAACTTAATGCCTTAATTAAAAAAAATAGGAAAAATCCAACCTTTAAGGACACCAATTTTCTTTGTGAATGAATAATGTATCGTAAATAAATAAATGTTCTTCCTTAAAATACAGGGTGCATAAGTTTGGACACCCCTGTGTTAAATTCCCATAGAGGCAGGCAGATTTTTATTTTTAAGTATTTAAAAAAAAAATTTTTTTTAGGATACTATGCATCCTGATAAAGTTCCCTTGACCTTTGGAATTAAAATAGCCCCACATCATCACATAGCCTTCACCATTCCTAGAGATTGGCATGGTTTTATTTCATTTAGCCTAATAGCTGGTTTGATTTGCATTGAGAGATGATCTTATAGAAAGTACTCCATGCCAAACTCTAGGTATGGTGAAGGCTATGTGATGATGTGGGGCTATTTTAATTCCAAAGACCAAGGGAACTTTATCAGGATGCATAGTATCCTAAAAAAAAAAAAAAAAAAAAAAAAAACTTGATACATTATTCATTTACAAAGAAAATTGGTGTCCTTAAAGGTTGGATTTTTCCTAATTTTTTAAATTAAGGCATTAAGTTCAATTTCCAAAAGATGATTTTTTATTCCTCTTTTTAGTCAACTTTAGCATGGGTGTCTAAACTTATGCATAGCACTGTATTTAAAATATGCCCACATGAGATGAATATATCAGTTGCCTAATAAAAGCTGATTTATTTTAGATCATAAAATAATAATAACAACAATGGGAATTAATAGACTAGGCCTAATGAGTTGCAGACATCATTTCGTAAATCAGTATTACACAAGTGTGACTATTTATCAGATAATCTTCTACTGTAGGTTTAGGCAATAATCAATGTCACAATCGCATTTCAGTAGTTTTTTTTTATATATATAATATCAACACTATAGCAAGCATGGGCAAAACCGATAACAGGGCAGCTGGTAGCAGACTCTAATCACTCAAACTTTTGTCAAGTTTCTTGCTAAATCAAGCGTCTGGTAACTCTTTATTTTGCAGTTTCATTGTTACACATGTTACATGAATTTACATAGTATTTACTATAAATTATGCATAATTACATGCAACTAACCCTAAACCAAACCCCAACCCTAAGTATATGTAGTTAATTATTATTACACAGTACTTAAATGCTTAATAACACTGTAACACAGACACCTTAAAATAAAGTGTAACCCTATGTCTTATCCTGAATGAAGAGCAAATATGTTTTACTCATGAATAAAGATGTTTAACAGACATGTACACCGTTGATGACAGCTGTCAAGACTTGTTTTTACAAGTTGTTCCAGGGAAATGGAGAAACTGGAGACAAAATAGCCTAAGAGAGACTGCAATGACAAACAATACATTGAACAGTGCTTAAAAATATTATTATAAAACTAACATTGTGACATTTTTATTTCAAAGCACTGAACCTACTGAAAATATTTAACAGAAGTAACAGTGGAAATATGCTGTTTCTAAAGATGAAGTAAAACAATACACAAATAAATAAAAAATCGGGTAGACAAAAGTATTTGGGATGTCCCAACACTGTTATTTTAATTGTCGGATGTGGAATCCACTTCAAAGAGGCCTGGCAGTGATTAAACGAGGTACTCATGAGTGAGAGAGGTCAAAGGTTACTTTGAAGACTCTAGAGTTTAGTAGTTGATAATGAAGTAAAGGTGCTCCAGTCAGTCATGTCAAGAGCTCCTCGTATACTGTCCATTACTCATAGACCTCTGTGGAAACATGTATGGGGTTTGCAAAAGCCATAATAGTAGCATATTTGCAGTGAGGGAAAACATGTTGTGATCAAGATGTACCTTTTACCTAAATACAAAGTGAAATGAGGTGCAGAAATCCACTGCTGTGGGACTGGTTTTTGTCAGATCAAAAAGGTTCAAAAAATTCTGATCTTAATCTGACATTGTTGCTTTTTTATATATTTAAATGTGACATGCTTTTAACATCAATGCTATTCAATCTAACTAACAGTCAGCTGTGGTATTTTTCTGTATTTGTGAAGCAATTTCCGGTTTTTGTTTTTTTGTTTTTAGATTTCAGCAGCAAGGGAACATAGGGACATTACAAGACATCAAACCTGGCAGTTCCTAAATTAGAACAACAAAAAGACAGCATTCACCCAAATCTATAAATCTAGCAAGGGGTACAGGACAATAAGGGTACACAAACAGATAAAGGTGCAGAGATAAAAATGTTGATGAATGTTGCGTCCTTAAGAACTTTCTGTGAAAGAGATAAAGTGAAAAACTGGTACATTATACAAATGCCAATGTGATTTTTTTTATCAGTTGCCTGTCGCATAATTGAAAGGAGAATTTAGAAAATGGCTATTGCAGTATTTTACAGCACTTATAAGACAACAGATGTTTTTTTTTTTTTTTCTATTGCCTCAAGCCTTGTCAGTCTTCAGTGGTTTGAAATAAAAACTAAATTTCAGTGTTAGATCTGTAACTCAGGGTAATGAGAGAATTGGTTAGGGGTCTGACTAATGCAAGTAAATCTCCCAAACACAATGACAAGCAAGCAAATCCTTTATTTCAGGGCAGTTTCAGGAAAGTTTTTTAAATGATTAAATACAGTAGTACTTTTATTCAGCAGAGGATGCTGAATAAAAGTGACAGTAAATTCAAATATAGTAAGTTCAAAGGGTTACCCTTAACATCTATTTAAAATCTATTTAAAATATACTCACATGAGATGAATATATCAGTAGCCTAATAAAAGCTGATTTATTTTAGATAATAAAATAATAATAACAATGGGAATTAATTGTAGCCTAGGCCTAATGAGTTGCAGAAATAATTTCGTAAATCAGTATTACACAAGTGTAACTATTTATCAGATAAGCTTCTACTTATACAGTAGACCAGCCTTTCTCAAACTTTTTTCAGTCAGGGCACCTTTCAAAAGTGCATAAAATCTCAAGGCACCCCAGTGTAAAATATAATTTAAAAACACTGCATAACCCAAATGCAAATTATATATATATATATATATATATATATATATATATATATATATATATATATATATATATATATATATATATATATATATATATATATATATATATATATATAAAATGAATTGACAATTTTATTAATCCGTTCATAATATGTTTAACCCTTTCACACGTAAATTTAATATATTCTGGCTGACCCCCCCCAGCGTGAGTTTTTCAAGGGGACCGTTATTTAGAATGTGTCACTTTATGGTTTCCATGGTGACGCGTCATTGCTTGTAACGTGACACACCGCAGCAACAACAGAGATGAATGAATTATGATCTGCTTTTATGTCATTTTTTCTTTTTTATTCAAAATATTCACAAATTTGTTAGATATGGCATGAAATATCTGATATTCCGATTGTCAAATATATGCAAGTGGAAGTGTTTTGTTTTTTGAACACCATTATAACGATCGCGTTAGTTGAGCTGTATGCGCGATGGGCGCCGCCATGTTAGTTTGTGCCTCAGACGCAGTTCAGAGAATCGGATCTGTTGGATTTACAACAAGTGAATTCACCCACTTCTCCCGAAATACATAAAAGGA
The DNA here is from genome assembly GCF_964197995.2 of Scardinius erythrophthalmus. Classification (NCBI taxonomy): domain Eukaryota; kingdom Metazoa; phylum Chordata; class Actinopteri; order Cypriniformes; family Leuciscidae; genus Scardinius; species Scardinius erythrophthalmus. The sequence continues at coordinate 24,635,411 of NC_138235.1, forward strand.
AGTGGCAGGTGAACTGGGAGAAGAATAGAGTAAATTTTAAAGTTACTTACACAATGTGTATCTGATATGAATAAAACTAATTATAATATAAATTATTATTATTGCCTCTTCCTTTGACATCAGTGTGTATTTTACAAACTCTAAATGTATTGTTTTTTTTGTAATTATGTCTGAAACCTAAAACAAACATTATGTGGATGAAAACACTGAAAAGTTGTGATATATGACAGCTGAGCGCGCCTGTCTCTGGCTCAGCGCCAGCCAACGCGCAAAAGCACATTTGAATTTAGCAGTTGATCACGTCATGCACTGACCGTTCTAATCACACCGGTGCTCCAGGGACTGATCGTACGTGCGAAAGGGTTAAAAGAAGAAGAATGTATTTATGTAAATTCAAATATATTTATATATGAAATGTCAGATTTTTTTTTTTTTTTAGCCTACGTAATTTTTTGGCGGCACCCCTGACACAGTCAGGAGGCACCCCAGTGTGCCGCGGCACCCACTTTGAGAAAGGCTGCAGTAGACAGTATACAATAATCAATGTCGCAATCGCATTTCAGTAGTTTTTTTTTTATAATATCAACACTATGGCAAGCATGGGCAAAACCGATAACAGGGCAGCTGGTAGCAGATTCTAATCACTCGAACTTTTGTCAAGTTTCTTGCTAAATCAAGCGTCTGGTAACTCTTTATTTTGCAGTTTCATTGTTACACATGTTGCATGAATTTACATAGTATTAACTATAAATTATGCATAATTACATGCAACTTACCCTAAACCAAACCCCAACCCTAAGTGCACGTAGTTAATTATATTACACAGTACTTAAATGCTTAATTACACTTAACAGACACCTTAAAATAAAGTGTAACCCTATGTCTTATCCTGAATGAAGAGCAAATATGTTTACTCATGAATAAAGATGTTTAACAGACATAGACACCGTTGATGACAGCTGTCAAGACTTGTTTTTACAAGTTGTTCCAGGGAAGTGGACAAACTGGAGACAAAATAGCCTAAGAGAGACTGCAATGACAACTATTGAACAGTGCTTTAAAAATATTATTATAAAACTAACAGTTTCAGGGAAGTTTTTTAAATTATTAAATACATTAGTACTTTTATTCAGCAAAGGATGCATTAAATTGATCAAAAGTGACAGTAAATTCAAATAATGTTACTAAATATTTCTATATCATAAGTGCCATTTTCTTTTAACTTTCTATTCATGGGTTTCCACAAAAATATTAAGGAGCCCATCTGTTTTTAACATTGATAATAATAAGAAATGTTTCTTGAGCACCAAATCATCATATGATATCTGAAGAATCATGTGACACTGAAGTCTGGAGTAATGATGCTGAAAATTCATCTTTATTAAAATAGAAATAATGTAGTAATATTTCACAATATTACTGTTTTATCTGTATTTTTGATAAAAATCTTACAGACTCCAAACTTTAGAACAGTAGTGTGGATTTTGTCACAATATGTATATAAAAAGCTGAAAACTCATACAAACTCTTACAATTGTACTGCTTATTCCGTTTAAAGTGCTTGTCCTATCAGCAGCCAGAAGATGGCGCAGTAGTAATGTTGCTCAAGGTCATTCAATGAACGAGGCTGCCATAGTTGTAGCTAGAAATCGCACAGCATCACTTGGTCCATCATGTGCGTTTGAGATGGGGAGATGACATTGAAAATTTGTCTGGTTGTAAATGATAATTCTTACAAACTGTGCCCTTCATATATTATGATATGTTACCCTATTGAATACATAAAATAGAAAGTAATGATCTAAATACACTTAAAAAATAAGATGATTGAAAAAATGAATTAAGTTTATTTTCTATTTTACAAAGATAATTGCTTTGACTAAATAAAATTAAAAAACAAAAAGATCTCAGCTATCAAATGAATTATAGTAGGCTATCATTTAAACAACACCCTTAACTTAAGTTCAAATTATATATACAAACATAGTTTAAGATAGTGTCATCATCATTGTTAATATTATGAACAATATACCATTTGAAACTAGCGTGCAATCGAATATACATAATTTTATAAATCACAATGTAAACTGAGCTCAAAATGACATAAAAGCTGCCATGTCCAATCAGTTTCTGTTCACTCATGTGCACGCTCACAATGACGCAGCACTGAAGTAGGTGATGCTCTGCACGTACTCCACAATGCACCAGTTTCCACCATAAAACACGAGAATACTCGATGCAAAAAGCTTCAAACACAACATCCACAACTTATATCCCCCATAACGTCAAGTACATTTAATCCATAGCCTTTAGATAAAATAAATTTAAGCTTTTAATCAATGAATTAAAATTTCCGCATCCCTGTCGAAGGCGGAGTCTTGCCGGTTGAAAACGTGCCTTTTGCCATGCAATCTCATTATCGTGCCGCGTGATGCGCGTCTGACCAATCACAGCGCGAGAAGCGCGCTCGCGCTGACCGCTTCCTGATGCTCAACATTTAACAGTGCGCAACTCCATCAGCCTTCTGCCTTCTCTGCTTTGCACCACGGTCAGCACTCGACTTCCCTTGCACTGGTTAGGCCAGATAAGGTAAGGTGAATCGTGGGCGTTTGTTGTAGCTTCTATATTTTAGCAGTTAAAAACATTTGTCATGATAATTAAGATGTGCCAAATCAGTGGTCGTGATGTTCGACCGAGTTATGCAATATTGAAGGTGATGCTGTCGTGCGGTGACGTCCTCTAGAATCTCAGTATTCAGTTACTGTTATCTAAATTTAACATTGCAACATTTATGTCACGCACATGCGAGTTCTTTTTAAGAATAGATACATCTGTGATCTAGGTTACATTAAACAGGTTCATTCAAAATTATAAAAGGCTATTTTATGTTGGAAGTAGTTCGTCTTAGGTTACAGCTGGTCTTTTGACAGCAAACTAAAACGAGTCCCAGTTTGACATCGGATATCGGAAAGGCTTTTAAACGGGAGACATTGCTGTTATTTATTTTGTAGCTTTTAAACGTTGCAAATAGATTTATTTGAGACTGAATGAAATGTAGTGACAGATCACCAAACCCATTTTAATGGTCATTACCATGTTTAAAGTCCTGAATTTGAAGCTAAATTTAATGTAATTCTCATTATCAGTCTTAAAATTGATAGCAACACATTCTCGACCCATTGCAGACAGGAGGCCTGGCACTTGTGACTGTCTGTCTCAGATAACCCAACCCACTGTGTTGTGGCCAGTAGGAAGTTTCCACAGACATTTAAGGCTATAGGATTTTCCATTGGTCCAAATGAAGTGGTTTTATATGTTAGCAAACCATGTTGACTGGGCAGGAAATGGTGATGATGAGGAAATGAGTCTTGTGATATTCATGGGAAAGGGTTTTCTTGTGACATCCTGGTCTAACAATGAAAATATTGTTTTTTGATATATTAATGTTTGCCTACATGAGTCAAATAAATCCTTTGTTTAAGGACACAACAGATTCAGAAAACTAATTATTTTAAAGAAGGTCAAGTAATTAATTAATTTGATGGATTAGTGTCCCGGATTAATTGATTAAACCTTCAACGGCATCATGCTTGAGTTGATTCAAGTGTTACTTCATATTTCCAAATGTCCAGTGCAGCTGCATTTTTAGGTGAACAGGTGCTGACAGCTGAAAGGCTCAGCTTTTCTTGGCTGGAGAGGGAGCTAGTCAACTGCATGTCATTAAGTTAGTTTATTCTCAAATCTTGCTGCCTGTTGCTCATGTTGACTGTCAAAAAGGGGTGGATTACTCAGTTTGAATCTGTAAGTCCTTTGAGGACTGCATCAACTGAAACTCCAAATCATAAAAGGAGTTTATGCTGATGGTGAAACGGTACCTTCTTCACATTTGACTCAAGTTGGAGTAGAGTAATAATTTCCTAGTGGGGAATCACCATGGTGAAACAGTACCTTCTTCATCTTTGACTCAATTTGGAGTAGAGTAATAATTTCCTAGTGGGGAAATCACCATAAGGCCTTCAGTGGGATTAGCTTTGACCAAATGTGCAATATATAGAATAAACTAATTGTAATAAATATGAATTCTATTTATAATAAAAATAAAGTACTGTGAAGTCAACTTAGGCATCACAACATTAGTGTACATAATAATAAAAAAAGATATTTATTTTGAGTTTTGCTAATTATTAATTAGTTATATTAAGATTTAAATTTAAAAATAAAATTTAGACTTTATAGTGATATCGATATGAAGTATGGTACCGGTATATAGTGCATCTCCAGCCTTATTTGTGTTATTTTGTGATTATCTGATGTCCCTATCAGCTCCTCATGTTCTTAACATGTTATTTTCTGCTCAGAAACTGCACCATGTCTATCCTGAAGATCCACGCCCGTGAAATCTTTGACTCCCGTGGAAACCCCACTGTGGAGGTTGATCTCTACACTAAGAAAGGTTTGTAATAATCAAATTGTCAAGCACTTTTAACATTTTCGAGCGTTTTGCATTGTATTATTTACCACAAATAGTTTTTTAATACTCAAAAAATTATTAATTATATATATTATACATTGATCTGACCCTTCTTTCAGGACATTTAATCCATTCATCCATTTTGCAAGGTTGACATGCAAATGTAAAACTGAGACCATTTCAGAGATAAAATGCATTGCCCACAAACTGTCTCTTCAACTGCTGTGCAGAACAGTCCATTACATGTCCAACATCAATACAAAGCGACAGTAATTGACATTGTATGCGATGTTATTGGGGCGTAGAGTCTGAATGCGGTGGTAGTTTCACATGGGTGAGCTTCTGAACGGCTCCCTGCCTATTCAGGCCCTCATGTTGGAGTCCAATAGCCCAGAGTCGACATATCAGGTTGTAGGTGGTTATAAATAGCCAAAGTAATACATACCACTTGGATTGCATTGCTACTGTATGGTGGTGCTTTGCACATGAACACAGGATTTCTTTTTAAAAGAAATGAATTTATTTAGCATGGATGCATTAAATTGATGAAAAGTGACAGTAGACTATATTTATATTTTAAATTGTAATAATATTTCACGATATTATTGATTTTACTGTAATTTTGATAAAATATATGTGGCCTTGGTGAGCATAAGAGACTTCATTCAAAAACATAAAAAAAACTTTTTAACGCTAGTGTACATTTAGACTTTGCCATTATTCTCATATTAATGTTTTGCTCATTCACAACAACATTCAAGTATATACATGATTTTAGAACTTGCTTTTTGTCTAGTGGCACGCACTCTAGTCTAACACAAGGCGGTGTCTTGGCCTCTAACATATTATGCCCAGAGATTTAATTATATTCAGTGACCATTTTGAAAGATTGAGGCTGGCAAGTGAGCAAATATGTAGAATGTCTCTCCTGCCAGATTGTATTGAAGAGAGAGAGGGAGTTGGCATACACTGCCAAGCTAGTAGATACTTCCCTGTGTAAGATGAAGGTGCTATTTTTTTAGGGACTATTGTGTAAAATGTATATTCATCCTTTGCCAATGTTCCTGTACTACTCTCTGTCCCAGATGAAGTGCAGACAACTCACCCAGATCTAATGCGTCTGTGTGTATTTGAGCGCAGCTTAATGAATGTGTTTTGATTAAACAGTGTGAGGTCGGGCTGGAAAAATACAGCCTAAAGTATAGCTTAGAGTTGTTTTAATAGTGCACAATTTTTAGGAATTTGGAAAATCATTTGATATGATAATGATTGGATCAGTGTATTAACACAGATATGCTACAAAGATCAGAACTAGAAATTATTCTACTCAGGTTTCTTATTTTGTATGTTTGGGTACTCTACTGTTGCTTGGTGAAAATGATTGGTTGGGTACAAAATCGCTATGTAATAGTTGATTTTTTTTTTCTGGTTAAGCTTTAAATCCGTTTTCATCTGCACGCTCTGGCAGTCGACTCGTCTGCTCGCTCTGGCAAGCCGAGCTGATTGAATATGGATGGGCAGATTTGCCACACTTGGAGTTGAAATGTGCCATCATGAAGTGCACGTGTGCCAACCTCAACCTTTCTCTCAGTCGGTTACATCACAAGAGGAAACCCCCTCTACAACACTTCCTACATTGAGTGTAGTTGATAAAAAAATAGGCTTGAGGCTTCATGCTTTTTATCAATTGTTTAATCAATCAATTAGTTTTGTTTTCCTTTAAAGATATTATGCACTATATATATATTGATATGTAATCCGCTGGCGGTATGCAGAGATTCTATACATTGTGATTGTATACAAACGGATTTATTTGAGAAAAATCAGCAGAGTTGTTTGTACATGTACATTGAATGAGGAAACCTGTGAATGGTTATACATATTTATTGTTCAACAGGCCTCTTCAGAGCTGCAGTGCCCAGCGGCGCATCCACTGGCATCTATGAAGCCCTTGAACTCCGCGACAATGACAAGACACGTTATCTGGGCAAAGGTTTGTATTTCAGATATTCAGTTTGTACATGTAGTATTTCAAATCATCTCTATCCTTTACAGTATGAAAAAAATTATTCAAGTTTTAACGTTTGAGGAGTTTTTGAACATTATTGCATTGTTATTGCATTGTATATTGTTAAGGGTTTTTGAAATGCATTAGATTAAAATATAAATAATGAAATATACACAAAACTATTCAGTAAGAATGAAATTAATATTCATTTAGCAAGGACACATTAAATTGATTGAAAGTGACAGTAAAGACATTTATAATATTACAGAAGATTTCTATTTCAAATAAATTCTGTTCTTTGAACTTTCTATTCATTAAAGAATCCAGAAAAATGTAAAACAGTTTCTGCAAAAATATTAAACAGCACAACCTTTTTTGACATTAATAATAATAAATGTGAAAATTAGTGTGCCTATAAAAATCTAATTTAATTTTCTTTGTGAAACATTATACAAATGTGCATAATATAATGTTTATTTCATATATCATAATAACCATCCAGTGAAAATCTGAATGAAATTCAGAATATACTTTTATTTATTTGTTTATTTTTTTAAACATTCATTTCTTAATTTCTTTGAAATATATAATTCCCTCACAGTTTTTGTCATTGCTCTTTCCATTGGCACTGCAGTTTTTTCCTCTTCTCTCATCCTCTGTTTCTTCTGCCGTCTTTTCTCCTCTGTCAGGGGTGAAAAGAGCTGTTAAATATGTAAATGAGTTCTTGGCACCTGCTTTGTGTAATCAGGTAAATTAGCGTGTGTATTAACTGAAGTGAGGAACTTAACCCCTTTTGATATAGCACAGAAGCAGCATGAGCGTTTGGGTTTGCTTTGATGACTAACCACGGCAGGTATTTGTAGGTGATCACAGATGTTCTCATTGACAGTACAGCACTTACCTGCTCTGTGATCATCTAGTCATGTCTGCTCTGCATGTTCATCCACTCCTTGGCCTTGGTCAGTGATGGTCTGCTTGTGTCCCTGCAGGTGTCTCAAAAGCTGTTGAGCATATCAATAAATCAATTGCACCTGCTCTGGTTAGCCAGGTAGGAATATTTGTTCTTTGACTAACATGATAATGTGTACTGTTGTTGAGCTGTGGTTATTCGTAATATGCAAGACAAGTACTGTAAGATTATTTGAGAGAATTAGATAAGTTTGGGACCATTATTTGAAATGGTAAGTGTCTTGTTGTGAACACTAATGTTTGATAGAATATTAGAATTTAGTCATTTTTAAAGACAGTTATAAAGATAAAGCCCTCCCCCTAATCTCACAATGCTGTGAATGCCATAACGTTGCATTTGTTCTATGCTAAATGAAGTTTGTGTGGACATCATACTCCTTGTAGAATGATTAATATTATCATGAATTAATCTCTTGTGCTTAAACAGAGCGTTTCAGTCTTGGAGCAGGAGAAGATCGATAAGCTGATGCTTGATATGGATGGCACAGAAAACAAGTGTAAGCATATTAATATGATTAAGTGTTTTTTGTTTTTTTTATCATTACAATTCCTTTAGCTGCTATAACAATGTATTTACGAAATGAAAGTGTTATTTATCACAGCTATTTTATAAAGACTCTGAAATATGCATCCATGATTTTAATGAATGTGCTCACTTGAATCCACAGCAAAGTTTGGTGCAAATGCCATCCTGGGCGTTTCCCTGGCTGTGTGCAAGGCTGGTGCTGCAGAGAAGGGCGTCCCCCTCTACCGCCACATCGCAGACCTCGCTGGCAACCCAGAAGTCATTCTCCCAGTCCCTGTACGTGCTCAGAAGAATAAACAGTCTTTTCTGCTCTACATTACAATGTTTTGATGTTTCCATCCACCTATTTTATGCAAATTTTGGGATATCACTTTTTTGTTAAGCAAACCTAAAGGAATTTTTTTATTAATTAGTCATGTTTACATCAAGTTTATCAGAGCGTCTGTCTGCACACTCTAAACCACTAATAAGTTATCACTAACTATGTTTCCATCCACCTAATTGTGTGCACATTTTGGGATATTGCATTAAAAAATGCTGGATGGAGATGCCAAAAAATGCATAAATGAAAAAAATGTGCATAAAAAACATGCACTCAATTGATGGCGGATACATTTTTTTATCCGATAAGACAACATGTGCATAGCCTACGATATAAACACATTTACCGAATAAATCCCTCGATGTGCAACACAAACCTTGAATTGGCCTCAACAGTGGATGTGATTGAATAAATGGACTAACCAGCGGATTAGTTTTAGTGCACCGTAGTGGTTCAACGGATCACAAATCTCACAATTCGGATCATATTACGGTTTTTGAGTCACGGATCGGATAATTTTTTGGATTGGGGGTCGGGGGCAAATGTAACTTTGTTTTCCATTTATTACTTCAAGCAACACATTAAAGGACAAGTTCGGTATTTTACACTTAAAGCCCTGTTTACAGATCGTTTCTGATGAAATAGAACGGTTAAGATAAAATTTTGGACAAATGCTGCTGTCCCGAGAATTTTAGGTTTCTTTCGCTTTCCCCCCCACCAGTAGACTGGGTGTATAGGTGCACTCGAACACTCCTTCCTAAAACACATTAAACTTTCGTTTACAAAGACGTGAAACTCACCGAGTGGTCAGGGATGTTCACTGATATGCTCACACAAAAATCGCAGCAAAATATGCTTTCCAACAGGTGTTTTACCATTCGTTGTAAAACTGTGGACCTATTTTTCCAAACGTCTCACACCCGTAGATTCTTCCGTTGAGAGCTTGAATAATAGACACTCCAGCCCAGTTGGTGGTGATAATGCACCTTTGCAAGCAAACCACTGGCATTTCATTGTTTGCGATCCATAGACATAAAAAAAACACGAAGAAGAAGAAGAAAACAACCCCTGAACCCCATTTCAGTTTCCGGTGGCGGAGTAATCGGTACCTCACAGCACATCCAATGCAAGTCAATGGAGGAGACAAAAACTACGATAAAACCTGTTGGAAAGCATATTTTGCAGCGATTTTTGTGTGAGCATATCAGTGGACACCCCTGACCACTCGGTGAGTTTCACGTCTTTGTAAACGAAAGTTTAATGTGTTTTAGGAAGGAGTGTTCGAGTGCACCTATACACCCAGTCTACTGGTGGGGGGGAAAGCGAAAGAAACCTAAAATTCTCCGGACAGCAGCATTTGTCCAAAATGTAATCTTAACCGTTCTATTTCATCAGAAACGATCTGTAAACAGGGCTTTAAGTGTAAAATACCGAACTTGTCCTTTAAGTACTTCAATACCACAGCAAAAACTACTAGCCTAACTAATAAAGTTCAAACATTATTAAAGGAAAGTGCCTATTTATTGTCTGCTGTCACTTTAAGAGCTAATGCACGGATCCAATATGCTTGAGCTGGAATGGTTTAAAATTGCTTGAATGTGCGATGTGTTTTGTGCGATATTGCCATTTTGCGCATAAGTTTGGATGGAAACGTAGCTACTTTCAATTAAAGACAAGAGTCATAGTGGCTAGAACTTCCATTTCTCTTTTGCACTATTTTATCATGCTTTGCAACTTTTTTTTTTTTTTAACAAATTAGGGTTTTTTTCCAGCTCAGCATGGATGGAAATATGGCTAAAATTCTATAATGCTTCAGTTGAAATACATTTAGCTTATGTCAGCCAAAATTGCTGAATTAGTGCATGCTTGATTGTTCAGGTCTGGAATAAATTTCCCATGTACCATAAACAATACTGAAGTATGCAAACTCTGGCACAATATAAATAGACTGTCTGTTTTCAAAGGCCTTCAACGTTATCAACGGCGGCTCCCACGCCGGCAACAAGCTGGCTATGCAGGAGTTCATGATCCTGCCCATCGGTGCCAGCAACTTCAAAGAAGCCATGCGCATTGGTGCTGAGGTCTATCACAATCTGAAGAATGTCATCAAGGAGAAGTACGGCAAAGATGCCACCAATGTGGGCGATGAAGGTGGCTTCGCCCCCAACATCCTTGAGAACAAAGAAGGTGAGATTCTGGAGTTTAGATCTAGAATGCCTTGCATTTTTATGGAGCAGATTTTTAAGGATGTAAATGCTGCAGGACTATGAATTGATGTAAAATAGCCCATATTTTTACACAGAACAACACCATAAATATAAAACATATTCATGGTAAAAACAAACTTGGGGAATTAAAGGTAACTATATAAGAAAATACATACATTTAAAATCAATTCATCCTGTTAGCCTCTGGCAAGCAAACTAGTACAGATATGTACTGATAAACAATATGGTATAATATAGACTGATTGTAGATGACACAGAGATAACTCGAGGAGTCAGAGATTACTGTTATCTTGATGATAGATAAGTGAGTTTACAAACATGACCATTTGAACAACAAAATCCTTGAGTTACTGTGAATCATTACCTAAACTTATACTTCAAAACTTATTTCTTTCCATCAAAAAACAAATGTTTTTATTTTAAGATCTTGTGCATTGCTATAATTGAATTGAAACTAGTGAAGTTCTGCAGCTGTGGCTCAGTCTCTGGGGAATTCTGGGAATGCTCATGACCTTTGTGCTGTCTGCGAATCAGTCATACCATCTGCCCACCTAAGAGAAAAATAATGTAGAGTTCTTCACATTTAACTGAATTACTTGCTCTTTGAATGTGTAAATATTTATCCTCTTCTTTACCAGTATTTTTTTTTTTATCTCAATGTTAATTTAGTTGTCTTAAAATATTAGTCAGGAATCCAAAAGTTAGCACCATGAAATATATCCTCGAGATGATAGATCCTCGAGTTTAAATAAAAGAACAAATCAGTGCCTGAACTCATCTTTTTGCTATAGAAATATTAATGATTTGTTATGAGTTCTTAAAGTTGTAAATGGGCATTTGACATGAAACACCTTTGGGAAGTTAACAGTCTGCAGTATGACGTTCTATACACATGTAGTTTTTATTCCTGTATGAGAAACCCTAAACATAAACTTTGCTTTATATATGAATGATAACATTTTAACCTAAAATTTTTCTTTTTAAGCTCTGGAGCTGCTGAAGAATGCCATTAGCAAAGCCGGCTACACCGACAAGATTGTGATCGGCATGGATGTGGCCGCCTCTGAGTTCTACAAGGGTGGCAAGTACGACCTGGACTTCAAATCACCTGATGACCCCAGCCGTTATATCAGCCCTGACCAGCTGGCTGACCTCTACAGGAGCTTTGTTAAAGATTATCCTGGTCAGTTGCCCTGATCTTTAGTGATACTATGTGTGAGAGTGTGATACTCCACTGTAATCCTCAGATGGCCAGTGACAACTGCTTTGTGCATAAGTTTTGTGATAAATTAGTATATAGATTAACATTAACAAATTTGAATATATAAAAATATGAATTGTTAGTTAAGGATGTTAAACCTTATGTAAAGTGTTACCAAAAACACACGTTTTACTTGCCTAAGTATGTTTACCCAAACACAAATTCCTCCCTCATGCATGTTGGGTATCTTTAGATCTTCTAAAAAAAGACCCAGGTCTTTGAAAAGATCCAGCAGTGAATGACATAGACCGTGCTGAAGGGGTGTCTCGGCAGGGGTGATTTAACCCCCTTGAGACCAGTTCCCGGGATACAGCATTACCTGTATTAGGTCTATATTCATTAAACAGTTGTATTGCAGGGTACATTCAAAAGTTTTTGGTCAGTAAGGTTTTATTACTTCTATTAAGAAACTAATACTTTTATTTAGATTAGAATAATCACATGAATAAATTACATTTTAAAATATATTACAAAAGAAATTGTGATAATATTTCACAATAATACTTTTTACTGTATTTTTGATGTAGCCTAAGCATAAGAGGTTTGTCACAATTTCAAAATTTCAGTAGTTATTTACCAGTACCATTTCATAATTCTTTATACCAGTTTTGCAAACTGCAAAAATCCTTTATTTAAAAAGTTGAATAGAAATAGAAATATTTACCTATTAAAAATAATGGCTTTAATTACTTTGAAAGCATATCTGAAATATCTTAAAGTAAACATTGCACAGATCTCTTTACTTGAATTTACACGGCAAGACCTAATAGAGCCAATATTTTGACATCTCAAAAAAAAAAAAAAATCCCGCCTGTTTACATTTCCAAACAAATATGTAGATTTTGTGATTGATATGTGCCAGGTGGTCACTTCAGCTCCAGCCCAAATCAATCAAGTCTCATCTTTGCTTTTCAGTGGTCTCCATTGAGGATCCATTTGACCAGGATGACTGGGAGGCCTGGAGCAACTTCACTGCCAGCACTAGCATCCAGGTGGTGGGTGATGACCTCACAGTGACCAACCCCAAGCGCATCGCCAAAGCGGTGTCTGATAAAGCCTGCAACTGCCTGCTGCTCAAAGTCAACCAGATCGGCTCAGTCACCGAGTCCCTTCAGGCGTGAGTGTTTCTAATATCTCACACGATGGTTGTGGATATTTTTAAATAAGAACTAACTCAAATTTAACTGCATTTGATCTTGTATGTAATGTCTTTTGTTAGCTGTAAGATGGCCCAGTCTAATGGATGGGGTGTAATGGTCAGCCACCGTTCTGGAGAGACAGAGGACACCTTCATCGCTGACCTTGTGGTCGGACTCTGCACTGGCCAGGTACGTGATTTGCCAAACACCATCTTAGCTATGGCCGGCCAATGCTGTGTATGGGATCAAAAAGTAAATTGTCTCATTTTCCCCTCAGATCAAGACTGGTGCTCCCTGCCGGTCTGAGCGCCTGGCCAAGTACAATCAGCTGCTGAGGTGAGCTTTTGCGTTTGTGTATCATTATTGCACTCTTAAATGGCTTCTGATTGAATACTTGATTCTGATTGGTCAATCGCTGCATTATGCAGGAAAAGATTTTTGCATAGTAAAATTTCCTACCTTTCAAAGATTTGGGGACAGTAAAGACATTTATAATGTTAAAAAATCATACTATTTTTTTTAAATAATTTTTTATAAAAAAATGTTGATCAAATAAATGCAACCTTGGTGAACAAGAGAATTCCTTCAAAAACATTTTAAAAATGTTACCGTCCTCAAACTTTTGTTTTCTCTTTTTGTGATGACTTTTTTCTGCATTATTTTGTCTTACTAAAGCAACTATAATAACTAGCGTTAAGTCCCAGTCTGTACTTCTTAAGTTGTTTAAACTGAGTGAAATTCCAAGATTGATTCTGATAATGTTTGACATCTGCAGGATTGAGGAGGAGCTTGGTGACAAGGCTCGTTTCGCTGGAAAGAACTTCAGGAAGCCCATCTGAAGCGGCGGCCCGTCACCGGTCTTAGTGTGCTCATCGTGCTTTACTCTCCTACACAAAACGCCACGCAAAGCCAGCTCCTGTAGAATGGAGACTAGATGGAGAAGCTGTATTCAAAAGTCCAGATCTGTAGTCTATGGCACAGTACACTGCTCTCCGTGACGGCCCCTGCCCCCATCCATGCTTTGGTATCCAAATAGCATCAGTCCTTCAATTGTGTCTGTGTGTGAGAGATCTTTGTTTAGCTTCTTGTGAGTTGTTGTGATTCTGGTGCTCCACTGAGTGTTTTACGAAAGAGCTGAAGTTGTTCACCGTGCCGCAGTGTGCAGCACGAGTATGTGTGTTGTGTTGCTTTTGAAAAGTGTTAGTTCTATATGTGTGGCATAACAAATAAATTATCCCTATTAAAAAGGAAGAGTGTGGGTGAAGTTTATATTTATTTATTAAATAATATAATTGTATTTTATATATGTATATATAAAAAAACAACTATATTATTATTATTAATTAGCAATATCTA